>NC_081289.1:48235620-48543120 GCF_030490865.1 Poecile atricapillus
AATTTTTCCTAATATTTAATCTAAACCTTCCCTGGAGCAATTTGAGACTGTTTCCTTTTGTCCTTTTGCTTGCTACTTGGGAGAGGACACTGGTACACCATGGGTTACATCCTTCCACTCTGAAGAAGTATCCATCCCACTTACTCCCTCTGATACACCCTGAATCATGTCCTGGCACCGTAGAATTACTATTGGATCAGGTCAGTATCTGCCAAAGAGAGTGTTAACAACTGAACAGTATCCACTGTAGAGCAAACACCCACACACCCATGCATGCACACACGGAGGATATTGCACTATACTATAGTGGTACTGAAAAATACTGATTTCTGATTGAAATATTAGTACAGACAGCATTTGAAACCCCAAAGCTGAGTCAATTGAGGCTCCAAATGATGGAGAGGACACATTTCCTCTAGCTATCTTCAACAGAAGCATACAGCATCTTTAATTTCCTTGTAAGTGCTGCTGCAATATTTCTTTTTTAGGATGTAAGAGTGTCAGGAATTGTGTTCACTGAAATTAAACCTAGTGCCAAGTTAGACAGCATTTTCTAAATGCAATATCGTTTCACAGAGATTTGAGACATCACTGATTATTCATTTCTACTCAATTACATTATTTTAAGACAAAAAGGTTTTTAGAAATGTGAATGGAATAGTCAGTAAGACCATTGGTCAGTAAGAAAAGAGAAAGGGTTGTTAAACTGCAAGACAGAACAACTGGAATATTTCATACACGTTAAGAAAAAAAAAGGATCCTTTCCCATATAGACATGGCTGAATTAATGCCAATTAATTCAACAAGTTAAACAACTCGAGATTAGAGAAAAATTACTACTTAGCAAAAAATTTCCTCTACTTCATTTGTCTCAATGCCTGTATTTTTTCTAACAGTGAAAGACAGATATAATTAGAATATAGGAAAAATAAACAGTTTTCAAGAAAATCTGTTTCACAGCAGTCTCATATCCACAGAAACATGAAAAGCAATTTCAAATGGTATAAATGTGTTTAATGATTTGTATTTAAAAAAAGGTGTTGAAGGTTATAATCAAAAAGCACATGCTTGCTTTTGAAGACAACTGCAATACCCTTATCACTTAATGGAAGGTCCTTACAGGACTTGTGTAGTTTTACAGAACTACGCTAACTATGCAAGTATTAAGATAATTTAAAACAGTTTTGAACAAATGCTTTTAAATTTCACACTTCTTTTTTAGGATATTTAGTATTTGCAATAACAGGTCACATAAAAAACGCTAATTGGAAACAATCATTTAATTCAAATATTTCAAATAGAAACAGATAGCAATGCACTTAGCATTACACTACCTAAGCAGCAGACACAGCGCTACTAGTAACAATAATGCTATATAACAAGAATAATCCCAACTGTTTTTATGGAGGTAGCATAACATAGACTAAACACCCATGTATGTGTTGACAGACCCAGGTAGTATACAAAATTCTGCTCTTGAATAATCTTGTAGACAATTCAGTCCCCACTGGTTTGCTTTCCCCATCCATCTCTTACCTGTTAGATATAAATTATCCAAGTTATGGTCTATTTCCAGGTAGCTGATCTTAATCCACTTACCACAGGACACATAGCTTAAGAGTGTCTGAACAGAGGTGTCACTAAAAAGAAATTATTTTTAAAACTTTCTAAAAGCACACCAAATTAGAACTATTTCTCATCCTCTAGAACCCTGGAATAACACCACACTGCTTTCCTCCGAGTTTTTAATTTGTCACAATCTACTGTAAATCTATCCTTTAAAGTCATCAGGGAATACTAAATCATCTTCTGTGATCTCCTGTTTATGAAGCTTAAGCCCATTGCTTTGGATTTGGCTACACTATACATGTCATGAGGACATCCATTTAAAGTGTACTGGATGAAAAATAAACTAGGCAGACAGAATCTTGACTTCACCAAGATCTCCTCAGGACTAATTCAGATGCATCAGGTGCTTATTAGGTTTGATGTTTATATGCACTTGGCCATTTTCCAGCTATTTTGACAAAGGCAGATGGCCTTGTGTGCCACGCTCTAAATGTTCTCAGCAGTTCTATATGGAGCAAAAAATCATCAGCCTGAACTGCCACTACACTCAGCATTACTGTTTTGGCTCTGAGAATGTACTTAAGCATTCATAGTGGTCTCCTTCCTTTCCACAGTCCAGACACAATTTACAGTCTCTCTACTCTCACTCTCTCTTTTCCACTGTGGAAGAGCCACTTAGTCCTTGAAACATCTTTATGAACTATCCTATATTAAGACCTGCCAACTGGTTTGCTATTCATCAAAGTCTGGTCTGTTTTGTTACATAGTTCAATTCATATTTTTTTATTAATTGGTTTCACATGGCAGTAAGTCAAATTCTTTTCAAAGTCTTTTACATTGACACCAAATCTTACATCATCTTACCAAACTTGTAATTTTACGTGATATTAAAATATTAAAATCAAGCTTTTGTCAATCATTTGTTTTACAAGCCCTACTTTCCATAAAACTCTGAGCAGAATCAATTTTACTCAAGGCTTTTAATTCCCTATCAGCTGAGTCCCCAATCAGCTTTTTCCATATGTTCACTGTGATTTATATCAGGCTATATTTACCCTGCTCAATCTGCTTGTCTATTCTGAATCTGGGCAGAACACCAGCTTTCTTCCAGTCTTAAGGAACATATTAAAAATGAAAACCTGTGAACCCAGATATCTTCCCCACTGTCTCCTCTGGAGCTCACAGGTAGGCCCATCACACCTAGACTTGCTGAATGACATAAAATTATATATTTTCAACACGGATTATTCAATATCTACTAATGGTTACTATGACTAAAGAAGCTTTCCATCCTAATATGATGCATCATAATTTTCTGTCCAATTCATTGTGTTACTTGAAAAAATATAACAACATCAGAAAACAGTGCTGGCCCTGAAACTGTTTCTAAGACTTGGTCCTATAAAAAAAACCCAAATATTTGCCTGCTTATCTCCACCATGGCAATGAGCAACACATCTGCCATGAGAACAGAAGCTCTTTCAACACAAGTACCAGTGTGACTGTACATCTGCACAGCCCCAGCACTATGAGATCCAACTGCTTTCAGAATAACTTCAGCTGCTGAACCAGCAACAGAGAACTGCTTCCATTATGCCCTCCTTTTCCACTGCCACTGAACTGCACTTGTACCAGGTCATTGGGCACCCACACAGCTGATGCACCCTTGCACAAGGCTGACTCCTCTGGCCCTGCCAGGACTGAGCAGGGTTTGAGCTGCTCCTCCCTGAACTCTAAAATTTCATAGCTGCTACCTGGATAAATCACTATGAACTGGGATCCAGCTTAAAAAGCAGACAGGGGTCCTTAAAAATTCCACTCTTATTTCAAGTGTCTGCTCAAGAAATACAATCTATGAGGAGCAAAAAATATAGGAAAAACCCCTAAACAACTAAGCACAGAGGTCAAATGTCTACTTAAGGGCTACAGGTAAGCCTGTAAGCTCAGTCATATGTCACAGACTTGAATCCTTAAAGCAGCCACTTAGAGCTGATTTTTAAAACACTGGAGCAAGGCTAATCTGTCCTTTTACAGTTGTCTTATATATTCCCTGAAGGCCTGTATTGGATTTGGCCCTTTTGAGGATTTAAACAGAGCAGCACTTACATTTTAGATCCTGCTCAGATTAAATTATAAACTGCTTTGGCTGGGATGACTATAGACGTGGCCAAGTGTAGATAGCCCTCAAATAGGCAGGTAAGCCTAGTAAGCCTGGCAATAGATACCTAGAGAGTCAAATCAGCACCTGAACAGCACTTCTGTACTGAAAATTTAAACAGATGTCTCAGTCTTGCTTGGGTCCTTTCTGGTGTCCTAAATTTTTGACTGGATTCAGATTATTTTACTTTTTTAATCCACTCACAAAAAAATAATGGAACAGAGCACAAAACTAATGGTTTGGTGATATCTGCTTCAGTAGTCTTTAGAGTCATGACAGTCTGGACAAATACACTTAATCTCTTATGAATGTATATATACTTTACTGTCTTTCAAAGACTTGGTTGAGATGTTTGAATTGAGTGTAACTTTGCAAACCTGCTGAAGACCATGAGTTTACAAAGGACGAAGTGAAAACAACTTGCATCGATTTAGGGAGAGCTAGTTTGGCTTGAAACAAACCACTAAATACGGGGATCAAGGAGAGGAAAGAATTCTGCTTGATCATTAAAATCCTAAGTTAGAAAGAATTCAGAGTAAGTGAGAGAAAATAAACTAAGAAAACACATTTTTACAGCTTGTGAATGATAGATATCTAGATGATGGTATCATTAGGCTAGTTCTTCACGCTTTGACACTTTTAGAACATGCAAATGATCTCATAATTCATTAAGTACAAATAATTCAGCACAAACTTCAACAAGACAAACATTTTCAAGTAGCCCACCTCTTTCCCTCTGAACATTTTTGCAATAGAACAATACAGTGCTTATGAGAAAAAATATCAATGTATCCTCAGCCTGCTTTGACAGCCATACCATAGTGTGCAAGACAGAACCAGAAGGAAAACTGCAAAGTGGGCAGAAGGAAAACGCACCTATACCCTGAGTGAAGACTCCCAGTTCAGTTCCTTGTACGTCTGCAAAGAGGATGCTCAGCTGAAATACTCCCTGAAATATTAATTTCTTTACCTGGGAGATGTGATGAAACTGATTTTTTTTCCTATTTTCCAAATTTTTTTCCACCCATCAGAATGCAGAGCAGGGGTTTCAGAGAGCTACCTAAGGAGAAGGTAATACACTCTGTATTATGCTGCTTAATTATCTTTGCATCCCTACAGCTAACCCCAAAAGCACTGACTGTCCAGAAGTATTCCTGCAGTCCTGGAGATACTCTTAAGAAAACCATACTGTGCAAAATAGTACAATCAGATTTACAGACAGGGCAACTCCTCCCTTGGGGAAGTAGAGAAGAAACCACTAATATTAGCACGAAATAGTGGAATAATTATGCTAAAGAGGAGGTCACTCAGAATAGGGACATTGCCAGAAGCTGAGGACTAAGGCATTCTGTCAGATATAAAACCCTAACAAGTACAGGAACAAAGGAGGGTAAACAGTGCAGAGGGAACAAACTGTACCAATTCCAGCTAGTTGCCTGGGCTACATTTTTTGGTAATGGGGGTTGGGGACTAGCCACCTATGTGCAACACCTATTTAACAGGTAAAAGTTAGCCTGTTTTCTCATTTAACTTTAAATAATTCTGTAAAAGTAGTTATAATTACATCTGTTACCTGCCCACCCTTAAAAACTGAAATGAACAGAGGACTCTGATACAAACACTTCAATACTGTAGAAATATTCTTGCCTTTCTCTCTAAAAATGAGAGTTGATAATCTTCACAATGATTACAGCTGTGCAAATCAAGTCTGTTCCTGCTTTATACAGCACTAGTTCATGCTGCCACTGCTCCTAACAGAATTATGTGAGACTTAAGTAAATGAACCAACTTAGTGGATGATGGAAAGGTTGTGAATGTTGTCTGCTAGACTTTAGTAAAGCCTTTGATAGTGTTTCCCACAGCATTATCCTGAAGAAACTGGCTTCCCACAACTTGGATGGGCATACTCTTTGCTGAGTAAAAGCCTGGCTGGATGGTTGGGCTCAGAGATTGCTGGTGAATGGCAGTGATTTGGCAGCCAGTCACCAGTGGTGCTCCTGAGGGCTCAGTACTGGGGCTCATCCTGTTCAGAACCTTTATCGATGATCTGGACAAAGGGATCAAGTGCACCCTCAGTGAGTTTGCAGACAACACCAAGCTGGGTGGGAGTGTTGATCTGCTGGAAGGAAGGAAGGAAGGCCCTGCAGAGGGATCTGGACAGGCTGGATCGATGGGCCGAGTCCAACTGCATGAGATTCAACAAGGCCAAGTGCCAGGTCCCACCCTTGGGTCACAACAACCCCAGGCAGTGCTACAGGCTGGCAGAATACTGGCTGGAAAGTGGCCCAGTGAAAAAGGATCTGGGAGCTTTGGCCAGCGGCCATCTGAACATGAGCCAGTGTGAGCCCAGGTGGCCAAGATGGACAATGACATCCTGGCCTGAATCTGAAATAGTGTGGCCAGCAGGACCAGGGCAGTGATCGTCCCTCTGTACACAGCACCGGTGAAGCCGCACCTTGAATCCTGTGTTCAGTTTTGGGCCCCTTTCTACAGCAAGACATTGAGGTGCTAGAGTATATCCAGAGAAGGGCAATGAGGCTGGTGAAGGGCCTGGAGCACAGATCTGATTAGGAGCAGCTGAGAGAGCTGGGACTGTTTAGCCTGGAGAAAAGCAGGCTGAAGTGGGACCTTATGAAAGGAGGTTGCAACAAGGTGGAGGTTGGCCTTTTCTCCCAAGTAACATGAGATAGGACAAGAGGAAATTGCCTCAAGTTGTGCCAGGGGAGGTTTAGATTGAATATTAGAAAAAGTTTCTTCACTGAAAGGACAGTCAAGCACTGGAACAAATTGCCCAGAGAAATGGCTTAGTCACCATGCCTGGAGGCACACATGGCACTTTGGGACATAGTTTAGTGGCAGACTTGACAGTGCTGTGTTAATGGCTGGGTGTGATGATCTTAGAAGTCTTTTCCAACCTAACCCATTCTGTCATACTATTATTCTGTAAAAATGAATATTTTCAGTTCAGAGCAGGGTAAGTACCTTAGATCAAAAGTTTGGAAGCATAGATGACATTTTGGACGAATCAGCACTGCACCTGTTATTCCTTCCACCCGGAGTCTACTGTTATCCAGAATTCTTTCCATTTATTACTATATTTTTCTTCTTGTTTAAAAGAAACTATGTGATTTTAGCCAGTTTTACTGACACTATTAAATGTTCAAATTGAAAGACCCATGTTGTTATGTTCTTTTAGTGAGAAGACTTCAAGTAACAGATATAATTTACTAAAATTCATATTTTTAGCATTTATCCTTCATTTTGCCAGTGTTATTCAATCAAATCTGTGACTGGCTTCATCTGGCTTAATTACATCTTGGTTTGATTAAGATGTGTTCTATCTTTACTGAAGCTCATTCTGTTAACTTTCTGTTCTCCAGCCATTTTCTTGTATCCTCATTATCAAAGGCCAAGAAAAGAAAATTTATTCAAAAATATAAATTAAAGTCTATTTTTTTGCATTTCACATTTATGTAAATGTGAAAAATTTCTCTGCTATTATGATGTTAATGGATTAGTATGGCTTTTAAATTAATGTATTTTTTGGTTTAATGTATCAAAATAAAACCCAGAGGCATAATTCTCACAATAAATCTAACACTTCTAATAGAGTTTTAAAACATCATTAAAAAACTGAAACCTAAATGGGATGTGCTAGCCTACATTTCCATGCTGTTGCTCTTTCATTTGAAATATATTTTATATGTTAAGAATATTTTCAATTCCCCATTTAAAAGAATCAGAAAGGCATTTAACACCAATGAAATAACATAATTTCAGGTGCAATTTAAGCAAGTAGAATAGAACAAAGCAACTAGAGCCTGAATATGCCCTTTTATAAAATCATTAATTTAAACCTTAAGGGCAAAAAAAAAGCTCATTTATTCATCAAGAAGTTAATCCAGTTTGTTCCCCAACTAGGAACATTTTTTTGCATTTTTTTGTATGTCTACACTATTAATTAATGAAACAAAAAAAAAAATTACCCAAGACTTCAGATCTATTATGTAAGAAAATATTACACTTGATGTAAAAGTTTACATTGTTCACAGAATCATTTGAATTTCACATTCATATCACCACTGAGGCGGTAAAAGAAATTTCTTTCATAGTGTTCACTACTATTTTCTCTGCCTTTTAAAACTAATTTATCCTTTACCTCAAAATCTCAAATGCAATCAGCACACACCGAAAAAATAGTATTCTTTTTCTGTGTAAATTAAGCTCATCACAGCTCTGCACAGTGACACCAATGGATGACAAAAAGCTTTTTTCCATTAGAAGTACTCTCTCATTATATGAGTACTATTCTAAGTATATGTGATATCCTCCCACAAAATAATACTAAATATTGAATTAAAGGAAGATTCTACAAGGTGAAGGAGGAAGAACACTGCAAGAGGCAAACACAATATAAAATCCCAAAATAACAACAACAACAAAATAAATTCCATAAATTCTGTCGTTAGTACTGCAAAAGCACATCACTACACAACATGTAAACCAGACTGTAAATTAGTACTAGCAGACTGATAAGCATATTATTTTATCCACACTAGAGAATGACTACATTTAATGATTCAAAAATAAAAAGAGCTTATTTACATATATACATTTATAATATTTGTATTACACAATGAGGCTTCCCAAGTAATATCTGCTTGTTATGACAATGTGTCTAGGCAGAGAAACAAGGTAGTACTAAAATGACTTGAATTCCTATTTCATGAAAAGGCACTGGTTTAAAACATATCCATCTTCTTTCCTAACTACATTTTCTTCTAAGCCAGGTTATTTGCTATATTTCAAGACATACATAAAAAATGAAAACCAAATTTCCCTCCAATTACATGTGCACTAAGAGCAATTTCTCACAGCACAACTATTAAAAATTATTTAATTCAATTTTGCCAGCTCTAATTTTTTTTTTGCAGTTGTAACATCTAATGCACCTTTTTCATGCAAATTCAGTATCAAATATGAACATTTCAGAAAGAAAAAAATTAAGAAACTATAACAGTGAAGACAAGACCTTTAAAAAGAGAAAATAAATCATTCCTCGTTAGCTTTACTTCAAACACTTGGCTACGCTTTACAGATTTTATAAATTACCTTACTCTTTGAGGCAATTTTCAGTCAATCCAGTCATAGTTAGAATAAGAGTGTATCAAGGCAGCTTGTCAGTTAGACCCTTCTCCTTCACACATCTTGAAATATTGATCCTTCAAAGAAAATACAAAGGACTGTTCACTCAACTCTCAAGCAACACCTGCAGGTGAAACAGACTTATTAGCATAACACTGTTTGGGATTTCAGCACATAAAGACTGAAAAATTGCTATAAATCAACATTAAAGGCCAAAATTATTTTCTCAAGCATGCTAATTTGAAATAAGAGAGATGGTGCTGTCCCAGGATTTTTAATTTTACATTAAATTGACTTACTGCTTATACACCAGAGAAACTGTAATATAACTAAAACCAGAAAGAACTCTTTAATCTTTAATATATAATTAAATTTTGGTGGTTTTTCAATTTATCCAGAGATAGAGTACCACTTAAAACTGTGCTTTGTTGTATTCATTTTAATCAAATGTTATTTTAATTGGGTCTGTAAGGACATGTAGAAACTACTGCACCATAGGGAAGAAAGTAATTTTTGATCTTCTGTTCTTACATCTCTGAAACCAGCCTGGTTGGCAGTCTCACCTTTAACTTCCCTTCAGGCACTATTCCCTATGGCTCCCAATTCAGATTTGCTCAAATGAATAACGTATCTCAAAGCAGTACTTCTGGAAAGCAAGACATGGAAATGGGGATCTCTTGCCAAATTTTCCATATGGTCTATGGGAAGAACTTGAAACCTAAGGTAGGGCTCCTGGGAAATGCTTCACAGACCACATGGACATCACATGAATGAAAAAGCAACTCTACCCACCAGGTAGGTTCCTGATGTTTATGAAGGTGCCACTGTGTGAGCACACTACAGATCTGGAGGGCCTCCTTCCAAAAAGGAGCAAGATATCAAGACCTTCCTTAGACAAGCATTTGTGAATGTACTGAATCCTTCCCTCCCTCACGCTGATTTCTCCTAAGCACCATTCCTTCTAGGAGACTGAAAGGGGCTGCCTTTTGTTCCTTCCTTCACAAAACCTGTAAGCTCCACCAGACTGATAGAAAAGCTCCATACTGCTGAGTGCAGCCATCTATGAAAGAAAGGGTGATGGGAAATAAAGCCCATCATGGGAGAACACCTTAATCAGACCTTGAGTAAGAACAGTCTACCTCATATTGAAGAAGGTTTGAGACGTGGCTTTTCTTACTGTCAGAACAATAAAATACTAAATCAATAATACCCTTGCACAGAAGTCAGTTACAATAGCTAAAACTGGCTGGCAAATCCAGGCTGCAAAATTAGGACAGCCTCTCTCCTAGTCCTCCTTCTCTCTTTCTTACAGGAACTTGACTCAAGCTGTTTCACTGCAATGATTTGTTAAGTAGCTCACCAGTTTCTAGCCTAAACAACAAGATAAATTCATAACTATGTTCTACAGTTAGGTTCAAATGTTCCAGACAACATTTAACTTGAAATTAAAAGCTTCACTTCCTGTCAGAGTCAAAGTTAAGCTAGTAAATCAACTTTCATCTCTAAATGCATGAAAACAATGTTTCTCATTCAAGACATATAAAAAGTTCTAAGGATGGGGTGTGGGGAATGTGTTGGGGTTTTCCCTGTTTTGTTAGGGTTTTGCTCTGAATTTTATAAACAATTGATCACATTTATGAAAGGGGTTATATCACATTGGTTGCCTGTGCAGCAGTCACTAGACAGTGATGAGCATTGCAAGATTCCTCTTCTCAGAGGGAAAAACAGAAAAAAGGCATCAACATATTTAGGGGTTTTCAGCAGGACACATGAATACTTTTCCTATAAACCTGAATAGCATAAAAAGGAAAAAATCTGTGTCTCCTTTAAGATTCATATCTTAAAGTGCTTTGGTTTTCTCACATTTGAAATGCAAGTGGAACACAAAACCCAGGCTTTTTGTACCCCTTATCATTGTTTAAAAATGTGCACACTTTTTCACAGTGCATCACAGGGATCTCTGCATTCATACTTGTCTCATTTTTAACTTCATAACTCATTCTGTAACAGGAGCTGGTATCTTTAAAAAGGAGTTGCCTAGAAGCATCATCCATGAAATCATAGAGAAGGTAAAGATGAAATAAGATCTTTTCTCACTCTTCTTTAGTCTTGACAGTGAGTTCCCAGCATAAGGCTGGGTCCAACAGATTAAGTGGATTTTCACATATAATGCTTGCTGCTGGGTAGTTTCCAGGTAAGATAATAAATTTCTGCTTAATTAAACCACATTCCTTTTTTTCCACAACAGCTGATAATCTTGGCTATTCTCAATGCTGCAAGATGGATTCACATTAGTATGTGCTGAGAAAAGTATGATATACCTTTTGTTTAATGTCAAAAACCAGTATTTCCAGACATAAAATCAAGATTGGCGTGACCAAGACTCTGAACTTCACACATAAACTTTCTCACATATTTAATCAGAGAAAGTTTACCTAAGTCATTACTCTGGTTTGGCAGAGATATTGAATGTCATGGGGAAAACAGAAAGAGGAAGGAAAGAATAAAATATTTAAAATGGACAGAAGTGTAGTTAAACTATTGTTTTAACAAAATTAACCACTTCAATGTACTTGAGTCAAGACACCTGCACCAAAAAAAGCCCCCAGTAAATTCTGAGTTCAGAAAGCAAATACAATTAAACCTGAATGAACTTGACTGATGGGTCGATAAATGAATTTATATATACAACTGGTTTTGCTACTATAAAAGCATTAAGGGCCAGGTTAGAAAAGTAGTTTCCCCTTTATTTGCCAGCAATCACTGTAATCTCTTGATCATTGAAGTACTTTATTAGAAGGTACTTTTCAGTACTTAAATCTTCCATATACCGTAAACAACTGCAGGAATGAAAAAAGGGAGGTTCACAGAGACTAGAACAACGACATTTCTTCTTTGGGTTGCTGGGTGGAGTCACAGAATTATGTAGGGAAATGATTTCCACAAATTAAAATAGAACCTTTGTGTACATACGTGTGAAGGGGTGGAATCAGGGCCATCCATTCACTGGCTATACTCGCTTCTTTTTGCAAGAAGAGACCTTAGCATTCTCTCCAGCATTCACTTTTACTTAAATGAAAAAATTGGTACTTTATTTAAGGGTGGATTTTCCCACTAGACTTGCTCTGATCTAAAGAGAAGTAGCTGTCAAGAAGATATGGAGAGGTCCTGAGCTCTTCTGCTCCTCACTGCAAGCTCCTGCCCTCTCCCCTCACATTTAAGAATTGTAGCATCCCCAGTGCACTACATCAGTTCACTGATCCAAGAGAAAACAACCCTCTGCAAAAAAAGATTAGGTTCTGACATGACAGAGATTTCCTCAAAGGAGCTACCTCTTTTGGATGACAGCCTGAAATTAAACTAGATAAAGCAGCATGTGAAACTGTATTCCCAGCCAAAGTCTTCATGGATCAGAGTGAGGTGAATGTAATACCAAAGTATTCCCATCACTCTATGCTGACTCTGTTCCTCCCTACTTAAGCATTGGCAAGGAATACTCTGCAAAGCCAAGGATTATTCCTTCTCAAGTAGAGTCAAATATCTGAAAACAGATATATAATATTAATAAAAAAATCAAATAAAGATCCTAGTATCTCGGACTTAATCCATTTGACTCAGTGAACAGTGAGTCAGCAATATCCACTGATTTTTCAAACCACTACCAAGTACATAAAAGCTAAAATATGTTCCTCAAAGACAGCCTCCCAAATAGGCTTTCTTTTCACCTACTTTGCCATGGCAAGGGCTTCTCAGAATTGCAGACTTACTACTTTTCCCAAGGAATTTTGTCACAGTCTTCAAATTTTGTTTATGCTTGGCTTTTTCATTCAGGCTAATCAGCCATCCAGTATTTTGAACAGCTGATTATTCTGAATGACTTTCATTCAGACATTCTTGTCCATGACCTTCAGCAAGGACACAGTTTCTCCACGTGTCTATGACCCACAGCCATCCTTTCTTTTTAAACTACTTTTCACTATAGCATCCCATTTCCTTCCAGACTGTAAAACTTTCAGGTTTAAATACATTCAACTGCAGGATGCTATAAACAATCCTACAGTACTCCTAACATTAAAAATCCTGTGCTAAAATTTCTACCTCAGAGAAAATTGATTTCAGATGTAATAATCTGACGAAAAAGAACACTAACTTGGACTGAGCTTTACTTTGTGTTGCTTCACACGCACAGAATTGTACCATCCTCAGCAGAATTTCTTCTAACACACAGGGGAGAAAAGAACAGAACTGGATCTCCTGCCTTCACATACTTCCTGTGACATGTCTGTATCACAAGAGCAGAGCAGCCTGTAAAGTCCATACTGATTTTTTATCTCACCGTGTCTCAGACATGTTTCATAAGATGACAGATGCATTCATAAATTTCACTGTACATTTTTATTTTAAAAAATTGACATTTTCTTTTCCCCATCTTTATGGTTCAAAGCATGTCCTTGTACTTCTTTCTAATGAGTTTCAGCATTGCTTCTAGTGTAGGCTGTTAGATATGTGAACTTTTGCTTCTGAAGAGAGGCAATCAATTCTGCAAACTCCATTAAGTCATGTAAAAAGGAATGTCAAACCTTTATTGGATTTTCCTGAGTTTTATATCCACCAGTCTTTTTAATCATACTTGAATAAATTCATGTATTTGGTTTATTTGGAATAAAATAATTCAAAAAAGTGTAGGCAACTACCATACACCAATATATGCATTTTCCTGCAAAATGATCCTAACATAGTGTCATTCTTCACGTATATTTAACAGAATGTATTTTTTAAACAGCATAAATTTGGTATCTGAAGGCTTTTATTTCTAAAGATAGGAAAATTATGACTAAGTCACTATCAATCATATCTGAGAAGCTGTGGCATTCCAGTCAAGTTCCCACTGACTGGAAAGGAGGAAATACAACACTCATTTTTAGAAAAGAAAACGAAGGAAAACCCAGGGAACCACAGGCTGGTCAGTCTCATCCCAGTGAGATCATGGAGAGCAGAATGTCCAGGAAATAATACTAAGATACATGGATGGTAAGGAGGTTTTGATTGATGACAGTCAACATGGTTTCACTAAGAGCAAACTGTGCCTGACAAACAAGAGGATGACAGCATCAATGGATAAGGGAAGAGCAACTGACATCATCTCCCTGGATTAGTGTGAAGCGTTTGACACTGTTCTGCATCCTAAACTGGAGATAAATGGATCTGAATTTGAAAGATGGACCACTCAGTGGATAAGGAATTGGCTGGATAGTCAGATTCAGAGAGTTGTGGTCAATGACTCAATATCCAAGTGGAGACCAGTGACAAGTGGTGTTCCTCAGAGGTCAGCACTGGGACCAGTGCTGTGCCACACCTCTGTCAGTGACACGGACACTGCCATGGAGCGCACCTCAGCAGGTCTGCTGATGACACCAAGCTGTGTGGTGTGGTCACCATGCTGGAGGGAAGGGATGACACCCACAGGGACCCTCAGCCTTGAAGGGTCAGTCTGTGCAAACCTCGTGAAGTTCAACAAGGCCAAGTGCAAGGTCCTGGGCCAGGGCAATCCCAAGCACAATACAGGCTGGGCAGAGAATGGACTGAGAGCAGGCCTGAAGAGAAGGTCTTGGGCGTGTTGAGAAGCTCAGAGTGACCTGGCAATGGGCACCTGCAGCCCAGAAAGGCAAAAGTGTCCTGGGCTGCATGAAAGCAGCGTGGGCAGCGGGGCAAGGGAAATGATTCCCCCCCATTACTCTGCCCTCATGAGACCCCACCTGGAGTGCTGCATCCAGCTCTGGGGTCCTCAACACAAGAAAGATGTGTACCTGTTCTAATAAGTTCAGAGGAGAGTCACAAAGATGATCAGAGAGCTGGAGCACCTCTCCTATGAAGACAAGCGGAGAGAACTGGGGTTGTTCCATCTGAAGAAGAGGAGATTCCAGGGAGTGCTCCTAAAGGGGCCTAAAAGAAAGCTGGAGAGGGACTGTACAAGGCCAAGTATTGACAGAACATGGGGGAGTGACTTTAAACTGAAAGAGGGTAGATTTATATTGGATATTAGAAAGCTGTTCTTTACTGTGAAGATGGTGAAGCACTGGTACAGGTTGCCCACATAAAGTGTAGATGTCCTATCCCTCAAGTGTTCAGGGAGAGGCTGGATGGGGCTTTGAGCAACCTGGTATAAAGTGTCCCTGCCCATGGTCCTTTCCAACACAAACCTTTCAAACACAAATTCTGTTTTTTATAAAAATTATGGTGTACATAAATGATAAAGTTACTAACATTATACACTTACATAATTAATAATACGTGTGTGTGTATATACATATACATACATACATATATGAAAATAGTATTTAGTTCATCTTGTAACAAACTAGAGCTATATTTCTCAACATAATAATTTGTTGCTCTGATGAGTACAGTTCTTTAAAAAACCACCCTGATTGCAATTCCTGTGCTCACTGAATCTTAAATACTTCTGTCACAACAGAGCTTTTCCATTTGCACACCAGTTTGCAAATTGTATCAGTTACCCAATAGTTAAATCTGCTATTAAAAAGGAATATGAAAAATTATATTTGAGGTATTTATGGAAAAGGTGTGCAAACAAAGACAGATCATTGGCAGAAAGTTTGTTAGGTTAATATAATATGCTGGAATGTGACAAAGAGGAGAATTAGAATTCATTGAGCTAATATCAGAATTTTCAACCTATTTTTGCCAAATAATCAGCTAAACTGGGTGCCATGTTAAAGAAAAGCTCATAGGAGAATAAAGATTTGCAAAAGGTTCTGGCTACTAATTTCATTTCAACTGTTGGTATCCTTTTAGGCAGAAAAAGATAAAAAAGGAAACTTTTAAAACACTGTCAATACAGTAAAAGAAGAGAAACACTGCTTTTGACATGAATGCAGGCCAAGAGGCATCCCACTGTGTAGGTTATTCCAAAAAGGAGATTTTAAAAACACATTTCATTCATCTAAGAGAGTCCAATGTGACATTCTTTCAAAAATTAATCCAGTGCTATTTTTGTGCTCAAAGTTTCATGGTCTTTTCAGGCAGCACCCTGGTGGAGCAGCTCACTGCCTCCACTTTGCCCAGGCTACTGACACTTTTCAGGGTCTGTTTAAGCTTCTCTCTTTCCTTCAGCATTGTCAGTGAGAGCACACATGCCAGCTGACATCTTTTCAAATCTGTAGGAATCCTTTATTTGTTTGGAGGTTTCTCTGTGGAGAAATGTTTCTGAGTGGGAAAGAATTTAGCTCAGTTTAGCTCTGTCAAGATAAACTGCAGTGGCTAAGTCAGTCTATCAGCATCAGGAAGCTTTATCTCATAACAATAAATAACCATTTATTTTCTCCTCTAAAGGTAGACAGGTATTTTAACATGAAAGAAGTACCACCTGTGTTACTAACAATAACAGAAGGATGTCAGTAGGCACAAGAACTTTAGCAGGAAGTTTTCTGCTAAGCTAGTTGTAGGTTTAAAGGTGCTGTACTCAAATTCAAAATTAATTTACACAGGATCTTACTGACTACAGAATGCAATGAAAAGCCCCTTAACCTTTCTTTATGCAAGAAAGCACATTTTTTGTACAGAGGTACTGGCAGTGACAGTAGGTAGAGCCTTTCCTTTTGCCATTTGACAGAGTGCACTGCAGTAGTTAGACACAAAAGATACTTTCTACTGTTCTCAGAGAGTCTGCCCATCCTTTTTTTTTTTACACTATCATGATTTCCATTAAAGGAATTACAAAACAAAAACATTTTGTGAGTAATTCATGGAATCTTTTTTTTTTTTTTTTTTGTATTTTGCCAGGCAGAATATTCAATTTCTTCTGTCATCTTGCCACTAGATTAGGTCAGTAACTTCCTTACACAACTGTAGTATAAATTTTAACATGAGAAGGATATATCATCTTTCAAAACAATTTTTTCCTTTTTTATTCGTGCCTGCTTTGGTGGCATTTCAAAAATTAATGAATATACAGACATCTTTGAAATCATAACAGATTTCAAAGAACTGTTTTTGCTTTCTGTGGCTAAACATTTGACAGTTTTCTTGCAGAAATGTGTTTCCTGAATAACACTTCATAGAAATTCAACAAAAAGAAAAAGAATTTATACTCAAAAGCAGTAAAAGCCATACCCACATGAACTGTAATTATTTTAGAAACTAAGTGGCCATCAACTTTTGTATATCCCAGTCTTTATCATTTTGTTCTAGTACTGTACGCTGTCATTATCTATTCTTTCAGCAGTATTAACAGGCTTTACAAACTGCTGATAGTCATTTACTCCCTGGTGAAGCCAGAGAGATTTACAGCATTATCGGACCACACCACATATCAAAAAACACTTAGCTTCTGCAAAAGAGGGCTCCTGATGCTAGACAGATTACATTATTGAGCTGTTACAGTACTCAGATCTGCTAATTTTTAGAAGGCCCACGAGAGTTCATGAATCCCAAAACAAAACCAAAAGCCTCTGTGGAATAAACATGAGATTATGTTTTCCTCAGCATGCATTATTTAACAGTGTTTCTCCTTTGGATTCCACAAATCCCGTATAGATTAACCATTTAATAAAAGTCTGAAAATGTAGATGCTCCACAGATGCTTTTGCAGTGTAATAGTTTTCCTATTTCACAGAAGACTTACAAAGGTTGCAGAAAAAGGCATAACTGGAGAACTTTGATATCACAAATATTCACCTTTTGCAACAGAGGGAATGCAATCCCTGGTGTTTAATTAGAAGTCTGAAATCACCTACTACTGTGTACTATGCTAATACTGATCCCAAGTGAATGTGAAGTGATATTTGAGGTACTTTTCCCCTCTGATGACGGTGCCCACACAGCTACATTATAGGGTCAGTGAGATTTTACCTCAGTTCTGTTGAAAGCTGAGGTCCTTCTTCCTGCCTCTACCTAACAAGTTTAGGGCCAGAACTTTTAGTTTTCTATCCTCAGATGTACGCATGATAAGACAGTTTAAATAAGAAAAGCAAAAGCCGTGCAAAGCACAAAAAGGAATTAATTCACTGCTCTGTAATGTTCAACCATCCCTAGGAGGGCAGAGCCCCATCATGTATAATGGTTACTGGGAAAAAAAACCATCATAGTTCCAAATATCCCCCTTCCTCCTTCTTCCCTCGGTATATATGCATATACCAAGCATGATGCCATATGTAATCTCCCTTTGGTCACTTGGGGTCACCTGTCCTGGCTGTGTCTCCCCCAGCCTCCCAATGCAGTTCCAACTTCCTGGCAGTGCAAGCAAAAAAGGCCTTGGGTCTGTGTAAGCCCTGCTCAACAGTAACAAAAATATCTCTATATTATCATCACTGCATTCAGCACAAATCCAAAAGACAGCCACATACAGTCTCTGTGAAGAAAATGAACTCTATCCAAGCCAAAATCGAAACACAATGTGTCACAGAAAGCTTTCCGTATCCTGTCATGGCCACTCTCCTTTCAAATCGATTACGCTGAAAAAAGCACAGTCATCTTTGTATGGGTCTTCTGACTTGTGTAGACTAGTACAGATGAAAAGAGCTTCACAAATCAACTAGAGAAGTAAATTGAATATTCTAATATATTTATTCTGTATTCTAATTGATGAACCTAATTCCATCAATTTTCATATACCGCTAGGAATGCAACCTCATCATAGACACCCAAAGGTAATGTATTATATCTTAACTTGGTAATGTCAATAGGAATTCTGCTGCTAAATTCAATTAGACATTAATGCATCCAAAACAAATAAGATTATCACCTGGATGAGTACAAGTAACAGAGGAGCTACATAACCTGCCACAAAATGGGTTCCTCCGGGAGACAAAACGGAAGGTGTGCTGAACCAATGTGATTTAAATTCAGGGGGGAGTACAGCTGAAGTAAGCAGGTTTCCTGAGGTCTGCGAGAAGAAAAGCAGGGTGCAAGAGAGTGCCTGAGAACAGAAGTGATGTGCCAACCATATCTCAGAGGCTTCACAGAGAAGCCACTGTCAGACACAACATGGGTCATTGTACCAAACAGACAGGGATGGTAACTGTACACATGACAGAGATAAGTGCTGACACCTGCCAAGGTACAGTGTACACACAACATATTGCCCTACAGTCTGTTTGGGTCCTAAGCCTGTGCTCTTTGTAACCTTTCTCTCATAGGTTCATTTCTTGTACAATACTTCTTAAAGCTCTCCTGAAGGCAAGACTACAGCTGAGCCCTCCACTGAACAACGGGTGTAAGAGAACAGCTGTACATTTACAAGAGAAGATGTGCTACTGCAGCTGCAAGAACAATCATGGGTGCAGGCACATTTGCTGCTAAAATCGGCAACTCAGTGCTCATATATTTGTTTATTTGTACTTTTCCAGGAAAGAAAACCTTGTTCTTGACTGGTTAGGTCATTTAATGCTGGACCCTATGGAATTCAGGAATATGTAATAACGATTAACAAGTTGAGAAGATGAAATACTGTGTACATGAGACACAAGACCCTACTTGAACACCTTGGACCAAACCCAGAAACAACGGACACAGGTTTTCAAACACTGAACACCATAAGAGTAATTCACATTGTTAGTTTGGACATCTATGTCCCCTATTATATTGAACACAAAAGACACATTTTTGCATAGTATTCAAACAGCTAGTTATCTCAGCGAGGAAATACCTACCTAGACAGAAACTGATGGAAGATTTTTAATTATTTGTCCTGATTTTAAAGTACTATTATATCAGCATAGAACCAGAAAAGAGAGCTACAAATCTTTTGTGCAGTGATGAGAACATTCAGTGACTTTGAATACGGAAAAAGGATGCAGAAACACTTTGCACATTAATGTGGTAGAATCATAGAATATGCTGATTTGGAAAGGACCCATTAGGATCATCACGTCCAACTTGTGCAGCCTTGCACAGGACAGTCCCAAGGCCCACAGTGTGCCAGGAAGTGTTGTATAAATGCTTCTTGAACTCTGACAGGCTGATGCTGTGACCACCTCCCTAGGGAGCCTGTTCCAGTGCTCATATAGCTACAGAGTAGGAGGAAACCTGTATAGTAGGCATTTAGCATTTCATGTTTAAGCTAGCAAAAGACCTTAATCATGAGGCTCTCAGGAGTTTCTATTACCCCAAAAGCTGGGACTCTCTGCACTCAAGAAAGCCTAACTGCTGGTATGAAGTACAAAGATGGATTAGTAGTAAGGGGTGCACTGTGTATCAAATTCCAGGTGTCGTCTTGTGTAGGGCTGCCTTCTAATAGGAACCTCTGATGGGACAGTTTCTGTTTTGTGGAAGCTGCTCCTTGTCCTTATGAATGTTCTGTCCCACTTGTTGAAGAGCAGACCGTGTTACAAGGTACTTGTGAAAAGAATAAAACTAAGAATTCTTCTTGGATCTTTAAGTGAAACAGTCGCCTCAATGAAAATTACCTGGCATCAATGACAAATCCTCCTGCAACTTCATACAAGTTATCTGAACGATTTTTAGAACAGCACTATGAAGAATTAACTCTCAAAATCCTCTTCCTAACTTCCTTCCTCGATACAAGAAAATAAGCATCAAACATGTTGGAAGGATTTTGTTTTGTTACTTTGGTTTTAAAAAGAACAGGCGTGGATCCAGTTTCCTTATAGTTTATGCATAAACTATTCATCACTCTTCTGCATCAATTCCAAAAATGAGCCAAAAAAATGCTCCATCAGCTTTTCTTGACTTGTGTTAATTTTCAGCTCCCTAAAGAAAGGATATTTCTGTAGAGAGAAAATTTGTTTTACAAACCTTGAGATTTAAAGCTTACTTATAAACCAAGTTAAAAGGTGATAGCAGCATTCATGTGAAAATGCTGAGAATCCGATTCATATTTTACACCACGTAGTGTTTTGTGGGAACTGTGTAAGGAAAGAAACAAGATTCAAACGTTAATGTAGAACAATAACTCTTTTATAGTTCCCATTAAATCCCACAACCACTTTAATACCTGCAGGCTGCATGAATATTTTGTCTCTTTCCAACATTTATATCAACTAATATAATTTATGAATATATCACTTTTCCACATTCCTGAACCACCTGATTGTTCTGGAAATGATCCCAAAGGCTCAAAACTCACAAACTAATGTCTGCTCTTTCAACAACAAACACTCTACTAGCTGTCAATGAGACATGGAGAAGTATCATGAAAAAAATGCATGGTAAGAAATTTAATCCATTTAATTTGCATGAACTGAAGTTGTCAAATTCTTCAGGGCTCTGCAAGCAGTCCAAGGCAACTAATACTGTTTGGATGAATGGTTGCTTTATGCTATTCCATACCATCATGCAGTATATGACTCTACTTCATAATCTTTGCAACTACTTGGGTGGAAGCATATCATCCTTCTGCAGTCTGCTGCTCTAGATGCGAAGGGTTCAATACCTTCCAAACCTGTCTGGCATGAGAGCTGCCATTTCACATGCTGGACTGGAGAAATCTGTCTGAATGCACTTGGGCTAGCAGAAAGACCTGACAGTTAGTGGTAGGTTATTTAATATATACCTACATGGTTTAAATCTTCTTGCAACATTTTTCTCTTTTCTTTGGCTAGAAAACATCCACTCCTGCCAGCCAAAGATCCATTTTCCTTTTAAGTACTTCCTGGGAATTTAATTGCCCAGTAAATTGCCAACAAAACTTCCAAGACGTAGATCAGCCCTGAGAGACTCCAGGGGAAAACAGCCTGTAATTCATCTTTCCAGTCAATGAGGAGGGCAGAGTTTCCCTTCAGCCATAAAAATCAATATTTGACTGGATGAAATTTACTGAGGTGCATACAGCCATATACAGAAAGTAGAAGCTCTCACCATTCTTGGTGGAATCTGACACTCCACTGGAACAATACTTTAGAGAACTGGGATATTCAGATAATTAGTGTCTAACTACATTGGCAATACAACTAGAATGTCTCCTGTTTGAAAATGTGTCTTCTTAGAAATTTAAACCTCTACAGTTCTTCCATTCTTGTCAGGTCCTCCAAATTGATTATGTTCCACACATTTCACGTCAGCAAGGTTCTGATTGGAAGGTAACTGATTATACAACATAAGAAATACAGTGGAGAGAAACATGAAGTTAGTAAAATATTTTTTTAGTAGCTGAAACAATTTTAGAATCTCACAGTCAACCCTCTTCAAAAATAATTGTCAATAATGAAACAAAAATACTCAAAATTCTCAAAAGACAGAAAATATGGAGATTAAACCAGAATCATTTATTTTTAAAGAAAATAACTTCAGCAAAAATTGTAAAAGTGCTGACTTCATTTCACAATACTGTAAACTATATAACTCATGCAATTCTGGAAACTGTCATCTGTCAGGAAAATGTAAACTGACGTAACACTGAGATGCAATAATGACTAGCATAGAATGAATAATCCACTTGGGGTTTGTTGTTTGGAAACAAGTCCTCTACAAAAAAAAAAAAAAAGGTTTATGCTAGGCTGTTAATCACACATGACATTTTATTATTATTTTAGTGTATATTCTTTAAATTTTCAATTCAGAAAAATCAAGACTTGTACACTCTAGATACTCAGATCTGCTAATGGTGTTGGAATGCATTATGACGAAGGGTTAACTTTAATGGCATTATTTCACTTTTAATTAAAAATAAGCTGTAAGAGTTGAAGTGAAGCTTGGTCTGACCTGCTTGCAGGAGCACATGTGATGCATATTTGGAATGCACCAACAGTGCTCCCTCCCTCTGCTCACAAAAACAAGCCAGAGATACTAGAGGTGCTTCTCCTCTGTCCCTGCAAATAGGCCAAATTCCCCTACTGAAGAAGCAAAGAGCCTCTTGGAAAACTGTCCTGAGGTCAGGCACCAGCCTCATCCTCCTCTGAAGACACTAGGGGTCACTGAGGAATTAAATCTGGGTGATGCACATACTGTCATGTTGGGAGCACTGTGGAGCATAAAGACTAAATTCAGCTTCTACTCTGTAATTCTGTAAGATTCAGAAGATTCAGTTTCCTCAGAAGAAACTGAGGCTCTGAAATCATAAGCAATTCCGATTCCAGTGAAAGGACTGGTATTTTTTTCCTAGAGATAGATCAACAAAACATAGTTCAGAATTTGAAGACTGAAGCAAAATCTTGATTAAACTCCATTCAGTGGAGCAATTACTATTATTTTCAGCAGTAAATTACTTTCTATGCATTCTGTGCCCTCCCCTGTTGCTACTATATGGTTCTGATATGGGAGAACTAAGTGACATAGATATTTATTGGGAAATTAAGAGAAGGGAGAAGTTAGTTACAACACACTACTTGCCTTTATTCATTCTATCTAAAGCACAGATCTAGATTTGCTGGCATATTACATTTTTAGAAATAAATCCATACATTCCAGATACCTCTCCATGTACTACCAATCTGTAACACTGATAACACAAACACCTTGTTGCAGAGATGAACGTGCAGCTAAATCAATAACAAACAAATGACTCTGCTGTCTTACTGCTTTTAAAATATGATTTCCTTGACAGAAATAGTAAAAATTTAAAATGAAGAGCTACATTGTGTCAGTCACTTAAATATTCACATACATTTAGACATAACAGAGACGTGCTGCAAAACACTAGAAAAATATTCAGGTAATTAAAGGGTCATTTAGACACCTCTGCAAAACAACATCAGCCTTCAGCAAAGGCTGAAGCCCTCCATATATTAAAATGCACATTTACTGCCTTTGTTACATCCATTACATTTTTCTGATGCATAAATCTATCCAGATTATCCCATAATATTGTGTATGCTGATTATATTTACTAACTCTTCTATAAATTTACAATAAAAACAAGAAACGGCATCTCTTTTCCTTTATTATAGACAGTAATAAAAAATAGTGATTTAAAACCCAATAGTGATTTAAAAAACAATTTATCCCTCTCCATGTTGAACTGTTACCCTTTGTACTTTACATAATCCCTTCCAGTGGTCTTTTCCTAAATGATTCTGTAAGCTCATCTTTTGTATCATACAGTATCACAAGATTTTCTGAAAATTCAATTATGTCCTTTGTTTCAGCTTCTTTGTTTACTGCACACTTCTGAAATTGTGAACACGAACTTACATGTTGGCAAAGAATTCTATAAAAAATTCAGCATTTCCAAGCCTTCCATGATGAATGCAGTAAAAACTATGCGTTCTGGGATTTCAACACAGAAAGGCTTGGCACCATGCTGCAGTCTTTTTCAGGACTATGTTTTATTGCCCATTTCTCATGTTAACATGCTCCAAAAACTTAGATGTAAGGGAAAATGTAAAATGCTTCCCAAAAGTATCTAAGAATTTTGAAAAGTATTGAGTCAAGTATTGGTGGTAAAGTTTTTGTATATCCCTAATACCAATCCCTAAAGACACAGAAGAAGGGGGATGTCAGAAAATATACAGCTGGACTTCAAGGTGAACCACAAAAAGCCAAGATGAAGTAGTCACAAACTACATCAAAGAAAAGTTCAATCAGACTTAAATAAGACATTTCCCAAGTAGAGCTGTTAAAGACATACTATGCTGCCCAAGGAGACTGTAGAACCTCCACCCTTGGCGACTTTTGAATGGGGCAAAACCCTGAATAATCTGCTCTGACTCTACAGTTTCCCTTGCTTTGAACGGGAGGCTGTACTGGGCTACTTCCAGTTCTGCCAGAAGACCTCAAAAAACTAATTTACTGTATTTTTCTACTAATTATATAGCTTGAAGAGTCTTTAAAGATGAGATTATATATTTGCCTTACAGACTAGCTGCAATAAGTAAATGCAAGTGTTTAAGTTGCACCTAAGCTTTACCTGAAGCATTATTATTTTATGGGGGGAAAGGCTATTGACAAAACTATATAAACCTCATTGTCTTCCAAACTTCAGAAGGACTTAAGTCACAAGTTAAATTTATATGTACTCACAGAAAAAGAAATTCTCCAACTGAAGTTTAAAAATTGTGTCAGATTTAGAAACTTTACTGTTTCAATACCTCTCCTCTATTTTCCCTCCATGCTTCTTTATAAAACAAAGATATGCCCAAACTATTGAAGTATTAACTAAGAATGAACTAGATGTAATCTAGTAGTTGTCCTGTAGTTAAAGTAGAATCAGCTACAGGGAGTACTGTCGACTTGGGAAACTTGCAACTTGCCTTTGGTTCTCTTTCTAACTAGTGACGCACTCAGAAAATGTTTGATTGCACATTGTACATTGGAGTCTGTTAGACGCATCTAACAGACTCCATAACATTTAAAATGCTTTCAATTGGTGCTGTTAGTGATCCAGAAAGTTTCAAACTCATAAAATTTGGTTTAATGTTTCTTTTCTTTTCCATCCCTCCCCTTTTAACATTATGTTTAAAAAGAAAAAAAAGTTATAAAATGTTTATTTATGGCATGGGTGGTTGCATGCACAGTTACCACAGGAACAGACTCAAATTTGCAATGACGTAGGAGTATTGCTTTTATCCTAAGTCATCACCCAAAGTTCTTATAAACTGAGCATGCATCAGTAGCTGAGAAACTCAGGATTATGTATTTTCCTTACATGCTGTCCTTTTTTAACATATGGGAAAAACACATAGCAAGACATCTAAAAAAGGAAAATGTGATTAAAGAGGTCCATTTAATTTAATCTACATATGAAGAAATCAGAGATTATGAAGTAAGAAAAAAAGCTGGGCAAAACCTAATGTTTTATATGACAATTATCAATATATCAATATATATACAATTATCCTAGACACTATACACTTACTACATTTGGGCAGACTTCAGTAGAACTAGAGTGACTGTGATCCCTAAATGAGCTACAGCTACTTCTGTTTAAACTCTTTTTAGCTGTAAACACATTTATGAAACATATCAGCTTATTATCAATAAATGAAAGCTTTGTGAGGTATTTTTTTAACATAAATAAATTCATGTGTTTCCACAAATGAAAACACAAGAGTTCTCTTTCTAGAGCCTTCCATTATCCAATCTGTTAAAAATGTCTCTGATTTCTAGAGATAATTTCTGTCATGTAAAATGCTTACATTTTGGTTCTTGAATGAGAAACTGTCTTCATCCTTTTTTTGCTGATGTTAGGAAACTACAGATTATTAAAATATGCTTCTCATTTACAGACAATGTCTCCTATCAAGTTTCTTAAATTTGACTAGATGAATAGCCTTGTTAGAGTGAGGGCATTTTTCACAATAAATTTTACGAGGAATAATGTAAACTTGAAAAATTGTACCGCTGTTATTATAAACAATTCCTATAACTCCTACCAAATAAAAGTACCCTCTTTTCAATCTATTTATCTTAAACAGGTGTGAGACACTGTGTCAAGCCTTTCTTCTCTTTATTTTCCACTTCCATCAGCAGGTTTTTTTATTAGTAAGGACAGTGAGGAACATAAACAGTTTCTGTATAAACAGTGTTGACAGTGGCTACCTAGCTGACTTCGCACCACTTACAATATTTTCAAAACTTGACTACGTATAAATAACTCTCTTTACTCTTTGAAATATACACATAATGAAAAAAGTGTATTTTAGAAATACACGTTCAAGTCAGCCAAAGCAAAAGTGAGAATATTGTTTCAAACAAACCTTGGACTTGGGAGACACTGATTTCCTGGAGCCACCCTGCCAGCAGCACCTGCTGGGACTGAGACACTCTGCGCAGAACAGACCAGCTAATGGCAGGCTCAGTGAGTGACAGGAGAGCAGCAGATGTTGTTTATATTGACTTTTGCAAGGCTTTTGACAATGTCTCCCATAAATTCCCCACAGACAAACTGATAAAGTACAGACTACAGAAATGGACAGCGAGATAGACTGAAATCTGGCTGAACTGCTGGGCTCAAAGGGCTGTGATCAGCATGAAGCCTAGCTAAAGAGGAGTCTGCTGGTGTGCTCCAGGCATCAGTAGTAGGGCCAGTTCCATTTAACTAGTTCATTAATGACCTGGGTGATGGGATACAGGGCGCTCTCAGCAAGTCTCCTGATGACACCGACTGGGAAGAGCAGCTCATAGATCAGCTGGTTGCACTGGCACTCAGGGGGACCTTGAAGAGCTCAGTAATAAACCAACAGGAATTTTAATAAGATCAACAAAGGGAAATAACGAAGTCCTGCACCTAGGGAGGAATAACTCCAAGCACCAGAACAGGATGAGGGATGATCAGCTGGAAAGAGGCTTAGCAGAAAAGCACCTGGAGAGCCTCATGGGCTCCAAAGCAAGACCATAAGCCAGCAGTGTACCCTTGTAGCAGGGAAGGCCAAAAACACCTTGTGCTGCATTAGGAAAATACGTCAGCAGGTCAAGATCAACATCATTCTGCTCCACTCAGCTGAGACATGCCAGAAGGGTTGTGTCCACTCATGGGCTGCCCAGTACAAGCAAACATAAGCATCCCAGAATGCAGTCCAGTGCAGGACTGCCAAGATGATTAAGGGATTGGAGCATCTGACATGGTGAGCCTGAAAGCACTGAGACTCCAGCCTGGAGAAGGCTCCAAGAGATCTTATCTATGTGCATAAATACCTGAGAGGGACAGGGTTAAACAACGCTTCTCAGTGGTGCCCAGCAACAGTGTAAAAGGCAATGGGCACAAACTAAAACATATGAAATTCCACCTAAACAAAAGAAAGCTTTTCTACTCTATGGTTGTTCAACAGCTGTCCAAGCAGCAAGCTGCTTTACGTGATCAGGACAGGTGTTGGACTAGACAATCACCAGACACCCTTTCTAACCAGGTATGGTTCTTTGTGGAAGAGACAAAAGGAAATTCATCTGAGTAATATAGATTCTGGGCTTACTGTCAGTTGTTTTCTATGCACACATCAAGCCTTCAATAAGACAAAACAGTTGGCTGTGTCTGACTTCATTACATGAAGGCAAGTTGTTTATTTGACTTAGGGAAAAGTCTCATTGTGCAGATACAACAAAATAAGTTCTTTTTCTCTCCCATGTTTTTTCTGATGCCCAAGCCTGTAGGTCTAAACAGTATGAGAACCACTTAACATAGAGATTAAGGCAATGTATTTGCTTTCACCAGTCAAATAATTCACTTTATTTTCTACTGAAATGTCCATTTGTATCAGCAAACTTCCATCACTTTAACACATTTCTGTGTGTCTCCTCCAGCCAGTACTCAAGCGTTAAAGCTAGTTTAACCAAAGCAGGGCAATGGGAAATCATCCTTCTCCTTTGATAAAGCCTCTTCTCTCACATCAAAGTATTGACAGTTTTGTTTCACAACTGTAGGAAAAATGAGAGCAACCAAGAGAACGTCACAGAGAAAAGCTAGAACATCTCATTCATGAAGAGCAGGCACCTGTGCACTGACCCAATTAGGCATTCAAACACTTGTCACTTTGGAGCTGGCTGGTTGTCACTCATCCAATTAGCCCCAGGGGATGTATTGTATGGTGGCATTCCCTGACAGGAGAACTGGAGCAATGGAGGCAATGTAGGCACAGTGATAGGGTGCCAGGATCCTGGTGAGTGAAGCAGCCAGTAGCAAAGCCAAAGAACTTCAGAGCTTCCTTAACTTGTTTACCATCCAAAAAGCCTTTCAGAGTCTTCAATGGTCTTTTTTTTTTTTTTTTTCAGAGCAGTCTAGTTAAAAAACCTTACAGTAACAGTTCTCTTTATCCAATGATGCATTTAACTCCTGAGTGACTAACACAAGAACCATTTCAGAAGAGGTAAAAAACAAACAAGCAAACAAAATATCTTCATTGCAGGGAGAGATGCACTAAATGTTACTTTCAGTAACACTGCCAGGAAGTAATTCAGAAGTCAAAATGCTTCAGTGACCATCTCCTCCCTTCTCTGTTTTAAACATATGATTGATGCTTACAGATGCTCTGTTTGCTTGACCACATAAATGAGGGATAAAACACTTTACAACCATCCACGCCTACGTACTGTAAAAGACAGAAAATCTCTGTTCTACTAAACTACATACAATACCACATTCAAGATCCCCAAATCAGATTTTTCATTTAAGAAAAATCAGACACTAAACCACAGATGATTGCTCAGCAGCAACTACTCACTTCAAGTAAAGTGATCTCTCAACTTATGCTGAGAGAGTTATGCAATGCAAACACTAGAGCAGGGAGGAGTTCAAGGGGGATTGGTAAAAAGGTATTAGGACCTAAATCATTTGAGCAAAGATTACAGAATGTTTCCATCACTATATCTGTGGTCTATGCTAGAAGAAAAAACTTCCAATTTGCTGGTACAATATTTCATTTTCCTTCTTAGTCCATTTTTCCAGAGTCAGTGTTTCACTAGCTGACTTGCCCCGATACCTGTTCTCTCCAGTAAAGAATATCAGAAATTATTAAAGCTACCTGCAATTATGTGAAACTATGAAATATTTTTAGCTGCTTTTCTAGTTAACATATTTTGATATGCCCTTCAGTTAAAATCTGAGATAAAATAAAAAAATAAAATTAAAGATCACCCACAAAAATCACAGACTGTTCAACAAACATGAAAATGCAGGTAAATGCATAACATGTTATATGACTATCCTGGGCATTACTTAATAGAAAATTAAATAATACTAAATTAAAAGACAGAAACTGAAGAGATAGAAAATCAATGCCTGTAGGTCGGGGGTTTTTTCCCCACTTAGCATGGGAAAATAAAACTTGGAGGGAAAAATTATCTTACCTTTGTACAAATACCTTCTGAGAAAGTTGGTCTCTCTCTTTACTTTTCCTCCTGTTCTTATCTCCTGTATGACAGGTCTTTATGTTACCACCTTGTCTGTAAAAACAACATACAACCTCAAATAATTATAGAGCCGAATAATTACAGACTCTTAAATTACAACAAATACTTCATATATTTCTTGATAAAGCTGCAATACTAAATTCAGTTAAGTCAAACGAAATGGTATTTTAATAGTAACTAATTAATATATGTTGGGCCAAAGAAAAAACAAGAAGCATTAGAGAGAAAAGCAGCTCCCTAGGTTTCAAAGTTGTGTTTTGCATTTAGCTCTCCAAAACGGCCACTTACATCAGGTCAAACCATAGCAACCATAGTTTACCCAGGTTCACTGCACTATTAGTGATAAGCAGTCAGTGCTTCAGAAAACTTAAGCAAAACAATCAGGAAGCCTTACCACTTCTTCCCAGTGTTAAGTAACCCAACTTAAGGTACACTGGGTCCCTCAGGACTAAAAAACTAAGATGCTCTTTGTGCTACAGGTGCCAAAATTCTAAAGACATACACTGGAAGAGGTAGTAACAGGTGACAGTAGACCTCTGTTGCAGGAAAATGGTTGGTCACAGACAGCACTTGCCCAGAAAGAGAGGCTGTAACTTAAAGGAAATTTGTAACTTAACTCCTGCTTTCTAGGAGAATATCATAAATTCCAGTGGAAGGATGGGACTCACATCTCCCACTCCCCTACTCCCCCAGTTGAAAAGAACAAAACAAAGAAAAAGAAGACAGCAGAAAAGGTTTGTTTTTGATTCAGCTGCTACTTTCTTCATTTATTGACAAGAATTCTGCAGACAGTTCCTCTAATTTCTTACTTATTACTTTAACCTATTTTAAACACATTTAATGTTTTGTTGAGAACAAGTTGCCTATCTTTCCATGGTAGTGCACATGAGGAGTTAAACTTTCAAGTGAGCAAGGTTCAAGAAGGACCAGGAATTTTGAAAGCGAGTTTCAAAAACTTTCTGAGGACTCCCCTTCTAGTCTTTTAGCTGTAACATCTTGCTTATCTGAAAACACAGTTATTCTTGCCACAGTATGAGGTCCTCGTTTCAGTGAACTGGTGATGAAGTGCAGTGAACAGCAACAAATTAGCATCACTGCAGCACCTGTCCCACACATAAAAGTATACATATTTTGTGTCCCATACATAACAGTATACACATTTTACTTGTAGGAAAGTAATTAAAGTTTAGTCTTAACTGCAGACTGGTGCCTTTTTGTAAAGTCAACCAGGAGAGACTGCAAGATCTCAGCTTACAATGGTTATACAGGAAGATCAGTTTAATTTCTCATCAAATTGATAATTCAATCATACATTTTCTTTCCATATATTTTTAAAAGCCTTTCTATTGTTAGATTGGCCTGCCAATGACTAGAACTCTCTTGTAGGTATTTCTTTCAATAACAAGCAACACTTCTCATAAATTGCTTTTTACCATGCTCTTCCAAAACAACTTCTTGCCCCTACATCCTAAAACATTGGAAAAAATATATTATCTTTGTAAAATCAGGAGTTTTGGCACATATATATATATATGTGTAATTTATTTCAGCGGGGTGAAATTCTCTTAGGAGATTCACTTCATTGCCTTAATCTTTATTCAGGCACTCAAATCACTTCCAACCCCCTGCCTCTATGTTCAGCTGGAAAAGCTGCCTGCAAACCAGCAGGACCTGGATGTGCCAAAGTCAACACAGAACTTGCATTCTGCAGTGCTACATGTGTGGAGCTCCTAATTGACCACAGCACAGCCTGACAGCAATCACAAAGATCCAATTACACCAAGGTACCAGCTACATCCACCCTGCCATTCTCACTGCTTCCTGGCTGGTTCAGTTCCCCAACAAACTGTCTACAAGACAAAACCTGAGTGTGTTTTAGGGAATGCTCCAGCCTGCAGAACCCTTCCAAACAACAGCATGGGTAAGACTGCCTTAAGTTTTGATTCCCCACTCCTGACAGCCCTGCAATTCTCATGTTCCAGGCACTGCATCCTCATTTGCAGCCTCCGCCTGCCTCCATGGGACACACTGGAGCAGACCCCAGGATTTACAGCATTAGCTGTAACATCATGCCTTTGATGGGCTGCAACACAGCTCCCACTATCCCAGGTACTCTGAACTAAAAGACATCAGCTACTTATCAGGGCTGCAGGACCACCACAGCACCCAGACCACACTCACATTACAGCCAGTTCTTTTTTAAGAGACTCATTTTCTAAAGCACTGAAGTGTAGCCCAGCCCCTTGCCAAGCAGCCTACCCTGAAGACAGGTATTTGTCCTTGTCTTCTTGTTTTTGCCATTTAGGAATATCTGTAGCCTCAAGGGCATTGTTTAAAAGTTAGGCATGCTCTGAAACTCAGAGATAACTTGTATAATACCTCATATACATCAGAAAACCACAGCTCTATTGGCACCATGGATAATCTTTTCAGGAATTTTAAGATTCACTAAAAGAAGGGGAAAAACCAAGTAGGAAATAAAAATCAAGGAGGAGGGTAAAAATGATGGCTCTAAAACAATAGATTAGATGAAATATGTTTTAAAATTTCTGAGATATATTTGGGGTCATATAATTTCCTTGGTCACTAGCATATTGTGGAAATGCAAAGCACACTTTTTAATCTTCTGCACCTGACATTATGATTACTGCATACTTACTTGTTCAGATATTCATTAAATAACTACAATTTACATAGTGTTGTTGCTTTTCTTGTAAAAGTGTTGATAGACTTTACGGAAGCTAAATTTAGAAAAATAAATACATAGATTCCAATAGGTAACTATACAAAAAGTTCAAATGTGAAAAATCCAATACAAAAAATCCATTTTTTATTTCACAGTCTGATTGGCTAAATGGTTTTATATAAAATGTATTAAAAAATATTCTTCAAAATGTCAAGACACTTTAATATTTTTAATGCAACCTTAAAAAGCAATAGTGAGACAATATGCAGCTTTCTCATAAAATTAATAATGTATCTATATACATATATATAATTCAGTTTCTGTTTACTTTACAAAAAGTAAACTGTGCAAAGTTCTTTAATATAAAATATTTGCTTTGTGATATTGAATGTATTTAAGCACAGTTTTATGCAATCCAGTACTGCAGAGCTCCATTGTTCAGCCTTGTGTAATTTCTCCTTTCAGAGCTAAGGATTAATGAGGAGCTCTCAGAAAAGGAGAAACCACCCTGGTTGGTTGATAAGGGCAATGATCCATCTTGCTGTCATGTCTGTCTTATTTCTGGGTGTGCCCAAGCCCAGATGATTGTGCAAGAGTAATAATGGGAAAAAAATATACTGGAAATACAACCAAAGTAGCTTTCAATTTTTTTCATTTCTGATATATACATCCTCATGAAGACACTTTCTAGAGTGGGTAGTCCAGCCTAGATTATATTATATTAACATCCGTAAGAACAATGCTCAAATTTTATGTATGCTATACTAATCAAAACAGAATACAGATTCCACCTGATCTTTAATATGTTGCAAAGTCATGCCCTTCCTTCATGGATACAAGACATGGAAACTCATTCTTTCAATTCCTACACTATTAATCAAAGTTAAATGTTTCAGTAAGTTAAATAGCATAGGCTTATTCCCCTGTTCAAAGTTATAACCTGACTTTTTTCATGATACTTCATTCCAATAAATCAAGCCAACTAATACTAAGGTACATAATTCTCAACTATTTGAGTGACTGGGAAGTACAAGGGTAGAAAAGGGAACTCAGACATTACCTTGTGCATGCAGCTATACGGCTGTCTTGGTCCTCTTCCTTTTTTGGTGGGTTACTTTTTCCTTTCTTCCTGTTAGCAAGTGGTAAGAATTTTTACCATGCACCCCTTCATGTTGCAAACTTGACAAAACTCTGGTGCTAAGCCCTGCTGTTGCTGGCCTCTGTGCAGGGGCACGTACAAGAGGGGCCGTTTCCAGCCACCCGTCGCTTTGTCCTCGGCCCTCCCAAGCTTCTGTGTGATCAGCACAGGCTTTGTGCCCATACAATAGGGGTTAAACATTTCCCTGTATTTATAGGAAAGCAGAGCTAAATCTGCTTAGCTGCATGAACCTTTTAATAAAATTACGCTCACGCTATTTGGGCATTTTTCCATTTGTTCGGTTATTTTATGAGTAATTAAAAATTAAAAAGACTAGATATTTATATTTTTTTATATATATATATATATATATGGTTTTTCATTATATGCTGTGCATAAAAAAGGCAATAAGCTTTAAGATTTTTATCCAGATCTTATATTATCCACAATTTCCTTCCAAGATGCTACCTGTGACTTGTGTATTTACTTAGAGATATATATAGTTTCATTTTTCCTTTACAGTTACTCTATTTGATGACTTGTCAGTGGGATAATCCCCTATCTCCAACAGTGTGCTTAAGAGACAGATCACTGCAAAAACTACAATCTGTACTCAGTGGTGAAATTCCACTGTAAGGAAGAAAATTAAAATGTACTGAGAAATAAAAGAAAACATTTTAAAGAATCAAATATGCTTGCCAACAGTCCCAATGATACTGATTTTATACACCACATGAGCCTCTGGACCACCCTTCCTTTCCAAGGAACTACATTAAAGCAACACTGGTACAGAAAACTAACATTTTTTTTCAACTCCTAAAGAAAAAAAAACTATTTTAAAACTTTCTGGTTTGTTCTGTTACAAATTCAGATTTTTCTCTTTGGGTTTTGCTTTTTTTGGGGGGTTGGTTGTTTGGCTGGTTTGGGGTTTTTTTGGTTGTTTGATTGATTTTTTTTTTGTTTGGTTTGTTTTTGTTTGGTTTTTTATTTTTTGTTTGTTTGAGGGGTTTGTTTGTTTGTATTTTTTAAGTTCAGTTAAAACATTTCTAACTTTAAGGGGTTTGCATCTTTTTATAAGTAGTAGGATGAATTCTGTCAGCCTCTATTAGCACCAAAACCAGTTCAGAACAATAACTTCATCAAATCCTTTTGAAACCTGTTCCATTTTCAAGGCTTCTTAGAACAATGTTTTTCCTTACAAAAGCACAAGTTAGATTTAAGAATTTACTTCAAAGCAGATTGCCAGTGAGGTTCAGTAATGACTGAATCCACCTGACCTCTTAACTTGCCAAAACAGAACCAGAGTATCCTAACTTGAGCTCTCACTTCACATATGTGTCATGATTCTAGAGCTGCAAACACTTAGCTGAGGAGGACAAAAAACCAGAGCTTAATTACCATTATAGGTCATTAATTTTTTTGTGTGGAAAATTATCATCAAATAATACTGTGTTGATTAGGCAAAACGTCTGCCATTCAGTTACTAATCTTTAACTGCACATTTACAGCTGTACATTCAAATAACAACAGCAGACATGAAACTGTAAACAAGAAGCTACTTATCATGCCACAAATGTGGCATAGCATTAATCTGTAATTTTTACTTAGTAACATTAAATTCTTGGAAAAGCTCGATTCTCAAAATAGCTATTTTCATGGTTTAAATCCCAGAAGAATATGATTTGGGTAATGCAGTAGCTTAACTATTTGCTCCCCTCTGCCTTCGACAGTGTATTATATCAAGAACTCAGCTCATATATAACTGATTGAGCACAGTTTTTGTGTTTAACTGGGTTTAAGCAGAAATTGTTCTCTGAATTTTAGAGCTGAATGATGGAGGGGCAGGACTCATTTTGTCATCTGATTGACCAAGCCTAATCAGAATTATTTCTGCACACTGCTTCACTACAGCTGTAGATCCATTAAACACTAAATGCTCCAGAGGCCTTTCCCCTTCAGCTTCCCACTGTGACTCCCACTTTCCAGACAGTAGCTCCTCACTGGGCTACTCAAAACATTCAAAAAATGGAGGTGTTATATGTAATGGACAGCTCAAAACCCATAGCAAAATCTGACACTTGAATGTTAGGACAGCAGCTATCATAATAAAACAGGCTCTTTGTGGAGGAGACTTAAAAAGAAGCCTTTGAAATGGCTCCCAATACATTTTTAATAGGAGAAGGTTTTCAGTCACAGTAGCTGTTTTTTCTTCAACAGAAATAATCATGTCTGCCTCTGGAAATGTTCACTGAGATATGCACTTTTTTTTTTTTTTTTGTAATCATAACATTACCCCTGGCATGTTTTTTTTAAAAAATCTTAGTACCATTTTAGCCTCAGGAAGCTTTAAACTAATATAACCATTAGGAATGACTTAGTGCACAATTTACATATTAACAAAACTATTTTTTGACCTATTGAACTGTTTAATCAGAAAAAAGCTGTGATGTGCACATACAGAACACAATTCCTTACTTTGAGATCTGCTTGTTAGAAAAGATAAAAAACAGATTCTGAGAAATAACTAGGAACTGTCAGATTACACTAATTATTCATCCATTGTTTTTTCATGGATTTTTGGCTTTCCTTTCCAAATGTCCACAACTCTTTCCAGGCATATGATAATACTCAGGAAAAGTAACAAATCATTTATGCTTTCTGAGGTCAAAATAATATTCCCATCAAAAGTCAGTGAGTGAAATACTCATCTGAGACCTTCAATCAGCTGAAACGCTAATCTCATGGTGGAGTTTAACCCCAGACACAGGCTTTGGACCCTGGCACGTTGGACTGGGCAACCACATACAGGATTTGTAACTCTAGAAATGCAGAATGGGTCACAATTTCCCAGAAATGGAGCAAAGGAAGACCCCCCTCAAAAAAAGCTGCTTGTGCAGTTAGGTTAGGGCAATGAAGAAGATCGAAGGCTCACAATCACAGTACGATAATAAAATGGACTGCTTCTTTTACCTGCTACTTTGCACGCTGAAGGTTTCAAAAGCTGTATGTAACAATTACAACTGAAATCATGTCAATATTATAATTTTTAGAGTACAGAAAGTACACCATTAAGTCTTCTGACATGTCCACACGACCAGGATGATATTTCAATTTGATGATCACAACAGGAACCGAGATTAGGCATGCTGGATCATATTACTACTACTACTAGTGTTTGCTTGAAAAGAGGCAAAATGTTTCCTTTTCCTACGTAAAACTTAAAGAAATGCATAGCCTTGCTTTAGCTTTGTTCCCTGTACGTTTTGATAGATTCATCTTCTCTTTGCCATGTTTTTGCGTAACAAAATTGATTTTTTTCTATTTTTCATTTTCCAGCTTCAATTTCCTTTACACTACCAGTGAAGCTTTCAAGAATCATAATTTTGTGTGCAAAAATTTTGAGTTTCTCTGTGAAAAATGCCTTTATGATTATGAAGCCTAAAAATACTTTAACGTGAAGATGACATTTAAAAAGACAGTTTCGTAGTGATAATAAGATATGCAGGATGATTATTCACTGTCACCTACGTATCTTTATCCCAAAAACTTAACCCAAGTACTTCAGTTGGGAGGTGAATTTTAAAGAGTATCTAGTAAGTCAAGTGATACTACAAAGCAAATATTGTGAAGAGCAGAATCCTCTAAGGATTATAGAATTTATTTATTTATTTTGAAACTTCATCATAACCACTTCTACTGGTTTTAAGCTGTTACCACTGAAATTTCATGGACATACTTTAATTAAACCCACTGTTATTGCTCTCTCAGTAATCATTTATTCCTTTTAGGATTTTTTTCCTGTAAACAGGATGGTCTATACAAGAACACAGCCAGTTACTTCTTACCAGTGACCATCACATTATGGTAGGGAAATCAGGTTAAGTAATTTTTAGCTAGGCCTGAATAACTATCCTTTGTTCCAAAATAATTGTAGCATGTATGTCCTGATCACAATTCTTAGACTTTTGTCTCCTTTCTACATTTTCCTTAAGTTCATTGTACCAGCCAAAGCAGACTATCTGCCAGCTAGAGAAAATCTCTTCTCACATGCACTGGGGATGCCGACTCACACAGGTTCATTTTCTCTTAATCCTTCACAGGGAGAGCCTTTGTTCACGTAAGGCGCATAAGCTGTTTATCACACAGAGAAGTTGCCAAGGAGTGTGAGATTTCCCCAAAGTGATTCCAGCACAGCTGACTGAGAAAAGTCCTCTTCAAATAACTCAAGGTTCATTCACTTTATTATTTTACCAGCACATCCAGTCAGGTATTGTACATGGGCCTTCTTTAAGTTTTCATGTTACTTTTGAATGAGGATGATCCATAATAAGATTCACAGCATTAACTTTATACTAAGCTTTTCTCTAGTACCGTTCTCCATCCCTTTTCATAGTGGAACAAATGCTTTGCCCTTCCTCTTTGTGCACAATGAGTGTCCTTGACTACTGGATGCCTAAAGCCATTTAAATATACAGAAACACAGCGTAAGTGTAGACAAATGTGCACTTCCCAACCTCAGGATGAGGAGATTTATCAGCAGCTAGAAAACCAATTGCAGCTTCAGGAACAAAACAGATCTGATGGTGCTGCAGTGCTTATAGTTAGCTAGAAGTTTGTGAAACTAAAGAGGTCAAGTGCATAGCCAAAATAAATTTACATCAACTACACATTAAAAAAAAATAAAATAAAAATTAAGATTCAAGCCTGGGCAAGAAAGGGAAAAGGATAAAAGAAGATGACAGATACAAAGTGAAGTTACAATCTCAATCCTGTAAAAATATCCAAACCAACCAAACAGGAACACAGAACAAAAAGCACCATTCAAAAAGCACAAGTCAAAAGATCATTCAAACAGGCAAGCAAAAAAATCCAACAAGACAGAATCAAGATTCTGTCCATTCCCTTTCCAAGGGAAGGAAAAAAAATGAAACTGAGTCTTCTTTGGATGTAGAAATCTTTTTGGGATGATTCAGCTGTCCAAGAGTTTTCTTTTTCTTGGTAAGGCACATGTTGTTGGAACTTCTGCATGTGATACACGTGCTGTATCTGAGCCTGCACTACCCAAAGAGAACCTTGCTGGAACAGAGGCCACATTCAGCTGCTGATGTTCCTCTGCCCGTGCTCATCTACCATCACACATGGAAACATCCTAATTATCAGTGCCTTAAACTTTACTTGAATGCTTTCTAGCTATCTACTATTCTCTCTCTGTATCATTTTGATAGAATTTAGAAGCTGCCTGCTTGAATTGTGTCAATAATTTGACCAACAACTTGAAACTAAGTTTAGCCACCTGAAACTCCTTAAGGGCTGTTTTCAGTACATACACAAAGAGTGTGCCAAGCATACAAAAGAGCTGGGCTCCCCAAAGCATTGGCACAGACAGCTGTAATTCTCTTTTAAATAACAGCAAGAGGAACGTGGTGTGTGGCAGTGCTTTCTCCTTTACACTGAGCAGCACTGGCTGTGGCTCCCCCAGTCTTCAGCACTTTGCCTCTCAGTGGCACAGCTGGTTTAGAGAGACAGGGACACAATCTCTCCCCCTTGCAGATCCCATCTAAGGAACGTACTCAGGAATTACAGGACATTTTTTTAAAAGGCTCTTTTCTATCTGTTTTTCTTTGCTATCCAAAGATCCTAAAACACAATTAATAGGGATTTTCTTCAGAGACAAACCAAGGAGACTTGCATGTACCTAGCAAAACGTACATTTTATCTCAAGTCTCTCCTCCAGCAAGTATTGCAATCAAGGCAGTTTGTTTGAAAAGGCACAAATCCGTAATAATTCTTCCAGTAATTTTCAAATACAAGATCTTCATTCAAGAAAACCAGCACTGAGCAGTAAAGCAGTCTTAATAAAGAACCAGATGGAGACACCTCCTGACCTCCTGATTCTGTGCCAGTCTTGCTGTGTCCCAGCTCTTCCCAGGGTCCACTGCTGGCCCTGGAGGGGGGCCCTCGAGGCACCACAGGGGGGAAGGGGAAGGGGAAGGGGAAGGGGAAGGGGAAGGGGAAGGGGAAGGGGAAGGGGAAGGGGAAGGGGAAGGGGAAGGGGAAGGGGAAGGGGAAGGGGAAGGGGAAGGGGAAGGGGAAGGGGAAGGGGAAGGGGAAGGGGAATGTTAAAAACTGAGCAGCTACACGTGATACCTGTGTGAACATGCACACCCACACTGGACACAGTTGCTGTAGTGTGGAAGCCCCCGTTTTGATAAATTTGACCATTTTTAAAGGGGAAAAGTTCCACATAAATGCATTTCTGGGCTTCATCTTCCACAAACGTTCACTTTAAACCTGGTTTCTATTTCTGAGATTAAACCATGAACATCTATCCCAAAAACACACACTAAACTGCTTTCAGGTTCAACATCTTAAACATTAAAAATTTTTCACTATGTCAGAGCCATTTGATACTATACAATTAAGACTTCAAGGTCTCAATTTTAAAAATATTTTTTGTCAATCTTCTGATCGGCAAATTAATTTTCATGACTACTGATCTAGAACGAATTTCAACTATTGACCTGGATATAAAAAAAAAAATACTCAAAGGCTTGAAACCATTTGTTGCTGCAGTCCAGTCAGAACTACATTTGATTTTAAATACGTTTGAATAATTTGGCATTACTTATGGAAATAGAACATTTGATATTTTTCTTTATAATTATACTTGTGATTTCAAAGTATTGTCTCTAGATCTGCCATTCACATCTTCACAAAAACTACATGTCATTAATATTCTGTACGTTGTCAAATTCATTAGTGTAGCAGCTAACTGCTGTATTTGGATTGCATGAACAAACATTTCATTTTTACAGTAGCTACTGCAGGAACATTAAGCAGGAGCCACACAAGCATAATAGCCTTTCCACCTCTGCAATGACAAAAGATTGAACTATTTTTATTTCTTTTAAGGACAGTAAAACTATATGGCAACACTGGTGAACTAAGCAATAAAATCACACATTCAGAAGAGTTTCATCAAGAAAATACACTGGGCAAATACTAGCAGTGGAGGGAGAAAGTAGCAGGTTGTTTATGGTATCCAAAAAAGACCAAAAACAAAGGGTAGGATTAATGTAGAAAAAAAGTCCTTATTAAATATTATAATAGTATAATATGGATTTTTTGTTATAATAATTAACATCGTATTTATTACAGCCAAATTACCACACATCCAAACTCACGGCAGGTCCGGGTTTTTATTCGCATGCATTGCATAATTTTGTCTTCTCTGCAGTAAGAGATTAAATATTCACACACATAGAAACTAGCTTTATCATTGCTTAAAAACCCTAAAGAAGTTGCGCCCTTTTTAGTTTTTCCTTACTTCACACATTTGTCAAATGGCTTCCTACAAGATTTAAAAAAAAAAAAAAAAAGCTAGAAATCTCTACAAGAACCTGAACTTTGCAGAAGCCTATTTTGCAGTTATCAAACGACCTGATGAGCAGCAGATGCACCTCTTCTTTATTAGCAGCTTAGATAGCAAAGGTGTTTGGAATCATTTCTGCATATAGGAAGCTTCTGGAGTTGCCAAGCATCCAGTTCAGTTATTTACAGTTATTGCCTTTTGTACAGCAAACCTGGTTTGTAGCAGCCAGAACTTCTGCACAGACAGAACTGGAGCAGCTGGAAAAATAGCACAGCTGTAACTCTAGCAGTTGTGACACCAGCAGGTACAGTTATGTTAGGTTACCTCCTGAGGCCATGGAGTCCCCCTGCAATAACACGGTTTCCTCCTTTCATTAGGAGTGTATGACACAAGTCTAAAGGTATCAAATTATTTTACTTTTCAATTGTAGAAGGAGGAATATAATTTACATATAATTTCTATATTTAAATATAATCCATTTAAAGCACTTTTTTTGCTTACCAAATTGTATGCCATATATAGAATTGCAAAATAGCTACCCATTTTACAAACTCAGTGGAAATCTCCATCCGTAGGACAGGTTTTACTTATACAAGAGCCTGAAGCTCTGTTTTCCAAATTGCTATACCCAGGAAACCCATGCACTTCTAGCAGGTACTTGAGGTAAATCTGCTGTGCTCTCCTCCAAAAGTATAGATAGCATATGCACCAAACAAATGCAGCCTCATGCCTCAAAGAGTGATGCATTTACAATATACATACTAACCAAATGTGAACTCAGGAAGTAAGGGGTTTGTCTTTGAGGGCCTTCTGAGGCCATGACTAAAATTGATGCTGTTTTATTCAGTATACTAACATTAGTCACTATTTTGACACACAAAGAGAAATCATGGTATAGAAAGGATCTGTGAATACCCCATTAAAGCCTGAACATCCACTCATCACATGGTCTCCTAATTTAGTTCTCTCTCAGTATCACCTCTCCAGATTAAGAAAACCCCCAGTTCCAATCACTTACACTTCTTCCCAGCAATCTGAATATTTCTCTAACTTTAATCTTACCTGATTATTTTAGTTATACTATTATGGTTGGTGGATATCAATATATAGATAATAATAAATATTATCTATATATAATAATAATATATTAATATATTAGTCTTTCCTGAAAGCATGATGGTGGAGAGGTTACCTCATTTTCAAACTAGGAATATTTTGGCTCAGGATCTGTGATGGGTGAAATGACAACTTATGATAAACCCAAGTCTTACTGAAATTCTGCAAAATGTATTTGGAAATTACCTCAGCAAACACAGCCTATTAAAAATTATGATTTAGCCTCATAATACTGAAAAGGTTTCTTTTTCATCCTAAGTAAGAGATTATTCAAACAGGCCTCTTGACTTGGTAAAAAAGCTTTTAGTAATTCTTTTCTACAAACACAGAAATAAAAACCTATTTTCACTTTACTAAGATTTGGGGTGGGTTGTTTGAAAATATACTTAAACCTAAAATTAACCAGTTAACATATTAATTATTTTAGCTACTATTTCACTTTCCTTTAAAGAACAGTAAAGTTTATTAGGATGTACATAAAACCAACAAATACCTAAAAGAGGATTATGGAAAAATAAACAACGGAGAATTGAAGACAAATAAACCAGTAAATAAAATAAGAAGAGTACTTTATTCTGCCATTACTGTAGAACTATTTTCCAATTGCAGATCAGAGTATTTTTATTTCCTGCAGTTGCCACAGTGTCATAATCTGTCTAGGATAATCCATCAGAACAATCAGGGGTGGTGTATGTGTACAGTTCTCCCTTATCAGAAAAGGAAAAATACTTGGGCAAGGACCACAAGCAACCAACATCTTTAAAAACACACTTTTACCCTCAAAACACTACAAATAGCAATAGAGTAAGTGTATACTATTGACAAAGCCAAATTCAAGATGGGAACTGGAATTTAAACAGGTTAAAGGAAGAAAAAAACAAGCAAGCAAATAGTATAAGAAAAAATAGGCACTGCAGGTTCTTTAAAAGGATTTACAGGCATATATTGATTGAGGCTAACACTGAGTGCTACCAACTGACTTTGAAGCACTAAGGTAGTTTTAAAACACACAGCAAGTTAAAGCTGTGGCATTATTAACATTTAATGTTGTTTTGACTTTAAAACACTGACAAGATGTCTGTTTTACCAAAATAAAAAATTCATTAAAGAACTCTTTTGAGACAGAGATTCAGGTTTAAAGCATGGAGTGCAAAACTCTCAGCTTCCAGTTCCTGAGGACATTTGAAGAATTGTGTCTTCATGCCAATTAAAACACTACCAACTCAATGATGGTATCTGCATTTAAAAAAAAAAAAAAAAAAGTAAGTCAAAATCAAAACCTATTTTGAAAATAAAAAATCTTGATAAAATAACAATGGTTTTTGATAATTTAAGAATGCCACTCTGGTTTTCTGTTTAAACTGAACAAGAACTAAACACACTCAGCCTCATGCTAAGCGCAATTCTGTTGAATAGTTCACTTTTCTGCCAGCCTTACAAAGGCATGACATCCCCCATGTAATCTGATAAATGATGTTGAATTTGGATTAATTTAGGTGGCAAACAGCAGAGTAACAGGAACTGTCAGTTGAAGAGAAGATATAGTCCCTCATCCCCTCTGCGTTAATACAGAAGCTAATAAAATTCAGATGTCCACAAAAAGAGTACAAGAACCTTCACTTATTTGGAAAATGAAACCTTTAAAAAATCTTTTTAATACAGATTTAAATGTAAGCCTATTCTACAGAGCATTCTACAAGCTGCAAATCACTACTTAATATGGTACAGACAAGTTGGCTGCTCTCTGTTGAGAGCTACAATGACTCAGGGCTCCAGAGCAGATGATATACACCAGTATGACAATCACATTGGTGATTGTCAAAAAAACTTTGGTGATTACAAGACCATAGTACTAGATAATATAACATATATACGGCCCTCCTAGACTTGACCTAGTTCTGCTTTTTATCTTCTTCCTATTTCGCAGCTACCAGGACTCTGGACCCTCTCCAATCCCCAGCCCAATCCTCCTGACCCCAGTTCCCAATCCAATTCAAATTGCAATGTTACAAGTAAGTGTCAGCAGTTATAAGCAGGCCAGAATCTTCACGTACAAATCACACCCCCTTTTGTAGTTTGATTTCAAACACTGTAATGTATTTATGTTAATGGTATGTTTAATTTGCTGCTAAACATATCTGACAGTCTAAATCAGCCTCCCATTCAACTAGGCTCCGCTCTACCTCATTCCTTGAAATACTTTACTTATTCTTTATATCAGAGGCCAGTGAAAAGTGCATCTGTATTTAGGAAGCTAATTCGGGCACCTGGGTATTGTAACACTGGAAACAACTACAGTGACAAATTGGTAACAAGACAGTCTGGAGTAGACAAGTCAGTGTAGAATGAGAGCAAGGTATTTTCATTTTGCATCCAGTACATATATTGATAACACCTGTCAAAACTACTGGGCATCAAATTTATTTTCACCACCCACTGAGAAGGTGAGCAATCCACAGAAACCACCTGACTCCTCTAGTAAGCAGCAAAACTAAGATATGAAGAAAATAAACCCCATATCTCTTTCTTTACAATACATAGGAACTGCTTTAGCCCTAAGAGAAGAGGTTAGGAATGCTGACAAAACTGAACTTCCACTAGAGATGATTTTGATCTTCGCTACAAGGCTGGAAAAGCTACAAGGTTTTGTGAGCTGGCAAATGATTAAAGCCACCAAGTTCTGTGCTCTCCCAAGGGGCAGCGGGAACTGGGGTTTTGTGTGCTGCAAACCCCCACTGCCTGGCAGCAAAAGAGGTGACAGATCACCTGCCAGCACCACAAAGACAGCACTGTCACCAAGGCTGGAAGCTGGGGCTTCAGCCACACTGCAAACACTAACACCAGGAGAAGAAAGTGAGGAAAAGACCCATAAATCTATTAGTAGGTATCTGAAAATAGACAACTCAAGGCATCCATGCTAGAAATAATTGGGAATTCAGTCCTAGAGGACTGGGGAGCTTCTGTGAAGTGTTTCCCCAGAAAATTTTGATATTTAACACTCTGGGAATGCCTGTTGATTCTTTCTATGTGGGCTTCCCCATTATCCAACTTCAGGTACATTTCATAAACAGTACATGGTAGGATGAACTGTTATCTTTACACTGATCTCTATAACCATAACAATAATTAAATCAAATTTTCCAGCAACAATTTTAGCCCTACCCCTTATATAAGCAGATGATTTTTTATATCAATTTCAGCCTGCCTTATCATGTAATGATTATAATGCACAGGTACTATGAGACTAAAGTTCTTACCACATTTGCAAATTTATTCAAATGTTTCTACTGAGTGCTTTATTTTGGATTTTTTTTTAATTTCTCTCAGCAAACCTTTCATAGTAGATCTTCAGAAAAATGTTTGGGAATATAAATTCTATCTATTCCTAATTATAAATAATGACATAGCTTAAAAGAAGAACTGGAACTTCAGATCTGTTCTAACTGAGCTAAACTCTGACCTTAACTCTGCACAAGTGGTCTAAAGAGAAGAAAAACCAAAAAGGAAACTTTTCTTTGCAAAACACCACCAGCAGAAGAGACAACTTAGGCTTTTTCAGTGGAATACACAGCCATTGAAAGATGATCCCAACATTTTGGGATCAACCTTAACCTTTGAACCATGTGCAGTGCAAGCACACTTCAGCCTAGAGGAACCTTTCATACATCTGTATCCCACCTCTTCTTATACTGTTACACCTTGACCTTGTCTCATGCTCTCTGCTATCCAAGCTCCAGTTTTTCCTTCAGGTTTTTCCTGGTATCTCCTCACTTCCCAGCTGTTACTCTTACCTACTTGCACTCATCCTTTCTGTCCTCCAAATGCATGCACATGAACAAGCTTCCAGTCCTTCAGGTCAATCTGTTTCTCCCAGTCCCCCAACTTCAGAGGCCTAATCTCTGCCACATTCATCATGTCAACACATGAGTACAAAAAAGGTCTGTGCAGGAGTTTAAGCACTGATCTGCTTGACCATCCATAATATTTGGTTCCCTCAGCTGGCTTTTTAAATCATCACCTCACTTGGGGGCTGTTGGCAATGGACAGCATCACTTCTATTTCAGCCAACAGTACTCCAAGACCATCCTAGGCAGCTCTTGACTCCTGTATGCTCGTATGTTCCCCGGTTCACACAACATACATAACCAAGGCCCTGCCACAAAAAATAAGGTCCTGCTGAGCTGCAGCAGTCTTGGTATTATACCAGACATTGAACTGAATCTTCCAAAACAATCATTTGGTTAAAGGCACAGAGAAGATTACCATGTAGGACTTGAAGGAGACAGCACACAGTGTGGAAGTGCCCAGGCCATTAGAGGATACCATTTACCAGTGGCAAGACAGACACCTTATCCCAGTTGCTTAACAGTGAAGGATCTGTTTCTTGCCTGGCAAAATTCCCAGTCCCAGCTTCATCAGTTTGACAACTTCTCATAAGAGTCTGGGCCTAACCATTCACGGTCTTGCTGACTCTCCTCATTCTTCCACATTACCAGCTATTACTGGCAAGCAACATTATTAATCAAAGGGAAAACTTCCTTTTCCCCCTAAGCCAGTGGTTTTTCTGCCAAGCCCCAAACTTGGCCAGCTCCAATATAGCTTATTACTATAAATACAAAGCCTTGTCAGACTTTGGTCTGCAGATATGCAAGTATGATCTGGGATGCACTCAGTATAGTTACAGTATTTGTTACAGCTTATGCTTTGCTACTGAAAACAAAACAAACAAGCTGAAATTCATCAAAGGTGCTTTAATTCAGCCAGTAATTAGTCGCAGTAATGACAAAGTACCAATCCTGTACACGAAGGGAAAGTTTTCTAAGTAAAATCTGTGGCTTTTTTATTTTAATAACTTCTAATCTGTCATCATCTTCAGAAGTGACTGAATTACTTTGGCTGAAGGTTTTCTAACAAATCTAGCTTGCAGCAAACACTAGTGTCAGACAGCTTAAAAACCAGATAGCACTAACAATCCTGCCCTTAATGATAAAGGGTGAAACATGATCAACTATTACAAGTCATATTTATTTCATGCAATTTGGTAGCATTGTACCCATATGTGTGAATTAAAATGACTCAAAACAGGAATGAATACATAACAAAAACGAATCTCCAGATTTGAACAGAGCTCTAATTTTAAGTCAGTGTTATGTAACAGTTTTCTCAGGTATAATATCCTTCCAAGTATTTAAATTAGGAAGTTCTTCTCAACCACTTTTAAAAGCAACTGGAGGAAAAGCTGCGTCCAGATCTGGAGCAGCTTAGATGGCTCAGCAATGTCTGCTCTGCTCTGAGCAACACTTAAGTTTTGGCTCTGTGTTCTCATATTCTTAGAAGCCACCTCTGTATTTAGGACTACAGAAGCATTCTCCTAGACACATAGATGCCATCCCCTAAAAGAAGTGGGGAAGCAGCTGAGATCCTTAGAGCCTGAACTTACAGCCAGTAGCCTGCACTGTGAGGCACAGACCCTTGACAGGAGCCCTGCACCAAGGAGCAGCTAAAGGACACCTCTTTTCCTGCCTGAAACATAACAGTGCCAGTAGGAAGAGCTTTTAATTCAAAAGCAGCACACTGCAAGTAAAATTAGCTCAAAGCACTGGATCGTGACTTGGCATCTAATCACTGCACCATCCTACATGATTCACCAAATGAAGAATTCCCAAGTGGCTGACCTTAACAAAAGCAAACCTCCACTATATTCTTACAATATTTTTAAGCATAAGGAATGCTGCAGTATCAGTGTGCACACTGATCAGCACAGCCATACAAGTCAGACAGCTGTGCACATTCTGTGTGAGCTCATTTTACAATAAATGAAACAGTTCAATTATTAGAAACAAAAGTATATGACTGCTTCAATTATGCAATAAGCCTTTAAAACAGGCACTTGAATATTTGATGGTTTAAGCAGGGTGGGTGGAGACTTCTATTTTAAATAAATGTTGCTAATTTCCCTACCACCACCGCTGCCTCGATAGGAAATTTCCAATGTGAGGGGTAACAACGCGATCTAGAAAAGAAGCATTTCAATCTACTTTTCCATTTTAAAATATTAACCCCCTAATAGGAAACATCAAGTGACTAGGCTTCCCAGCTTATCTGCTGACATAAAGATACTTTGAAAATGTTTTATAATTAAAAACTGCAAAGCATTTTTTAATGACACTTAAAAAACACAACTGACAAACAATTCCACAAAAGTTTCATTAAATATCTATTTTCCATAGAATATTCCATAGAATGTTCTGAATTCCACAGAAATGAGGAGAACAGACAGCAGTGGTTTGCTTTCCTTTATGATGTGCACCTTCAGCAGTGTAACTAAATCTTGCATTTAACATGATGCTCATTTGAGCAAAAACTTCTTCATCAAAAATTAGTGGTCTAAGAGGAAGATGGCTTTCAAATTAAAAAAATAAATATTTCCTGGCACATAATTTCTTGCATTTTTCTTTTTTCTGGGTTATCATTTTCTAGTGACGTCTGAATAACACTGGTACTATCCAGTGTAAATTCATCCTATATAAAAGGAGAAAAAGCAAAATATTTTCTCCAGTAAAAATCCTTCAAGTATTTTGTGTAAAAAGGAAACTGGGTATGCTGCTTCTTACACTTTGACTGAATTCTTCTTTTCACTCTGCTCGAAAAATAGTTTATGGGTCCAGTGCTAGAAGGCAACACAGCTTCACAGTTTCTAGAGAGGTCACCTGGGGAAATAGTGCTAAGTTTGTCAAACAACATCTGACAATTGACTAGGTATCACTGTATGCTAGAACATCTAATAAACTAAATTACAATCCTGCTGAAGGCAGAAAGAATATAATTGAGGATACAGACAGCTAATGAGGAAAACAAGGCCTTCCAAAGCAAGACACGCTAAGCAGGGTGTAGAGAGATCAAGTCAAATTTAGCAGCTATTAAGTCAATTGAAAATTATGTCAGGAAAGCATAGAATTCTTAATACAGCACATTCTCACAAATAATGATTAACTAGGAATTATTATCTGAACTGGAGGTTATTGTCATCACTCTCTTTCATACTAAAAAGTGTCAAAATGAGCACTTAGATGCCATGGGGGATTTTCTTTCTTGCCTTGTGAAATGCTGTAATTTTTTTCCCCCCATTGCATCACTTTGAAGAAGAAAAAAAAATAAAATTTACTTAGACTCCAACAGTGATGCAAGTCTACTGAAATCCTGCCAGTTAAAAATACCAACCCTCATGTTCAGGTTTCACTAAGAAAGACACTAAAGATGTTCCCAAGGCTGTATTTATGCCTTGCATCATCTGTCTGGCGATACACAAAAGTCTTTCCAAGGCCTTTATTGTTAGGCCAGGAAGTTAATGAGGCAATACACTTACCATTGGGAGGGAAAGCAGAGACAAACTCCACAACTGTCTTGGGTGGTATAATACTTTAAATGAAATGTAAAATAATAAATATTTCACATATTACCAAACAGTGTTTGTACTTGTAGAAAAAGTTTCTCTGCATTCTGTATTTGAACTTAGAAAAGCCTCACTTGAAATCATCGTGTTTCAGTACTCCGTGAATCACCCCATATGCACCCTTGCTCTTTAGAGCCCACTCCCTGCCATACCACACTGACGTGCCATCCTTAGGATTACAAAGGACGCTCCAACAAAGGGGGATCGCCCACTGTTTTCTATAAATCATCTTGAACCTCATTGATTATTTCAACAAAGGTAGTTCTGATACACAGGCAACTTTGTCTTCTCAGAGAACAGAAAGAATTTAAATGAATGACAACACTGCATCCTAGAACTCAATACAGAACAATGATGACAACTGAAATAGGCCAAAAGAAGTGAAGTCATTTAGCTTTCCCTAACAAACAGCATATGAAATGCAGCAGAGGGAAAAACCCAGAATTTTTTAGACACTCATTATTAATTACTGAAGAAATAAGAATGCCTATCAAGCACACTAATCATGACTGAAAATTATGACATTATGTGAAAGTACAACAAGGTATTTCTCTTGATTTACAAGAGATTAAGCAGGAAGGAAACATGAAAAGAAGTTGTAAGAATTCCTGTTGAGCCTGACACCCAAGCTCCATTTTCCATATCTTTCCATACTTCAATAAACATGAAATGAAAGTTTTACATTTCTGTATGCCAAAAAAGCCCACCCTGAAACACCACACCTTCCTCTCACACCATAAAAAGTATTCCACTGTTCAACCTTCAACTATAAATGCATACTTTAAAGCTTTTAAAAATATTTTAAAATACATATTTTATCACTTTTCTCCATATAAGAACCTTTTCCTTCTTGGAGTTTCTTGTTGCATGAACAATAATGAAACAACAATGACAAAAAAGCCTGAAATAAACAAACAAAAAATTACATTGCAATTTCTCCTCTTAAAGCTAAGTAGAATAGGAAAGTCTAGACTAGAAAGACTAGAAACTTAGCCTTTGATGCAAACTGTAAAAAACAAATGGGATTTTTCCAGTCTCCCCATTTCATTTAGGCAACCAAGTGTTTAAGCAAGGCTTCTACAGGATTGAAATTCAAATTGCAAGAAGTAGACCAGAGAAAAAACCTCTGCCCTAGACTTCTGGTAAATACTTCCTAGGAAGGGAAGGGTCTTCCTACTTCATATGTCCAGTGAAGTAGAACTTCATTATCACTTTATTTGAGTTGGTGCTGGACAATGAGATAGCAGGTAATCATCTGGAACCCACACCTGGTGGAAACCATTATTATTTTATGCATATTAAGACCACGGAACTCCTTGTTCAACACACACTTCGTCCCTGACAGAGCATAACCCATCCTGTTCCTGTTCTCAGGGCACTGATCTCAGCCACATGAAGCCAGTATGAGAGGGGTCTCAACTCTTCTTGCTATAGATGGGTCACTGCATGCTCCAGCACACAGTCACTAGTACAGGAGTCAGACATTCCTCCTGAGGGCACTCAGCAGGTCCAGAAGGTGTCATTTATTGCTGCCTAGGGCATTGGGCTGGGCTAAGATATTTGTCTTGAAGGGCAGACCACACGTTTAACCCCAGAATAATTTCTATCAAACCACTACCAACAGTAAACACAAGAAACAGTCTAGGTTTCAGAACTGGAAAACCTCACTATTCACATCCTCTCCTCCCTCACTAGGGAAACTTCCCTCTCTCATAAGTGGAGATGAACTTTTGACACACTCTTTTTTCTTATCTCTCATTTTTATCTTCCACCCCCACTCATTACAAGCTATCCATACTTACTTTCCTCCTTAACATTAAAACTGAGACAGCCTCAGACTGTCTCAAATTCCTGCTGTATCTCTGCCCGTGTGTCTCCACAGACACCATGGCACAGCACAGCTACGCTGATGCAGCTCAGGTGCTACAAACCTCATCTCCATCCAGGGCACTGGGACCTGGCACTGACTCCCACGTTGATGACAGAGATTAGCTGGCTTCTTCTGAGGTCTGTGCTGCTGGCCACAGTGCCAGAGGCAGTGTGGTACAGGTGGGCTCAGCACCAGCACGGCCATGTAAAGCAGCTCTGTATGAAAATTTGCTTATAACCAGCTTCAGATATCCTGTGAGGAACAGCATGCTCAGGCTCCCCACGCTGGCCTAGTAAATCCTGCCAAGCCTGGGAAGGCTGTGAGCAGTCAGACTAGGTGTCTCAACCTCATGTTGGCATCTCAGGTTGCTTACTGGAGAGTTTGGACACACCCAGCACCCTGGACTCCACAAGAGCTTCTCAGTTTCCCATTTAATGCACAGATGCATAAAGCTGGCTTAGATCTAATACTGAACCTAAGCCAAACTCCTGGCACCTGCTGAGGATGGCAGAGCAAAAACACCCTATCTGGAAATAGCAGGAGACAGCCCAAGTCCAGGTAGCACCAGTGCTGAGCACTGACTGGGAACCTTTTGTGCCTCACTGACAAAGCTTATACAGCCTTCCACTTTGGGTGGGTACTTCAGCCTCCCCGCTGTCCAGACTAACACTTGTCCACTCTAGGAGCAGCTGCTATGATCTTACATACATAAAATGCCAAGGTGTGCAGAATTTTCAGAGTAGTGGCCTTTGGTCATTATGTGAAGTTAAGATATAACCATACAAAAAAAGACATAATTTAGTTTTACACTGTGAATGACAGGTTTTCCGGGTATAATACTAGTAAAATTATTTCCCAGTGATTAGCACTTTCCTAGATAAAAGCCTTCATGTTTTTCCTAAATTAATGATTAATTAAACGAACAGAAAAAAAGCTGAAAAATAACCACTTAGGTTTATTTTGAAACACAGTATTAAATGCCAAATTTCAGTATCACTAAAACGAAACCTTATTTAGTAAGCCACAAATGCATACAGGAGCATGTTCATGGGTCACTGAACTACTTTCTAACTCTGAAATCACCAGCACGGGGGAATAGTAGATTTCTGTATTAAAGGTCAAGGCAGAACAAAATTGGTAAGAGTATACACAGATAAGCAAATGTCAGCAGCAAACAAATAAGTGTTTTGGTGAAGTTAATCATAAGTAAATTCCCACATAGTGTGGATAAAACTATGACCTCTAATACATGCACATCCATAAATCTATGAGCAAGTTTTCCAGAGTTCCAGAATGCAGTGGATCACAGGCAGGTATAGATTGTCAGGTCTCTTGATTCCAGCCAAACTAAACAAGCATTGAGGCAGGTAATGGACTAAGTGTCTTTACATGCAAACACCTAAATATAAACATAAAAATCTTGGAGCTGATAAGTGCATATGGAAAGAGGAACTCACTGAAATAGAAGGGAATTAGTGAGAATTAATAAAATCTGTTTAAAATAAGTATCATCTTCCCCTTCTGTGAACTCCAAGCTTTGCTGAAAACCAATAGTCCACAGAAATCTATGAAAATAGACAAGTGTCTCACCAGGAAAGGAATGGAGCCTCACAGCGCTAACCACTAGATCTGCACAAGAATAGTGTTTAATGTTCACCCACTGGAGTCTGGGTGGTTCTTTGCCCATTTCAGACTCACATGAGCTCTGCTGCCCCTTGCACAGGCCAAGTCTCTGCTCCCAGATGGTGAATTTGGGCTCTGTATGACAAAACTGGTCTTGTCTGACCTAAATTTGTGATGTAACACACGATGTAGATGGGAACCCAGAAAGTGCAGGAAAGAAGTAAAGGGGAAAGGCAGAAGCAAAACAAAGTGCCATTTCCTCTTGCCTGAACTTCTGCATCTCCAGGCAGGACAGACTGAGTTCCGCTCTGTTCACAGATGCTTCCTAGAGTGAGTTTCACACCCCCATCTTATGCATTTATGCTTTTTCAGAAACCAAGGGGTAGAATAATTTAACCCCTTTCAACAAACAATGAGCCCATTTCAGTCAATCAACACAAAAATTTGCAGTTATTGCAAGTGTGTAAGACTGACCTTAGGGATAAACTGAAGATTTAATATTATTTCTAACTGTACCCAAGACATCTCAATGCAGAAGATGAACATTATGCACAGTCTGACTTTAAAAAAAAAAGTAAACTCTGGCTCTAACAGACACAAATCAATTACAAAAATTAAGACTTTTAAGCCTTCTAAAACATAAGCCTTTTAAAACATCCTATTTTTTAGAAATCAAGATTTAGTTAGACCAGATAATTGCTCTCAAATTCAAATAACAATTACAATGATCAAATAACGCCTAGGGGTAATATGAATTTAATAGATCTCCTAATCAAGCTTGTCTTATAAGTTATGTTGTATTTAATTTTACTTGTATTTTAATGAAATTTGCAGAGCAGCCCAGTAAGACTGAAATAGGTTACTGTGCTGAGATGAACTGCCCCAGGGACTCTGGAGAAAAAAGAGCTGGGACAGACTTCTCTTCAGTAGTGCCTTGTGCTGCCTTCATCTGTCAGCTTGATTCTCTACCAGCGTGTCTGTGATCACAGAGATGGTGCTACAACAGCCTTTTATACATTTAGTGAATCCAGCCCAGGAAAAGAACATGGAAGGACTTTCTGTTGTGTTTTAATTGCATATTTCTTTGATAAGAAAGAGACTGAGGGAAAACCTCTTGCACATGAGGTTACTGCCCTAGAGACAATATGGGCTCTTTACGTTCCCTTTCAAAGTATATAAACATGAGCCTGAGAGCAACAGGGAGTGAAAGATGCCACAGGGGCAACACCAGCCACTTCAGATTACCCTGAGTTCAAGATCCTTGGGGCAATGAGGGGTGCACACAGCAAGCTCACTGCCCTGGACTTCATGAGAGCAGATTTTGGCCTCCAGCAACCTGCTTGGTAGAATACCATGGGATAAAGCCCTGGAAGGAAGGGGGCCTAAGAGAGCTGGTTAATATTCAAAGGTCTCATCCAAGCTCAGCAGTAATGTATCCTAACAAAGAGGGTAAAACCACCAGGAAGTCTGCATGGATGAATAAGGAACTCCTGGACACACTCTAGCAGGAAGCCTACAGGTGGTGGAAGCAAGGACAGGTAGCCTGGGAGGAATACAGAGCAACTGTGCAAGCAACCAGGGACCAGGTTAGGAAAGTTAAAGCCCAGATAGAACAAAATCTGTCCAGGGCAATAAAAAGGCTTCTACAGGTTCATCCACAATAAAAGGAAAATTAGGGAAAATGTAGGTCCTCTCCAGAAGGAAACCTGGTTACCTGGGATATGGAGAACTCTGAGGTACTCAGTGACCATTTTCACTGAGTACTGACTGCCTCAGTCTTCACTGGCAGCTGCTCCGAGCACATCACCCACATCGCAGAGGGCAAAGGCAGGGACTGGGAGAGTGAAGAACCACCCACTGTAGATCAGGTTTGAGACCATCTAAGGAATCTGCAGCTGCACAAGGCCATGGGACCTGATGGGATCAATCTACAGGCCCTTAGGGAACCAGCAGATCCACAAGTTGCTAAGCTATCCATCATATTTGAGAAGTCATGGCAGTCTCATGAGGTTGCAACTGACTGGACAAGGGGAAGTATAACCCCCATTTTTAAAAGAGAAAAAAGGAAGACCCACAGAAATACTGGCCAATCTCACCACTGTGCCTGGCAGGATCATGGGGTGAATACTCCTGGAAATTTTGCCTTAGGCACATGGAAGATAAGAGGGTGATTGGTGACAGCCAGCATGGCTTCACTAAGGGCAAATTTTGCCTGAGAAATTTGATGGCCTTCTACAATGTTATAATGTAAAGGTATTTTCTTGTTCTCAATTTGAATTTTGCCATCAAGACACTGCAATCCTCTCCGTGTGGTTTTCCTGCCTTTTTTTCCCAAGTTTTCTAGTCTCCAGTCTGTTTCTTCTCTCAATATAGATGAAAACATTTTTAGTTCTCTGCTTCTTTCACACAGCTGTTTTAAAGAAATTTTTTGCTATCTTGCCACTACCAGTCACTTATCATCCCTTAAGAATTCTGAGGTTTCATTTTCTTTTCGCCTCCAACTGTCTGTCCTTTCTTCCTGTCCTGCCTAATGAAACCCTTACACTGACACTGACTAGTCAAGGGAGGGGAGAAATACAGAACAAAGAAGGTTATTTCCAATTTACTGGAAACTTGAATCATTAGAAAAAAATATGCAAAGAGTATATTATAGCAAGGAATTACTGCCAGTCCAACTCAGCACATAACAACCAACGCTCTGCAAAACCAGAAAAGCCGCTACACATACAACTATTTAAAAAGAAGTCTGAATCAGTCAGCTTTCTCAACATGACTACACAGAAAGGCAATGTTGTCAGGCTGCTCCAAAGTTACAGCTATTTTGATCCAAGAAAAGATGGGAAATGCACTCAGAAGTCAAGCGTGCTCATTGAGCACACTGAGTCATACCATCCTCTTGCTGGCAAGAGGCTCTGCTTTCCCCACCTCTACGGCCTGGTTTTGCAACCTGGCAGCTGCTCACACACCCAAAACAATACACCATCACTCCACAGACAACTTGCCATTTTGCAGATTTGATACATTTTAGTTCTGTTTTTATGATGCAAAGGTAAATAACATTTGATAATGGATTGAACTCAGAACAATTCATCTTCAACTGTCATCATATATTGAATCAGCAACTGAAGTGGGACAAGTGTTTGCATAGAAATGATACAAAACTGTGACTACCTTTAAATGATTACATCTCTGAGAGGGAAAAGTCATGTGCTTTTCAATTCTTCATTTATACCACAAGCAATTAAAACAATTCTAGTAAATCAGTCCTAGTATCCACTTCCATTTTATAAAAAGGTTGTTTCAAAAGTGAAATTGAGTATTAAAGATGTTTTACTGTTAAAAATGGAAAAATACATTATCAGACTTTCATTGACTTTATTTAAAAATAATTCAAAATCCTATCACACAGTACAGTACTAGGCCTTGAATAAAAGTACATTGATTTGTAGTCAGCCATTAATTTCTTCCCAACTATTTCCAATGAGCTACTGCATAAAACAGATCTAAAATGTGTCCTTCCTTACACACTCTTCTCCCTGTTCCCCATTCCAAGTTTCAGTAGTTTAGAGTTAGTGGTGTCTCACAGCATAAGTCTGCATTTTAGGACACCAAAGCAGGTTAAAACCACAGCAACCAGTAGACAGAGAAATTATGTAACAGCACTGCTACTGAGCTACTGGTTGCTAAACGCAGACCCAGCACTAAGCGTGGGAGAGAAAAAAGTACATGTTTGGAGCCTTCATTACAGATCCTGCTTATTTTGAAAGAAGCAGCTTTAAAATTCTAACTAGGTAATCATGTCAGAGGGAAGGGAGGCTACCGTGAGTCCTGAAGGGATGCTCAGGCTTATGCTGCTCAGTGTATTCAGAAATGACCTGGAAAAGGATTAAAAACTCCTAGCCTTCTGGAGTTCCAAAATCTTTGTGACTGTAAAGATAAGGACTGGCTACAATCAACTGAAGAAGGGCCTTGCAGTACAAAGTCAGAAGACAATAAAATAGCAAAAAAAAAAATTAAACAAAAATATATAATGAATTATTAATTCATTATCAAAAATATCTAGAATGAAATATTGAATTTATATTCAGGGTTTATCATTAGAAAAAGGTAAGTGCAACACCCATCACTGGGTGAACAAAAACCAAATGAAGTACTGGAAAAACAACACAAAAACAGAGGAGGATTTTTTTAAATGAATATTATATATATATGATATTTACAGTATAACTGCATGATACAGCTGCATCTGGTGTGTAATATTTTTTCTCTTCTAAAAACCTCTTTTCTCCCCCAGATCTCAGGAAAAAAGTCTCCAACCACACTGGGAAACAGTAATGAACACAATCTTCCAGTTGTCTCTTTTCTCTCATATAGAAATTGTTATACTCATATAGAAATTGTTACTTCTCTAATTAGAAATAACACATATAATTTTAATAGATGGCTCTAAATAGACAGAGGTCTAAAAAACTGGCTTTAGGATACAAATATTTTCTCACTAAGACTTACCAAAGCCTGTGATGACCTAATAGAGTCCAACTTCTGTTTTCTCAAAATGATTATGGAAGAGATTATATTAAAGATACCACATTCCAGGAAAAAATAATAATAAAAAAGAAATATTTTCTGCTAAATATTCCCTCTCTTTCAATAAATTTAGAATTTCTGTTATACAAAGATACTAGTTTTTGGTCACATGTCTGACAGAGACTGGAGTAAGCACTGATCAGCAAATTAATTTATATTAGCTTATAACCATTGACAAGCTCAAACATAAAGACACTTAAATGTGCTTGTGCAGAGACTTCCTAAATGCAAGAGAGACCGACATCAGCTACACACTTACCATTTCCGACTGACTGTAGCAGCAGCTCTGCTAATCAGTGAGATGAATGGATACTCAGTCTGTCAGAAAAGGGAACAAAGACCTGTGGCTACAGGCAAAAAGCTCTCTGCTTACTGGGCTAGGATGCTTCATCTGCATTATTCAAAGCAAAACAGCTCTTGTCAGGAGGTTTTTGAACCACCCATTCTCTTTTATTTCACAGTGGAATTAGGTGATATTATCTAGAGCTAATTGTTTGGATTCTTAGAACAGGCTGAGCCAGCAGTAGCTAACATAGGCTGGGCCACACTGGTTTAATACAGCTTTGGAGAACAGAAGGCTAGATCATCACCCTGCTCACATCCGCAGCATAAAACAAACCACTGTCCTTTTGGTCAGAGTGCTGTGTCAGCCTCTTCAAGGAAAGACTGCATCCAGGAGGATCAGACTCAGCATTAGAACTTTAAGCTTTCTAGAGCTGCCAGATCAGTGGTCCTACCTCCCCTAGCTTTCAGAGGAAACAGTTTATGTACTTGTGTGAGATGGTGGTAGTAGAGAACTTGCTAGACATCTTCTGTATTGACCTCAGCTCTGCTAACTTACTGCTTAACAGCTCCCTGGCAATTTCTGCTTCATTTGTACCCATGAGAAGAGCTGTCACCATTTCTCTTTGTCATTTAAATGAGTTTATGGGTAAAACCATGGTGGAGGCTAGCAGGTGTCACTCTGGTCTATCTATTACACAGGTGTATATGTTTACCCCTTCCCTGTATCAATCCAAAGGAAAGGAAATAGTTTCTGAATCGAGGATGTCCAACCTCCCCTTTGTATCATGCTTCAAACTAGGGTTGCCTGTGGCACAAGTGCTCTGCAGACTGCTCAACTTGACCAAAAAGCAGCACAGAGGGTAACAAGGAATCTGCTGGAGAACAAAACCAAGCCAACACCTGTAGCTCAACAGGCACAAAGAAAAAGTTTCTTCCAGCAGCACTGTCACTCCAGCAAGCAATTACTGGTGTTCTGCCATTCCACCACAGTGCTGTTTCACACCCATTCCCCTGGTACATACTTCAGGATCCATACTGTAAACCCAAGAACCCCCACTAATCCCATCTATTCAAGAGCAGAGGTGTAAAAGCCATGGAAAACACTGGTATGTCCTTGATCAGGCTGTCACCAAGGAGCTGAGAGCACAATGTCTCCAGGACTAATTCCTGCCTACTTGAAACTGAGGGGTACAGGGAAAGCTGAGCTTTGCAGGAAGCCATGGGCTTTCCCAGCTGCTGCCTTGGTATTTAAGAAACATCAAGCTTCATACTTCATTGTATTTTTGTCTCTTTGAACATAAATTGTATGTAATCACTTAAAAGAAGCTTTTCCTAAGGTGCCTTCCAGCCAATTTTTACCAGAAATTAACACCATCCTGAAATCCTGAAAGTCAGAATCCACTTTTCAGGTCTCAGAAATAATTATCATCCCCCACTGAAGAGCACATCAGCATCTACCTGAATGCTCCATAGAAATGGCAGATGGACAACACTACAGGAATTTATTTTCTAAAAGGATAGGCTCTGATTATTTCCCTAACATTTAAAGTTCTTATGGCCTGTGGCATTTGGGAGCTGTATTTTGGTACTCAGAGAAGAGAGTTCCACAGAAATGACAACTAAGCTGATGGGAAAACCATATCGTTGTACTAAGAGATATAAATACATGTCACAGAACACAAGAACTTTTATTATTTAAAATAGAAAGAAGAAACAATCTGCATGCAAAGTACAGTTTGGGGAGTTTTTTTCTTGTATATTTATGTACAATACTAACACTTCACAAGTGCTTAAAACTTTTTTTTTTCCTCTTAAGTTTCTACTTTTTCTTCCTTGGCCTCTATATATTAAATGTACCTTGTAATGCAGCAAATGCTGCCAAATGTTTCCCTGGGAAAAAAAAATAGGGTAATAAAGATTTGGAAGAAATCTGGTGAACAAACCAGATGACAACATTTGAATGAAACCAGGCATAAGGTATGTGAAACAGAAAAATTGAAATTACTCTGCAGGGACAAAAAGGCATCTTTCCACTTAAGTCTGCTCATAGGGGACCTTGGCTGCTGAATACATCAAACAATTTTGCTTTCCAGTAGGAAACATTACCACTGTAAGAGATTTTAATAGCCTGTCTATTAGGGAGTGCCATATTGCAGGCATTCAGAGCATAAAGCAATGACAACAATGCAGAGTCACATGAAGTTGTTCCATGCCAGCTGAAATTTCCTTCACCTAAAGGTCAAGAATTTGTGGTACTGTGCATATGAGGCCTTTGAGAAATTATTTGTAGTTCAATTGCCTGTAAGGTTTTCCTCATGGTACATTACAAAGCTCACACTTGATGGACTTGCTTAGCAATGTGACATGTTGTCCACGTACATTCTGCTGTGCAGGAAATGTATTTGGTCTTTTCTGCTGGTTTTTTAACCAAGTAGCTGCCTGAACCAGAAAAAAACACTATGGAGGTATGATGGACTACAGCAATTTCTGACTTTACCAACACAAATCAGATTGTTTGTAACAATCCTGACTCAAGAAGATATCCACCTTGAAAGCTACTTAAAAAACAATCAAAATTTGGATTTTCAATTCATATTTTAAATTAAAACATTGAAGTCATCTAACCTGAAAATATCAAGGATTTGGAAACTGGTATTCTGCCAAGTCTAATCCTAATGTGCTCAGTTTTAAACATACATAACCCAGCAAAATGTAGCCTCTGGCTTAAAAACAATCCTGTATTAAAGCCATAGGTAATCTGTCTTACATAATGCTATTTGCATTTTGTAAATCCTGTTAAAAATACTTGTGACATCAAATCAATGTCTTCTAATCACAAATGCAACAGCCAAACCAGTACTCGTGTAGTAGACCTGGACTGGGGCTTTTCCTTTATTTTATGAAGAGTCCTCATAGCATTTGTGGTATACATAAACAGCACAGTGGTATGAACTGAAGTTTAGTATTTTAGTACAAACATAAATTAAATTAGAGAGTTGTCATCACTTATCCTTGGAAATTAAACTAGAGTCTTATGATGCAGTTTGGTGAATTACTCACATCCATGGGATGGGATGGTAATACTAAGTTTTGCCACTAATAAAACAGATTATAACTTCATGGTAGGAAGTTCATATTAAACCTTATGCTAAGTCACCTTATCCTACTTAAATTTTGAACAGCAATTTAGTTTGTAGCATAAAAAAAGTCTCAGGATGTAGGCACATACCCAAGTACACTGCACAGGTCCCAGTTTAGCCATAGAAGTTCCTAGAAAATCAACTTCATTCCCCCAGCTGTGCACACAACACATATTCTGAGTAGATAAACATTTATCCTTAGTTTAACACTCCACAGCTCTCTAAGTAGATGTGATTAAGCACCTGAAGTCTACAAGTGTTCTCTTGAAGAACTGCAAAAGTCAGATATGGTGAGGATCACATTTCCTGAGAAGCAGAAACATTGATAATTCTGCTCACTTCTTCCTCAGCCAGGTGGGTAGAGCACATACGTAATGATGGGAGATCCAACTTCAAGCTCCACATGAGAACAGCTGATTGAACAGGGCTGCTGATGGTTTATTACAGAATACAGTCTCATTGGAAAGTATAATCTAGCATACAATCTCTGTCAGCCATCCATTCCCTGTTGCACAGGGGCTCAGAGCAGATGGAAACTTTCACATAACATGCTCTGGGTCCTGGCAGTTGGAACCCAGAGCACAGAAGTGACTGAGATCACAGGAACCCCAGCAAAAAAACCAAAACCAACCAAACAAAAAACCCAAAACAAAAACCAAACAAACAAAAACCCCACAAACCCAAACAAACAAAAAAACCCCAACAAACCAAAAAAAATCCAACAAAACACAACAGAACCAGAATCTCCCACTTCTTCTGTGACCCAGTCATTGGGGAGGGAAAAAAAAAAGAATGTTCTTTGTTCCAATGCTCTGAAACATTTGCTCCCAGAAGGATGACAGACAAACTTGTTCTGAAATGGATAGAAGACATCAGAATAATTAGAGTAGTTAAGGTTGAAAAGGATTTCTGGAAGTTACCTAGTTTAAACATTTGTCTCCCACTCTGTTCACAAATTCAAAGGTTAGATACAATATCCTAATGATTCCTTAATGTTTTTAAGGAAAGACAGACAAGGATTTCACTGGACTGGTGTTCAGAGAGTTCTTATTTTTCAACAAGATGAAAAATGCTACCAAGCTCTATTGGGCAGATCTACCTTATACCAAATTGTTCCAATTCTGGCACAGCTAAGTTTAAGTTATGAAAACAGGATTTCACTTTATTGTGCATAAACACACAATGAACACTGTTTACAGGTATGTTCAATTACTATATTAATATTTGTCAGAAAAATATCCTAGAGTCCAATAAGGTTCCAAGCCCCGATCTAGTTTAGTTTAGTTTAGTCTGATGGTCTCTTTTAATTTGAATATACGAGTGCTGCATGTCTTACCAAGTCTGGCATACACTCAGCATCATAACAAGTATCCCAAGGTCTCAACTCTGACAGTAGCTAAAAGTAGATGCCCAAGGGAAAAGAATACATTTGTGGCAATACCCTCCCAGCCTTCATCACCTGAAAGCTCAGAGGCCTGATGGAATTTCCCATTGCTCAACTCTACTGCTATATCATCTTGATGAAGTACTAACATTTGTACACCAAGCTGTCATCAGAATAAAGACACAAGATTTCAGAAGCTATAGTAGGCTGTTTGAAACATTACATGCTGTTAGTGGCAATGGCCATAAAGTTAGCAATTAACACTAGCACAGAAACTACTTAACACATACTGTGCTTCCAGGAAAACAGAACAATACCACAAATTGTTTCCAGAAAGTTTGTAAAAAGTGTATCAGTTCCTTTATCCCGATTTTACTACCAAATTTTGGTCTAAACCAATATATTTTATATTGTAGTGAGTTATACAGAATTTATAATTGTGGATAAAAAATTGAATTCGAAATACCGTACAGTTACCAGGTATCAGGGCTGTGTTTGTGTGCACATCCAGCACACTTAACTCACCAGCCTCCAGCATGGACCAGGAACTATTCAACTGAAATATCTCAGATCAGTCCCTTGTAGCATTTGCAGAGCATGATTAAATAAACTCTCACCTGTCTTTATAACAAGGCAGCTGGCAAATAGGACCTCTCCAGTTGGGAAAAATGGATAGTCCCTGAAGTTACCCTAGGCAGCTCCAGCTGTGCACAGACCAACTGGAGTTGCTTGCAAGCATAAACAGCATCTGATGTTGAGAATCCAGCATTCCCAGAGACTCCCTGAAGCAGCTGAAACTGTTCCTATTTACATAGCAATCTCCTGTGTATATGCAAGGCAGCCAGGAAATACAAAATCAAATAAAGTTTATGGTAAACCAAAAGAAACAGATCATGCATAATCAGCAGAAAATATTTTGTGCAGTCTCATTTAATCCAGATGAAGAGACTTCCACCACCATGTGATAAAGGACCATCAGACCCCATCCAAGAGATTAGATTCCCCAGATGAGCATTACTCAACACAACAGAAACCAGTCAATTACTTTTCCCATACACTCTTTAAACAAACAGCTGTCCAACTGTTCAACAGCATTGAATAAGTTACTTGGAGACAAGGGATTACATTGTCTTTTTCAAGGAAACACTGTGGTCATCTCAAAAAAATTGTCAACACATTAAGCATACTTCATCTGCATCTGTGTTGCTTCCTTAATGGTTTCCAAACTTAGGTTTTTGGCATAGTACCTAGAAACACTTGTTTGAGTGAAGTTGCGCTGAACTAAATGACAGCAAATGATCAAAAGCCCAATTCAAGCTTCAGCCTCAATCAAGCCTCAATCCTAGAGGCATTAATCCCATTTTACATAGATGGTAGATGAGAAAAAGCCAGAAATACTGAGACAGCTACATGTAATTTTAAAAGAATGATACTAGATGGAAAAATAGAACTCCACTCATTTTTCGCACATTTTTCTGAAACAGCTGAAGTAAATTCACTGTATCACCAATGTTCCTGCAAGTACTTTAAACTACTACCCAGACAGGATCAGAACAGTATTTCCCAAGTGAAGGTTGCACCTACCATTTGCATAACAGGCTCTCAGTCAGTCCAAGTGTGATCAGCTTCACAACTCTGGCTTCTCAAAAAACCCAGCAACTACAGACAAGTTTGTTCTTATTTTGATTTCTTCATATACACTGTTAGGTGATTCCAACAGTTTTCCTATTCCTTAAAGATCAACCATGACTGCTTTGAATAGACAGTGATAAGCAGCAGTAATCTTAAACACAGGTTACACCTTGGGACCAGCTGGGAACTGGTGATGATGTGCACAACACAGTCATCACCCCAGAAGGTGCCATTCCCACCCTCATTTCCTTCCCTACAAGCATAGTTTTATTTCAATTATCCAAGGCAGTAAAGGGCTCAGATAATTATTACAAGTTTTTAAAAAGCCATGGGGATAACACATGCATGTGCATAGTAAGTTGCAGAAGAACACTCAGCAGCATAACTGATGTCAAGGAAGTCAGCTGAAGTGTTGACTATGAATGGACACAAATCCCTTCACTAATACTGACCACAGATCAGACAGCACAGCACAAAAAAATTACTGTCCTACTCTCTTACCTACATTTTCTCACAAGAAGTCAATTTGGGGTACTTCTACATTTATAGCATGGTTAATACATAGCCTGAAAAATAAATAGAAATAACCTTAGCAGAAATCTCAGCTTGGAGAATCAGCATAAATACACATAATGAAAAGCTGGCTATTGAAAACTACTGTATGATGATACTTCTAATGATTACAACTTACCACTGTAACATTAAAACCACTACCAGTCCCTGGGACAGTTGGCTGGATGTGCAAGGGATGCTCCACCAACACATCCCCTGCCTCAAAGAGTAACAAAAATGAATGAAATCTCATTGTTTTCATCAAGCTTTGTATTTAATCAATAACTTCACTACAACAGAATATCATCCATTCATGATGAAGTCAGTGAGGACAATCTGGCCATGCTGGTTCTCCAAAATCAATATTATTGGCATTGTCCTCAGCCACCTGCAGGATATTTTCTTCACAGTATAGTTCTTTGCTTTCCAGTACTGAAGCTACCGTAGCTTCAGAATGAAACGAGTTTGATTGAAATTTTCCTTTCCACACCACCAATAAGATTAATCACCTCAAATGCAGCTTCATTAACAGCAAAGGAAACTTTTGATGTGCAAGGTATGCTACATGAAGTGCTTATCAAAGTGGAACGCTTACGCTAACTATGTGTCCTTTCACACACAGTTTTTAAACTGTGGTACTGAACAGAGACATAATAAAACAATAACAGGATTCATCAATATGAATATATTTAGTGGAGCAAGCTTTAATATTCTTGAAAACCATAAGTGCTAAAAAATTGTACTGCATAGTACCTGTCAATTGTGTCTAGAAGCTGTAATCATACATTACAATCTCATTAGGACTGGTAATGTATGGACAGATAGCCACAGCCTCAAAAAGCACACAGAAATTTGAAAAATTATTTTATATGAAAACTCAAAAGTCATTAGACAACAAAGGTTTCAAGATACTTTGAATTCTGACAGTCTGATTACATTAAAGTATGTAAGCCTTCTTAAAAGGAAATTGTAGGTTTTGTTTTACATTTCTGTGCCTACTAACACCAAATTGCACTCAAAGCAAGATTTACATACTAACTACTTGCCTATGCCTGAATAGCAGGTATTTAAAAATCTATCACTGGATGGTAGCAATGAAGGGATAAAGAAGAAAAGGGAGTAAAAAATGTTGATCTTCTGGGTCCTACTTAAAGATTTGCAAGTGTTTCATTTTGGGCTCTGCTCAAGTCTTTGTTAGAGGATTAGTGTTCAGAAATTGAATTATACTGCAAAGGTTGAGTTACATTTTCAGTTCTATACAAAAAGTGATAGGTTGGTTTTTCCAATATTTAGTGTTAAAAATTATCAATATTTCTATTCCCCATAGTAATATTTGAAGTCTTAAAACGTTTACATTTCAAATCATATTTCAAGGTCATCAGTTTAGTTCCTTTCTTTGTTAATTATGAAAACAAATTAATATTAAAACTGGGAAGCATTACTGTAATTATGATCAAACAATTCATAATTCCACTAATCTAATTTCTATTTTTTAAAAAGCTCAAAAATTAAAGTAGTGCACTAACTCATCACAGTAAATTATAAATTATTTCCCACAACCACACATGTTTATCTTTTACTAATAAAAGCAAATACTCAACTATTTTTAAATATACTTTCAGAAACAGAAGTCTCACTCCAACCTCTACGATCCAGGACAATCCAGGCACTCAGCTTCAGGGATCAGCATTATTCTACATCTTCAGAGAAATATGTTCTTGTACTATTTTGCAATTTTCATTCCAGTGTCTGTCACAACTCGGATGTGTGTAGAATAATCACTGGAGCATAGATCAAGGGACCATCAGAGAAAGGTCATTTTTCCACTTGTGAGCAGCAAGTAAAGGACCAGATGAGCAGTCTATATGAGAAGAATCTTACAAATTATTTTTTTAAACTTAATTATTTTTTAATTCAGGCAATACTTCAGAGTTATGAGTGTTATTAAAACTACAGCTCACGGTTTTGTTTTAGTAAACAAGAAATCATTGTTCTATTCTGTTAGTACCTATTTGTATGTAATTAAACAGACTTCTCTTTGCTCTGTTTCCCCTCACCTTATCTTCACATTTTCTTCTGGTTTCAGCACTTTCTTCCTCTTCTCTCTTCCATTCCAATAAATAGGTCTTTTTATTGACAGTCAAACAAGGAAGCTACCTATTAGCTTGCAATTTGAACTTTCCCAATTATAATAATAAGAATAATGGTATTTATTTAGCTTGCTTTCATAAGTATGATAGCAAACTGTTGGGCTGTCCTTTAATATAATCTCAGTTAAACTAAGCAGGTAGAGGAATTCGCAGGAATGTTTGATTCTTTTTGGATTGCTTTACCTCAGGGAAAAAAACCACACATGAATGTCTGTATGACGTAATGAACACAAAGACCAATCTTCCTACTAATGTGAACTTTGGCATTTCCCTGGCTAAGTTAAAAAACTTAACTTCCAACAGATTGTGAGATGCTGCAGATGTTCTCAGCAATAGTGTGTCTGTCACTGTATCTAAGGGACAGAATTGAGCCCTTGTAGAGAGCTATCAAGTCTCATAACTTGAGCCATTTTTTTAAAAAGGTGCAAAAATCAACCAACTATTAACCACAACACTGATTTCATTTCTAGGTGTTTCTAGACTTCTAGGCATGGGGGGTGGGGAGAACCTAGGACACATATAAGTGAATGATTTAGTACAATTTGTATATTCATAGTTAATTATTATATATTATTAATATATTAATTATTCATAGTTAATTCCCATGATTCTCTTTCATGTGTCTGATCCTTTCACTTCTGGATGTGATGAGAAACCTACTCCTATATTTCAATGCCAAGAGGGTGAGAAGGTTGTGAATTACATAAAACTTCAGAAGTAACTCGGAGAAATTTCTCCAAATAAAGTTTTGGGGATGATATCTGCAAGTCATTTTACAAAGGATCTCTCCAGAAATCCTGCTATAAATGGAACTGTGCCTGGTGGAAATGATAGTGGGGAGATTGAAATCTGGGGCAGCATTTAAGGCTGTTTTGATAATGCTTCACTCCAGCATAACTAGTAGAGTTGAGACACCCCAGAGAGCAACCAAAGGTTTCAAGACATGATTGTAAGGAATACCGTGGATTCGAAACAAAGGGTTACAGGCTTTTCTTTCCTCACAAAAACAGTCTAGGTTTTAGAGGAAAGTAATTCAAAGAAAAGACACTATCGCTGTAACTTGAGACAGTGCATGAGCAGTAAAACCCAAAACATGACTTGCTTTAATTAAACACCTACATTCCTATCAAGTAAGCTAAATAAAAATGACTAGACAACATCTTCCACTAAAACCTACACCACAGCTTTCCTGAAAAAGGCTACTTTACTGAAGCATTTAATTTTAGGTCTGTAACATCAAATACTTTCCATAATACTCCTGTACACTTTAAAGGACATAAATCTTATTAATAAAATAAAGGTATATGCAAACCCTGGGGTATATCTGGGAAAACATGAAATTTAATTCTGAAAGATTCTTTATTCTTTTAACTACAAGGGAGAAACTACTGAGAAAGAAGTGTACTTTTAATTTTCAAATGAAAAACATGCTCGAATTAAAATTACTGGACTCAATATAAAGGCAAATTAGTTAAGTTTAAGAACTCATCATTTACAGGTCAACTGCATGAACTAATCTGATTTCCACTGTAGAAATACAAAACCTCAGGTGAGTTCTAAGAAAATGTATTTACTTTAATCTTAAATACAAAACAGTATTATATTTCTGTCAATGTATAAAATTTTGTGCATTTTTATTGTGTCGTTTATTCAGTCATTACCTCATTACATTTTTATAGGCATAGACTCCTTTCTAAGGACTTGGGGTTGGAGTCATTAAACACTGTGTCTGCCCTCTGGTGGTCACACTCTTTTTATATGTTCCAACATTTCTATCTCTTCATACATTAAAAATGCACTTTATGCAACTACCACCTACAAAGTCTAATAGATATTTAGATTTTAGTCACCTTGGATTGCTTTCCAGTTATGTAACTGCCTACATTTCAACTTTATCATGCAGAAATAGCTCACGTATAGGTTAAGATATTCCTCATTTTGTGCCTGTCTAGAACCAAGTTTAGATATAATTTTTAAATCATTCCAACTATAGAAAAGCAGAAAACCAGAAACCTGAAGTTTCAATTTATATTGAGATGATAAGTTTGGTGTTGTCTGGGAAAGACATTGCATGTCATAATACATTGAAATATTGGCTATTAGACTCCAAGGTCCATAAATACATGAAATGCTTCTGAGGAAAAACAGGGATATTTGAAAGACTATTTTCACATTACAGGTGTCAGAGTTGCACTACATAGAAACTTCTATAAAGACACAATCACTCCAGTAGGCAAAAAGCAAACCAAACCATACATAAGGCACATGCAGCTTCAATAAGACCAACAAGCTCCTTCACAAGCCCAAAGTTGTCCCAAACACCTCTGTAGTACTACTTAGACTGAGTTACAGCAATAGTGATAATTCTTACCTGCCTCTATGCCCTAAGCAAACCTAAGCCAAGGGAGTAATAATGACACCTGCATCAGAAGGAAGCTTGGAAGACTGGATTGTCTAAGAGCCTCAAGAGCATAGCACAGAACCACTAAAACACCATGTTGAAAGAGGATCTCAAGGATCTCTGGTTCAGCTTTTCTTGGCAAAAGCACAGTCTAGACAAGATGTCCCAACAGTCTGTCCAGATGCATCTCAAAAGTGTCCAGTGTTGGGGAATCAGCTGCTTGCCTGGGGAGATTATTCCAATGGCTGATTGTTCTCATTTGCAAAAAACTTTCCTCCATAGAGACAACACAGCTCTTCACAGCAGCTGGACCAGAACACAAAACTTTCAGTTCCAAGACTTGAGAATGCCTAGAGGCTTCAGTGTATTCAGCATTGCATGCAAAAACTCCATTTTTGTTCTCTTTTAATGAAGAGTTCTCTCTTGTAAACTTACTCAAATAGTCTAAAATATTGAAAGGATGAGAAAAGAAAAGGAAGATATCTTGGTTTTCTGAGCTTCAATAGGAATTACATAGTCAGAAGAGATGAAAAATCAGCAAAATGCTAGCACAGCCTATCAAAATCTCATCTCACCTAACAGGAAAACTAGCTTTTGATTTTTTTGTTGTCATGTAAAAACTGCAACCAAATATACCAAATTCAGCTGAGGTCACAATTTAAAAATTACTTCCATTTCAAAAGAGCACCAATACAAGAGGATTTAACTTTCTATTATATATTTAGTTTGTCCAGAGACCACAGCACTGGTCTAGAAGTGGTGGTGGGGCTGGGTGGAGAGACCCACAGATTCCATCTTCCTCAAAGTAGCAGTAACCAAGTCACTAAACCTGTTTATCGCAACCAAAGAAGAGCTGTGGCCAAGCTTTCCTCTTCCTGCTATCACTTGAAAATTCTAAGAAGGAATGCACATCAAGCACCTCCTGCATTTTGATTGTCTAAGAGATATGAACAGGAGGAGGGTGGGAAACCCTACTTTTTAGTCCTTCTAAACACTGGGAAGAGAACCACTGATCTTGTTCCAAAACAGGTAACTTGTGTACAAGCCTACTGATGAACACCACAACACTTAAACACTCTTGAAAAGAATATAGCCCATGCAACAATACTCAGTGTGGAAGCCTTCCCTTGGTCAGCATCTGTGCTCTGCTCAGTTAACTCCATGGAATTGTTCTCCACCAGCAGAACTGTTTCCTGACTCCAAATCTGGTACAAAGGCTGACTTCTGCACTCAGTGATTACACACTGCCTTTGCAAATACACAGACACACACAGAGCCCTACAGTGTTGTGACATTGTAAAGGCAGTCCTTTACATGAACTCTCAGAATCACGCTCAACAAACACAGCAGCACTGAAGACACAGAGAAAAGAAAATTTGAAGTCAGAGGCACAGATCAGAAAAAGACAATCTGTACTCGTGTATGAGCACCGTCATGTCCTCACTTAGGTAACAGTCTAAAGGAAAATGGTATGTTAATATTTTGGTTGGCTGTCTGGAAAAACCTAATTAGTGGCCAAAGACTAACGCATACAACTGGCAAGTTATGGATCGGCTTTTTTTTTCCTCTAACAAACTGTTGAACAGTAACAATTACATACTTTAAACCCAAGGAAATTAGAAGGTCATGTATAGCTAGTGGTGAAGACAAAGTATAAGGGCAACTCAATTCCAATTGGGATGCATCCAAATTCTGCAGTCTTACATGAGTATTTACAGAATTTAGAGAGACAACATCTGTACCAATTCTGTCTGATGTAACTGACAATTTAGACAGCAAGTTCCTTTCTAATGAGGCTGTTTTTTAAAGTTATCACGTCCTCATAACTTGAACTAGCCTTTTTTTCCTCACTTGGCTATTTTCAAAATCTGAGACACTCTGCATCAAATGCTGCTTTTTTATATAAAGTTTAGTTGCTTAAAGGAGAATGGGGGTACTGTGAGCTCTTACAGAAACATTTTATAATTCAAGCTGTTATGCTTCCATACTAAAAAGTTAACAAGGGGAAAGCTGTAATCACATTATGAATTGAGCCATTTCAAAACCAAAATAGTGTAGGAAAGCAGTGTATTCACAAAATGAATACTAAGATAGATCCCAATTCATACAGCAAACCAAATAAAAAATTGAAAGCTTCTTAACAACAGTTAATAGCAGATCCAGAGGAACATTTCTGTACTTACTCAACATTTACTAGAAGGGAGAAGCTAAAGATCAATCCAGAAAAGTATTTGCAATGCAATTAGGCTAGACAAGTAAGCCTGAATGTATGCCAGCTGCAGGGGTCTGCCCTTAATTCACACAATCAAATGTCTAGTGTGTCACACAGTGTCTAGCATCAGTATCTCCAGTATTAAAAGTCTCATCAGATATGCACTTGTTTACTGAGCATCTAATCAGGGTCTGAACACATATCTAGCTGTACCTTCTAGCAGTCTATATGCCAGTCCATCACCATCTGTCAGTTAAAGCTCCCGCAGACAGAAAAAAAATCAATTCAAACAAATGTGTTTGGTGCTCAAAATAAGCTATCATTCACATTTCAATATAAGACTTGAATTCCTTTTCAGTGTTCTTCAACTCTGACCCAGCTCTACCCCCTCCTTCACTGAAAAGGGCAAAGACAACAGCCCAGCAAGTGGGACAGGCAAAACAGACCTCCTTTGTTCACTTTTTCCCTTTCAGTTTTCTATTGAGGTAAATAACTGAAAGCTCAGCCAGCCTCCAGTAGCTCTGAAGAAAGCAATATAGCTAGCTTGCAACTATCCCTTCCTGGTTAACAAACTGCAGAACAAAACTTATGGTGCATCATGTTAATCTTATTATTAGAGATTAACTCTTTACAAATTCCTTTAATATTACATTTATGAGACAGTATTCATAAATGGAGCAGTCGCAATGCCCTTAATACTGAACTGAACAGGCAATACACACACTTAGCAATTTAAAATGCAACAAATTATCACTGCAGAGAAAGAATAACAGAATTTTTAAAATACTATCAGCCCACTCAGGAAAGCAAAATCAAATTCATTGCATACTGCCCAGCACACTACCTCCTACATTATTCCCTCAGTTTTCATTACTAAGATATACTTTGCTCTATTTGATTTCACATTTTACCAACTCTGTTCATAAAACATGAAAAAATGAAAAAGACCAGTGAAAATTATCAGCACAATTTTACTGTACTATTTCAATATAATGGAAGTTAAGTAATCACAATTCAAGGTGATTTAAGACAGATTAATAAAACTGCAGAATAACAGCAATTTCACAGATGCAGGCAAAACAGAATTAATTTTTAGGCTGATTGAGCTATTTAAGCTGTCCAATAATCTATTAAAAAATTGCCAAACCCTTAGTGCATTCAAGATCTTTTATGTCCAGATACCATGGCAATTCATTTTGCTAAAGAAGGAAGAATGGGCAACATGCATTACCGTTTCCTGATTTGAAATAGGAATCCTCAAAATAATAAAATCTGACAACTAGAGAGATATCTCATTAACCCCAAGAAACTCTTAACATGGTTACTAAAGCTTCTGCTGTCACCTTTTTGAGCACCAGAGAAAGACACCAGGGTGCAACAAGCTAGCAGGAGGTATCAGTATGCATCACTGGATTTGTTATTTAATTTTCTTAAAATAAAGACCATTTAAAATAGCCAAAATTTTCTTATTACAGCCCTTTTTGTCAAACATGCTGTGGTATGTGTGATAAATAATATGCTTTATTCAAGAGGATAAGGAACGGTGATCTAAGGCTCAGATTCTGGTGATCTCATTCATCTCGAACTTTATTACTTTTGAACAGTTCTACTGTGGCCAGTAATGCTAATGACAGAAGGTACTAATATGAGTATGGTTAGTTGTGGATTTATCTGTGAGTTGTGAAGAGGGTTTTAGCACCAGCTGGTATATACTACTCCACCATCCGACGTGGTCACACAGCTGTACAGTTTGCCTTTAGCTACACTGCCTTTGCACAACCCAGAATGTGAATTCATTCAATGGATCCCAAGTTCTGTCATCACCAAGCAGCTTCCTAGGTTTGCTTCTTCACATTCAATATTCTCAGAATGTAACACTTTCCCAGTTCTACTGATATAGTCTGACAGCTAATTTTAGACACCCAAGAGAATTTCAAAGTACTTTGAAATTCAAATAAGTAACTTTCACAGACTTCAGCATCACACTCTTTTGCAGCTCTGGTCACTTTGTAATTTCTATTCAAAACTAACCAAATGCCTGAGGTGTATTCACACAAATGATAACATCAAACACATTAGACAAATAGCAAAAAGCTGTTGCACCTGCAAGTCAGTTTTCTGATTTCTAGGTCCTTTGAGCTATGCAGCACTAAACGATCCTTCTCTTTCCAGCTCGTATCTTTTGCCAAAGAACAGCAGCAAGATCGTCCTCTTGGCATATAAACTGCTCTCAAACTCAAAATACAGTCCACATGCTTTCTGATGTTGTACAGGGACCTGTTTTTTGCACAGACCCATATAACTACTATCCATAAATTACCATATCTATTACATTAAATGATGGAAGATATTGAAATTATTAATAGAGCACCTATTAGATACAAGAAAGTTTTCAGGTTTCATCTACCTTTTCTACAATATACTTAATTGAGAATCAAAGTCAGACACGGAGAAAGAAATGCACAAAGACAGGGAGCATTAGAAAAAAAAACAAAACAGGTGTTTAATACTGGCTTTTTCACTCAGCAGGAGGTTGTTTTGCATAAACACATAAAACCTGGACGTTTATGGATAAAAGAACATCATGTCATGATCTGTAGGTTTCACGGCAAAGCTATATATCAAATTTTCCATTGTTTTATCCAACTACACAGAGAGCTAAGCAATAGCATTCCTTTCACAGAGTACTTGTCAATATGGAACAGCCTTATTGACTGGGCTGAAGCACACTATGATCTTAAATATTTAAACAGCTTGGCCATATTAATCAGGTACTGTTTACACTTAGACTCCGAAACCTTGGTTTAAACATATTTCAGACTTCAAAACTAACACATCTATTCTGAAGACCACAGCGACAGCTGAAGGTTTGGTTAATTATTAGTTTAGAACCAAAGAGACAAGTGCACTCAATGTACAGACTTCACCATGATATTCTGCATTAATGGCCATCAAGAAGCCGAAACAGGGAAAACACGAAAAGCCCGCAATTCAGACACATTGTAGCTATTTTATACCTAAACAAAATCCCAACTGTGATGGAGGGGGAAAGAAAAAAAAAAAAAAAAAGTACGGGTGCTAAATAAAGGCGCAAGAGCCGAAACGCGGACCGCGGCAGTTCAGCACCGACAGCTCCTTCCCCCGCACACGCCCGGCCCTCGCCCCCGCCGGGCAGCGCACGAAATGGCGACCGAGCCCGCCCGGGGATGTGGGCGCGTCGCAGCCGCGGAGCGTCTCCGCCCGGCCCGCCCGGCCCCGACCCGCCCGCCCCGGGAGGTGCCACCGGCGGCCGCCGCAACAAAGCCCCGCAGCGGCGGCCGCGGCACCGGCGGGCTCAGCGGGTGCCTCCTCGCCCGCCCCTTCGGAGGAGCCCCGGCACCCACGGAGGACGGGCGGCTCCTGCTCCTCGCCGTCGAGGCGGCGGTGCGGGGGGATGTGACACCGGCGGTGCGGGGGGATGTGACACCGGCGGTGCGGGGAGATGGATGTGACACCGGCGGTGCGGGGAGATGGATGTGACACCGGCGGTGCGGGGAGATGGATGTGACACCGGAGGTGCGGGGGGGACAGATGTGGCACCGGCGGTTGGGGAGGATGGATGTGGCACCGGCGGTGCGGGGGGATGGATGTCACACCGGCGGGATGTGACACCGGCGCGACGGCGGGCGCGGCAGCTCCCTCAGCGTGATGCGCGGCGCGGTGACAGGTACTCACGGGAAGGTGCGGTCCCTCCGCCCGGGGAGAAGACGGTCAAGGGGGTAGTCGCGTTCTTGCTCCTGCTGCTCCTGCTGCTCCTGCTGCTGCCCGCTCGGCAGCCCGGCGAGAAGAGCCGCGGCGGGCGCGCTCCCGCGCTATCCCCTCCCCGCCGCCGCCGCCCCCGCCGCGCCGCGGGGAAGGCGCGCTCCCGCGGGGCGGGGGGGGCGGGGAGGGCGCGCGCGTCTGCGCGAGCCGCGCCGGGGTGGGCGCGCGCGCGGCGCGGGGGCCGGGGCGGGGCAGGGGCGGGGCGCGGGTCCCTCGCACCTGAGGGGGCGCGGGGCGCCTCCATCTTGGCATCCTTTCCTCCCTCCCGCTTTCGCTCTCTGGCTCCGCCACCTCGGTTAAAACCGGGGGGGAATCGCCATTGTGCCACCGCTCAGGGGCTCCCGGACCGACCCGGCCCTGAGCCTCCCCGGCAGCGCCCGTGCCCGGCAGGCCCCCGGGCCCCGCCTGTGCCCTCCCCCGGCCGGGGACAGCCGAGCTCTCCCCGCGGCACCCCCGGAGCTGCCCCCCCGGCAAGGGCGGTGTTTTAAATAGCCGCATTATTTTAGCCCGGCAGTGCCCCTCTAAATAGATGGTTTCAGCGAGTTCCCGAACTGGAGACAAGGATATTATTTTACACTCGAGAATTGTCCTGTTGAACTCGTTAAATTTACAGTTCACAAGTTCAGGAAGGCGGGCGCTTGGATGCGATCACTGAAAGGGAAGCTCTGCGTGACACCATTTGGAGAAGAGTCGGGAACGGAGCTTATTCCAAGTAAACCTTTCTGCTGAACACACCTCTTACAGAGCTCTCCTTCCCTTTCATATAAGTTCATTTAATGCACGACATCAGAAATTATTTTAATGTAATTTTGAGGCTTCTATGGATTGTGCTCAGTATTGCTCAGAATTAATCCAACTATACCTTTAACATGTAGTAAATGTGATTAACTGCTGCTGCTGAATTTGCCTTTGGATCAGCCGCTGTAGGAATAGCCTTTTGTGCATTGCAAGGTGGCAAGTTTTGTAGTGGTTAACCATTATACATTTCAGGGAACAGCTCTCAAGGTGAACTTTATGGTGATAACTTAATAGTGCAAAACACAATGCCTGAGATGAGCAAATAGCCCTTACCCTGCATCTCTGCAGAAACCATATTACAACCCTGGCAAGTTAAATCTGAGCATCTGACCTTCTGAAACAACACTTGAGATGAATAACAGATTCTGTAAATGACACAGCACGTGAATATAAATATCCAAGGGGTAAACAATAAGTCAGACATTACTGCTTCAGACTTTGGAGATATTCAAACTCCTGTCAATCTGAGGCCAGGATATTAATGTCTGAGACCAGAATATGCAAAGAAGATTAGATGAATATGAATAAAAAACCATTTTATATAAAGAGAAGTGTTCCAATGTTCTTTGATTTGTTTGCTAACATTTTCTTTTTTGCTATACAACTTCCATGTTTCCAACTGATTTAACTATAAAAACACCACAGTCTAAGTAAATGTGCATCAGTGTATACAGGGATGGCCTTAAAATGCTAGGATATTTCCTGACTTCTTCCACAATATTATGTTCCATCGGGAGATTGTGTAGCCACTCCTGGCTTTATGAAAATATAGGTATAAAATGCAGAGATAAAACTGTATGAGAAATCATCTGTTTGTTTGCATCCCTGATGGATTCCATAGGCAACATGGTGTGCCAAACCTTCAGGAGGTGGACTGTAGAACTGCAGGACACTTGAGGGGAAAGATTTGAGTTGAATGTTTACCTTTCTTAAAAAGCAGGATCAAAGATCTGGTTGGTATTTGGATAGCCAGAATACAATAGTTTATGAACACAAACCAGTGGGCTGTGGCAAACAACTTGGTAGAAATTAGACCACAAAACCTGTGTAAATTAAGAGATTTTACGGTTGCAGGTAGGGTGTAAAAAACCAACTCTATATTGATATAAAAAACAGCTCTACTGATGTATGATGAAGCTGAAGCATTGCAGCTGGTATGATTACACCAACATGATTCCCCTGAGAATTTTTAATCTATATTTTTTTATACTGCATATATAAAACAGATATACACATTCAACAGCATAAAGCAGCTCTTTCAAAATTGTGGCATAATTATTAGTAAACAAGTAAATTCAAAGGTTTATACAGATAGGATCTACTGATGATGCTGGTAATGGCATATGCTAGTCTGAATGACAGTAGGATGGTGGCACCAAGCAAAAAGAAACAGGTGAGCTTGATGGCATAGACAACATAAAGGCAAGAGCCTTTATGTTAAGCAGAAGCTTTGTGGCTGAAGGAATATTAGCTTTCGGAGTTCTCTGCTGCCTTGTGTCTTTTCTGTAGTCATTACGTTACTTTTTGTAGCCTTTCTTCTCACTTTGTCTGCTGCAATTATATCCATGGATGGGCAGTTCTGAACATAGTCTTAAGTCTTCACATGCCTTTATTGCCAACATTGGTTTACTTAGCTCTCATCTACTGCTTTCTTCTATATTGATCTGTTGGAGTTTTTGTAGTCTTTGTTTAGGGAAGCACTGATCAGGTACACAAGATATCTATTTGAGATACAAAATTGATTCACGATTGCAGTATTGTGACAAAGGAAAAAATCTATCAGAAATTTGTCTGTGATGGTATCAGGTGCAATGTGGATCTTGAAAAGTGTTTTTAGGAATGGGTTACAACTAAAATACTCAGAGAGTTGATTCTTTGGTAAAGGCTAGTGTTGGCTGAAAATAATGACTTGAATTTTTTTTTTTTTTCCTAAAGCAGACATTTAAAAGGGATGTAGAAAGACATCTTTGGTTGTTCATCTCACCTAACTTTAGATGTCTACTATGTGAATGTCTGTATCTGAGCTAGTCACTCTCTCCACTGAGCATAAAAGGAACCAGAAATAGGCACTTTTAGTGCATGATTCATCTAACCAATTTTAGATGTCTACATTAGAATAAGCCAAGTTGCATCCTAGAAATGCTTGTTTCTCTCCATTGACTGTAACAGGACCAGCGGGTGTCTCATGTAGCTGTAAATGTCTGCATTGTAAGAGTCTGCATATACTCAGCTGAATGCCATCCATGTGATTTTAACATGAGTTATCCCACTGTCCCACTGTTCCACTTGTTTTGAGGTTGTACAATGGTGAATGCAGTATGGTGTAGCCTGCAAAGTACTTTGCACAAAGTAAAAGCGTGAGGTATATTCCACTGTGAGGTATATTCCACTGAATGCATTGAAAGTCAATTAAATTTAGACTAATGATATTCAGTAGATTTTGGGGGCCCCCAATCAAACACTGAACAACTTTTGAGATTAATTTTAATCTATTTTATTTATGGGCACTTTCACATTCCTTGTGGAGGTTTTTTTGATACTGTAGTAGTAAAGTAAATGCACTTAACTGCTGGACTAATACTTTTCAGAAGCTAGTATTTATTTACTACAGCAGCATAAAAAGAGAATATTTCTAAGCAGAAAAGAGACCAAAGACAAGATCAAAAGCTTAAGTGATAATGTCTAATGTTAAAAGCTGCACTTCTTGGTAACAGTGACAAATCAGCTTTCACAGAGCACCAGGCAGAGGATATGTTTTGATGTAAAATAGGTTGAGAACTAGGGTAGCAAGAGGATTGCACAGGAAAGACATTGCATGGAAGTGTTGTGATGTGCTGTCAACAATTGAAAAGCAATTTAAGGCTTCAGAGCTATTCTCTCAAAAGATAATTTGTGACTAGAGTGAGGTACTTCCATGTCTGATCCATAAGCTACCACCTAGGTTTCTCTTAGAAGAAATCGGACTTCTCCCGGAACCCAAGAGGGCTAGCAGGCTAAGCAAAGAGCCAGTTGGAGACAGCCACATGGAAATGCCATGGTTTGAATCATGCCTATTTAGGACTTAAGATATTCAAAGCTGGTGGTAAATACTGCCAGAGATTCACAGGGTGGAAACTTCCTTCAGGAATTAGATGCTTGAATGAAAAATGAAAGGGCGTGATCCTGTTCTTTGAGAAGCAGATGGAGAGGAGGAACTGTTGGTGCTGTCACCTGCCCCATCGTTCATTCATAGCTTGAGTGGCTATAATGAAAGCAGAAACTCTGGGCTAAGTTGTTTCTTTTGCTTCATGAACTTCAACTTCTCAGGGCACAAACTTTAGAAAACACCTGAGGATGAAGATAGAGTTTTCAATCCACCCTTACAGGATAGTTAAACACTGAGAGGAAGTGAGATTGCACACATAAAATACATCTCACACAAGCAAGAAAAGTGCAATTGATATATTTGACTGTGTAGGGGGAAACTTGAGTTTTAACCCTATGTCTACACTGTTTTTTTTGTGTGTGTCTTTTTTGTTGTTGTTGTTGCTCTTGTTACATTTTTAAGTGGCCTCGGTTGTCCCCAATAGCTTGAGTGTTTAAATTATATCTTGACTAATGACTATAGCACTCTCTCTTGTGCCTATGAGTGCCTAATAATTCCATATCAAGTGAAATACCTTCAGAAGGAAAGATGAAAACACCATTTTATTTAGGAATACTCAATTTCTTAGCTGCTAGTTAGCAAAGGCTGAAAAAAGTTAATCATATATCAAACACCCTGAATAATTCTAAGTGCAGGAAGACAGTACCATCAGCTTGGTTTTGTGTCAAGTTTAATCCATCAGGTGGATGTGCTCTGAGAATGTTTAAGAGATCAAATTTTTCACGTAAAATGGAGATATTAACTTTTTAAAAAATTCGCAGATACCATCATATGCAGACAACAGTACTTTTGTCCTTGCTCAGGAGGTGATCTCAAGGGATATAAAGGACCATTGGAACTTTTCATAAACTTGAGAGAGAAAGGATTATAAAATTTGTATTTAATATGATCCCTGTCATATTACAGAAACTACATCTGTTTTTGACAGCTGTGTTCAACATGGTGAAATGGCCGAAGTTAATGGAAATTTGATAATAATTTCAACAGGACCAGTGTTTTATCTGATATGTAAATAAAGGAAGGAAGTCCTTCACACGCAGTGGATTAAACTGTCTGCAAACACCAAACACCTTTTGTATGTATAATTAGATCTCACATTTTTTCCATTAGAAGAAATTGGCTGAGACAGTTAAAAATCTCTCAAAAGCATAACTCAAGGTTCAAGGTTCTTGAAAAACTGCTCCACAAAGATCAAGTCTACAGACACCAGGCAATTTGTCCAAAGGACTTCTAAAGTGTTGAATACTAAGCAGCTCCTTTTTCAAGAGCAGGAGCTTAAAGTCAAGCTTGATGTTATGATTTAACCAGTTTCATCCTTCAGCAAAGTGTCTCACATGTTACGGGACTTTGTCTTCAGTGGAGTTTTTTTCCATTACGGAAATGATCTAGGAAGAAATGCCAAGATTCTGGAAATGCCTAATAATAGTTATTAGAGCTGTAACTCTTGCTTTAGTGAAATTTCATTCCTATCCATCAAGTATTAATGCATTTCTTTATTCTGTATATCCATAATGTGAATGAACTTAATGATTTTCACACACACTCTCATGTATTGAAGTCTTTTATGATGACAGAGAAAAAGAGCAAAGCCAGTGAAGAAGTAAGGGCTGCTACTTTTTCAAACACATTAATTAAAATTTTGATCACTTGTACCAGCCTTAGAAAAAAAGGTAAGGCTTTGCCTGGGAAACTGAGAAGACGGAGAAGGAAACTTTGTGAAAAATTGTATCAATTAAGTCCTTTTGAAGTTATCCTTTAGTCTTGAACTACAAAAATACCCAAAGGGCTTTAGTCTTCTTGCTTAGGATACACCTTTTCTTTAAATCTGCTGTACCTTCTGGGGATGAAATTAGTTTTAAATTACAAACACACCATTGCCCTAATGGCTTATGTTTGGGTTTCTTTAGCAGTAAGAAAATCTCTGGATAAATTGACTGGCTCTACCGCAGAAGGATGTCAGGTCAGGTTGCTTTCTGAAGCAGACAATAGTGAACAATCAGCTTTATTGTTTTTGCACAATCAAACATATATCCAAAATTTTCTTGTATTAATCACCATATCAGGAAAAAAAATGTATTTTTAAAGGTCCAGAAAACTATCATTACTTCAAATGAAAGATTTCACTCTTCAGGGTTTTATTTAGGGTTGTCCAAAATGCTATCAAAACCTCTGATTTCTGACTCTGAAAATGTACAATTCGCAGAGGCAAAACACCAAGGATAGGAGGAAAAGCAATCCTTGTGCAGCCCATCCCTTCACTTACAGTGAGTACTGTTGTGTGGTGTGCAAGTATTCTCAACCTTAAATGGCACTGAGATTAGTTAATAATTCCTAGGGTCTATCATAGTTCAGGCACAAAACAGTGCTTAGAAGATGTGATTGATGACCACTGCAACAGCCAACCAGTAGCCCTTTTGAAACCAGGAAGAGGAGTTGAGATCCCATGGGAATTCTAGTTGCATGGACCTCTAGGTATGAGCTGGGAACTTGGAAAGGTTCAAGAAATCTGCCCCAGATGAATCAAATACTTTAAATTACTCAGAAAAAAAAAATGCTGCAAGTGGTAATTAGGGAACATAAGAAATTAATTAAACCCAGTACATTTGTGCATCATAAGAAATGCAATTACACACATTTAACAAAATGAATGAATTTTAAGATTTTAAAATGCTGAGATTTTCCAAATGCTATCAGGTGACATACTGCTAGACATAACTTTCACATGCTTTTGAAGTTAACTTGAGGTGCAACAAATTTGCAAAAGTCCTGTTTCATGTGCAGTGGGAGCATCAACATAAACAGAAAGAATACCTTTCTTTTATCCCCTCATTCCTAACAGAAAATTGCACTGATACATAAACAGCAAGTATATCTATTTAGTTTTGCTATTCTGTCTCTAACAGATGAGCTTCTACTTGTGTTTTTGTATTTTCTTTAATCATTTCTGGTTCATAGTTTACTGGCATAGCACTCCTCAGTACAGAAGTATGTCCTGTACCAAATGCTTCATTATGTTCTCTTCTGCTTGATTCCCCCTAACCCTCTGCCCTTTGCTACATAGTCCCCAAGCTTCGTTATTTTTCCATTCCTTTCTGGCAAGAGCATATAATTTTCCTTTCACAAACTAGAGGAAAGTTACAGAGTTTCTAAGAACACTGGAAATTACTTTTCTCTGTCTCACTACTTACACTTTGCTGGAATAGATATTATCAATTACAGCAATTATGATAAAGTTTGGGTATCTTCAATTTCTGTGCTGTGTGTCACTCAAACACACAAAACCCTGTAATTATTATGTATGATCCAAAGTGTTCATGCTTTTGTCTCACTGGAAGTGAACCCTTTTCCAATTTGTGTTCTGAGATTGTCAGTCTTTCATTCTCTAAGTACTATTGCTCCTTCCAAAGTGCTCAGGCAAGGCTCACATCTAAAGGATAATCACTCGCCTCTTCCAGTGTCAGAACCTGTTTCCCAGGTTGCTGTGATGCTGACTGCTATAGGAGTCCATCAATTTCCTCAGCTCAGGAGTTCCTTTGAGTATTTTGAAAACTTTCAGAAGCAAATTAGTATAGTTACCAGCTATATGGCCTCAAATCAGATGGCTGAAGTGACAGAGCACAGACTGTGTAATAATCCATCATTCACCAAGAGTGGTGAAAATAGGTTTTCCTGGTTTACTCAAACTGACTCAAAAAAACCCGTTTTTTTTCATTGCCAACCAGTTGAGGGAATAGATTGTCCCATTCTGCTCTGTGCTGGTGCAGCCTCAGCTCAGGCACTGTGTGCACCTTTGGGCACCACAATATAAGAAATATATTAAGTTATGAAAGAGCATCCAAGGATGGGCCACAGAGATGGGGAACGGTCTAGAGGGGAATATGGAAGGCCTCATAGCAGCCTACTGCTTCAGCATGAGGGGAAGAGGAGGGACATGTGCCAATCTCTTCTCTCTGGTGATCAGTCATTGAACCCAAGAGAATGGCATGAAGGATTAGGCTGGATATCAGGAAAAAGTTTCTCACCCAGAGGGTGGTTGGGCACTGGAACAGGCTCCCTGGGGAAGCGGTCACAGCATCAGCCTGACAGAGCTCAGGAAGTGCTTGGACAACACTCTCAGGCACATGGTGTGACTCTTAGGGCTGTCCTGTGCAGGGCGCAGAGTTGAACTTAATTATTATCTTGAGCCTTTCTGACTCAAAATAGTCTATGATTCTCTGATTACTTTAATAATAAAGGCATAGTGGAAGCAAGTCTAAAAATGTAAAGCATTGCAGTTTTGTCGCACCTTGGTGCTTAAAGTCCCAACTGGTGATGAGCAAGGTGGTCTGTAGGCTGGCACTGGATCTCATGCATGTAGCTGACAGACTCTGATGCCCACAGCAAGAGGCAATGTGGGTCTAACAACCTTAGGATTTGTGGAACTGATTCTGTTCCACAGAACTAATTTTTAAATCTAATACGGTCCCTAAAACAGAGTCAGGAAAATGCCTGTATTCTTTACAGGCAACTTCTAACTGGATGTGGAAACATTCAGGTTTTTTTCTGGATGTGTGTATGCACATGCTCACTATTTTTCACTACCATGGATCACAGAAACAGCTTTAAGTCTGAGTTCCCTCACATATGAAAATATGCTAAATAATAACTTCATTTAGCACATTCAATAGTAATTTGCATTTTATAGATGAGTATCTGTAATCAATACACAGATGAATTTGCAGCTTATTGTTTCAATCTGTGCCTTCAAACCAAATAAATTCATCTGTCATCTAGATTTCTCTTCAGAAACATGGTATATATATTACCTTTGACATCAAACTTTGTTTTTTTCTGCTACTTCACTTATGTTCTGAAATTATTTTTTGTTATTGTGATTAAGGAGGAACCTTCTACCATAAAAATCAATCCCTTGGCACCATCTATGTATTATCTTCTGTTACTATAGCTATGTAATAATGATTTTCTAATTTCTTGTATCATCTGTTGTTCTAAGAAACATTTGTGCTCTGCTCAAAGGCTTAGAAATGCTGTAACACTGACATTTTTCAACTATTGCATTTTTTTCTGTAACACTTATAATTTTATGTTCTATGGCAGAAATTCAAGAATTAACATGAAGAGAGCTATCTTAGGCAAGTCCACTCTTTTCCAGAAATAGAGAAAAATATGAGCACAAAGGTTACAATTTACAATTATTTACAATTTAATAAAAATAATTTACAATTTACAATTGTTTGTAACACCAGTATTGGATTTCAAAATTAGGCATGTGATCTTTCTAAAGACAGTACTTTACATCACAGCATTAGAAGTAGAAGGGTATCATAAGTCAGACAAGTTCCACAGGGTGGAGATAAAAAATATAAGAATTCTTCAGAATGGGGAACAATAACATAGAAAAAAATTGATCTATTTTGGGAAAGAAAAAGGGAACATCTTGAAACAGTACTCAAGTTGGAACTCCTACAGAAATGCTATCATACCTTTTGTCCCTGGGGGAGTCAACCCAGACCTGGATTCACAACAGCTATTTTTCTAGACCTTGAAAACAAGATGAGAATAAGGCAAGATGACCTGTGTGAGCGAAACTTTGAAATCCTAGACATCTTCACCGTGATGAAGAAGGGTAGATGCAGCACTTGCCACCATCTACTGTGACATCTTGTTTTAGTAACAATAGACACATATGCTTAGAGATGAGCGACAACACAGCTCTAGAACATATACCTGGATGAAAATGTGAAACACTGACACTGAGCATTCTCTGATCTGATTTGTTGACCTTCACAGAACTGACTGTAGATCAGAGGTTAAAACTAAATTACAGACTAGCTGTAGCAGTTACTGTTTAATTTAAGCTAAAGGAAGGCTACAGTGCTGTATCTCTATAAAGCTGTTTGAACATGTCTGCATCAGATTAGAAAATCAACTGCATTGAATCATTTTCTAGTCTTTTGTTTACTGCTGTGGAGAAAGGGTTTATCAGATTCAGTGTTTGTTTTTACAAATACAGTTTGACAAGGTGACTTGCCTTCTGAAGAAGCTCTTTATCCTCATTTCTTTTTAGGTAACTAGGGAAGAAAAGCTGTCCAGAAACTGTCATAAGAAAAGTACATACTTCTGAGCACCTAATTAGAAGTTTTCTTTGCTGCTTTGAAAAGGCTTTGGCTTTGCTTTGTGCAGTTTCATATTCCTTCATTATCTTCCCTTAGAATGCCTCTGGCTGCATCCCTAATGCTTTCAGGCTCTGGAGAAAGACTCAGCTGTTGTCCAGAGGATCCATGTTCCACAAGGAACATGACTTCCACAGTTCCGGTCAGAGCACCTCCTCATGCTGTGCAGTGATTTGAGGCTGCCAGCACATATTCCATCCCCCCTCCATGAGGTGTGCTTTCATAGAATTACAGATAGCACCTTTCTGAAAGACCATGGCAGCACAGGCACATACTGGGACAAACAGGGTTTTATCACCACCAGCAGCAGACTGCCCTTTCACACACGAGAGTAATAAATTCAGAATACTAGCCTGCCTATCCCTGTGTCACTCCGTGGTGACAACCAAAGTCATACAAGTAGCTTGTAGAGTTACCAGAGCAGCACCCATGCTGATCCTTTGGCTTGTTCAGGAAACACGCTCCTTTCCACACACATGTGAGAACCTCATCCAAGACCCCTCAGTGCAGCGCTGAATCTGGCTTGGAAACTTCCTTGTCTCATTGTACAGTAGATTTCTCTGGGACAGAAGGCTGGCATGGGAGTCTTCTTTTGAGGAACTGTCCCAGGCAGAAAGGAGAAGGCTTGCCATCATCCTGCTAAGAATAGCTGCCTGTTTCACAAACATCCCTGTGTATCAGCTGGGCACTTGACACCAGGTGTCTCAGGGATGGTCTCCATACCAAAGGTTACTAGAACAAGGTACCTGCTGTCAGATGGATTTTATTTCTTCCAGAGACTCCACACCTCTGAAGTTCTTTTAAAATGGGGAACCTACCATGGGAATGTTCTGCAGTGGGACCTCTTGACACTGTTAGTCTCTCACAATGCCTTCAGGGTTTGGCATTCTAAGCCCAACTGGAAACCAGACATTTCAAGTATTTTGGGGACCTGAGAACTTGTCCTTTCCAGTGCTTTCAGTGACTTAGAGCTGACTGTGAGCTATTGTGACCATGGACTATTGTATTCTGAGGCCTGGCTGCAAGAGCTTCTTTACAAGGAACTATTGTGGGGAAGAAAGAAAAGGCATTGTGTCTTCAACGGTAATAATGAACTAAGTCTTCTTCATTATGTCCAGATGGAAAGAGAACTATCTTGTTCTGTGTGCTTTGACTTTTTAAAGGCCTGACCGTTCAGAAAGACCACTAATATGAAGTGGCTCCAACTCCAATGTGAAGGCGAGTATCTGTTGAATGCCCAGTAGCTGCCCATGTCCAGCAGCTGCAGCGTCCCGTGCCAGCAGGGCCATTTACAGGATGACCAAGTTCACATGCAGCATGAACTGCATGGTAATGATGCTGCTTTCTGGGCATGCCACAGGAACAGCATCTCATACCAGTGACCAACTCATACTGACAAATGAGAGCAGCAATCCCACAGTCATCATGGAACACATGCTGGATATATGCAGTTCAGGACACCAATATCTGTTTTAACGGTGTTTCTTTTAAGTGGAATTATGATGCACCTACTGTAAATGTATTTGTTTGAAAAGAGGTAATGTTTACCTGAGGGGCTGCAGTATGCTAAGCCCTGCATAATGGATGAGGAAAAGCTTTCAATTTCTCAAAGACAGTCGGAAGTAGATGCATTCTACAGACCGGGCATAAAATATATAGGAACAAATATAAAATATATAGGAACAACATCATGCTGGAAGCATTTTGTCTTGGTTTTTTCTTTACAATATACACAACCATTTATATTTATATATATGAACCCACACAATAAACACCAGTCCAGAGCATACTTGTTCCTGACAATCTCAGCTAAGCTTTCCTTACTAATTTGCAGCTCTTCCCAATGATTTATGACGTATCTAGTCAAATTATTTAAAACTTATTCTGTTATAGAAATATTATTTTCTTTCCTGCTGTATTCATAACCAGATTGTTTAGACCTGCTTGGAATGGACACAGTACTCAAGTTTGGAAGTTATGGCATGCTTATATCCTAGCAGATTCTATAAAGAAATGCTTTGAAATTTGGTTTAGCAATGTCAATGATTTTGCCCTTTGACTCCTCGTATTAAACAGTACCTGAAATACCTACCTTTCGTTGTAGGATGATCCTACTCAGCTAGTAAACTCTCCAACATTCTTGCTTCTTTTTTCTTAGCAATATAGGTGGTGTTATCCCATTGTTACAAGTTTTCTGACTGCCTGACTCACTTGCCTGAAAATACATTCAAATGAGGTTTACAAAATGACAGGACCATATTTCTGGTTTCCACAGAGCAGCTAGTGAGGAAGCATGGAACAGCACCTTTGTTGAAAAGATGCCCTGGACACAGGCCAGATTTTTAAGGAGTTACTTTTGGGGATTTGCCATCCAAATTTTGAGACATTCTAGAGGACCATTTCCCTGTGGTATTAGTGTCATGATTATTACATCATTCAATTGGAAAATAGTGGTGTAAGAAAAAAAAAACTGTTTCCTTTCCAGTTTCCAAGGTCTTTAAAAAGAAAAAAGAGCTTTTAAATGCTAACTTAGCTGAACTCAGCATTGTACTTCCAAGGTATTATTTATCCTTCCAGTTTGTCTCTGGTTTTATGTGAAAATGTTATATTACAGCTTCTTCCTGAAAGGTAAAGATATCAAAATACTCCTGTGTGTACTTTTTATGCTATTACAACTATATGGAGAAATAGCTGTTAATGATATTGATATGAGAAACCAATATATAAAATGTAATCATAAATAAAAAGCAAAATTTAATTGTTTCCATAAATTAAACATGCATTACCAGGGATATAAATAATACAGGATTTCAGCGCTTGTTTAATTTTTACAGTATATTGAAAATTGCTAATGGTTCCTCCTTACTGAAAACTGCCAACTTAATTAACATAATTAATAGAATTGTTCTCATTAAATCTTAACGAAAGAACAATTTAAAAAATTTTGAGTATCTGCAAGCCATGAAGGCCATCAGCAAGTACTGGACCAGGTGGCACACTGGAATTAATGGGCACATACCAGGAGCAGACACAACTGCAGGGATAGGAATGAGGCTGAGCAGCGAACAGGGGAACTGGGGGGAAGCACCTCCTTGAGTTCACACCTCAGTACAGCTGGACCAAGGGAAGAGCCTACTCTCATCTTGTTCCTGCAGAGTGTGAGGAAGAGGCATTTGGCATGCTTATTTTTCTTTGTAAATGAATGATTGCACCAAGAATGTATCTTCTAGCAGCAAACTGTCCTTTAAACAGAACAGTTCTGCAAGGTCTGAAAATTTTACTCGCTGTTTAAGCAATGACATGAAAGAACCCAAACAACTGGGTTTTCTGTCTTGCCTTATGTAGCTGAATGTACAAGTCTATGGGTTAGTATCACAGCTGGCCTGGGGTGCAGTCCTTAAACTGAAAGAGGAGGCCTTAACACTTCTTCCCCACAACAGATTATGTTTGTATTTAATACTTGTCGTTTTGAGAATAATCTTGTAATGGAAGAAAACCAGCACTATTTGTTAACCCAGCAGAATATATGTATTTTACTCTCTGATGAAAAATTAATGTGACCAATAAATAGTAAATACATACCAGATTTTTCTTTCACCTATCATGTGTCTTGTATTACTTCAGCATGTATCAGCTCCCTTTACCAGCTCAGCAAGAAAAGCAAAATAAATTAAATATAAGTAATGGATCAAAGACAAGACATAATCCTTATCAATTAGAACTAAAGAGAAGTTGTTAGACACTTCCACAAGCCTATGGATTCTGCTACACATGAAGAATTAATGAGTTCTTACCTGCCTCATAGGTTAAAGGGATTCAGTTGGCCATGGAGACTGGCAGGCACAGTGCATTACAGAATCCCCCTTCAGGAGGTTGATTTCTAAAATTTACATTTCTAAAATTTACATCAGTTTCTTTTGCTCTTTTAATTCTGTGTAGCTATTCTGCAACCTTGTTCCTCAGCGGTTTAGCACCTTTTACTTTCTGGTTAAATTTACTTTCTAAGTTTGAGCACTTTTGGTGTTATTCAAGTGTTGTCCCTTAGCCTACTATCTTTTCCTTCTCAAAGTATTTTTAAACAGCAGCAAGTTCTCTCCTTCTAGCCCTTGTTTTGTTGGATGAAACATACCATGCTCTCCTAATCTTCCCTTTGGCAGCCCTTCTTTGCGTCTGTTTTAGTCTGAATATCTCTTTCTCTAATAGCACTGACCAAAGCTGTAATTATAGTCAACTCTGGCTGCCTGCAGTTTGTTGACTATAAAATATATATATATATATATATATATATATATATACATATGTATAAAATAGTATCTTCATTTCACTGCTGGAATGGACACTGACATGAGGTATCTTAAAGTGATCACGCTTCAACACTTAAAAGTTTTATTTTCTTTCCTCTGGTAATGAAACCTCCTTCAAGTAACATCTCCTTCTGCATAGATAATTAGAAACTAAGAGGTGACCTAAGAGGTCATACATGAAAACCTAAGTCTTTTTTCCTTCTGATTTTCCCTAAAGGGAGATTATTATCCCTACTCCTTTTCATTTGCTCATCTGGACTCTTTCTTTCTGCCTTCCAAAATCAGAGCAAAGATATTTTGTCAATTTTGCAAATCTGACATTTTTACTTTCTCAACTAAAGCCTAAACTAATCACAAAACCATAGAAAAGCTTGGGTTAGAAGAGACCTTAAAGATCATCTAGTTCCAATCCCATTGCTATGGGCAGGGGCACCAATAAAGTTCCTGATTTTATTTCCAGGACACAGGCACATTTTCAAATAGTAACACTCATCTAGTCAAACAAACCTTGTAGTCATCTGAATGCATAAGTTACATAGAATGCTTATCTACTTATTGTCTTCTTGTGATTGCTTATCCTAGACTCAAAATTCACACTGATCTAATTTTTTCAGGTTTGCTCACATTTTCCTGGCCAGGAATTCTTTGGTGCAGTGATACAGTTATTTTAGTAGCTGTGACTGCTGAGTCAATTTCAGTTTTTTTAACTGGATAGCCCCACAGCATTCCCAGGGGTATTTTTTCAAAGCAGGATTCTTCTAACATGATGTTCTGCAGTAGAGTATTCCTTTTTCCATTGTTAACATTTTTATTCTTCAGAGGCACTTCTTTCATTCTAGTCTATTCTTCTCAAATCCATGCTGCACTGAAATCATATCGTTCAAAATATTCATGATCCCTGCTAGATTCATCTGTGAAGGGAATTATCATGTTCTTCAGTCCATCACAACGATCAGTTAAAACCTGCTTGCATTTGACCCAGTGCTAATTCCTCTGTTCCCTACCAATAAACCCCTTTTATTTAAAATTCTGTTTCCTAATTTAGCAAGATCTCATTCCACCACAGTTCTCTACTACATTTTCTGCTGTTAAAGTATCATTCATTATTCCACAGCCAATGCCTAAAACTTCCTGAAAATACTTTTACTTTATATAGAGTGCTGTAGGAACACATCCATAGTAGTTAGGATTTCTGGCAAATTGCTAATTTTTTTTCAACCAAAATCTAATTATAGCTCAAGTCAAACACCTATTGCATATCCACATTTTAATATGGTTTAGCAAGGAGAACAACTCCTCATTAGTGACTGACAGTGCAGCACTTGCAACACAAAGGATCACAGAGTTAATTTGAAGGCATTCAATACAAGCATCTTGTGAATTTATGTACACGGAGGCCCAAAACAGTCTGAATTAATTACTCCATAGCTAAACTCAATTCCATGTGTACTTTTAAAAGCCACACTTAAGAAAAATATTGTTACAGCAATAAAGAAGAGGGGGAGAAGTAGTGAATGAAGGTAAGACAACAGCTTCCGGCAAAAACAGTATTGTCACAAATCCAGATCTTACCCTATTTGAAATAAAATCCCCAGAACATGAGATTTTATTTATAAAAAAAAAATTAAATGGATATGTTATCACTTTGTGATAGGTATGTGTTTCCTTAGATAATATTTGTCCCAAAAAACTGTGACTGGAAACTTATGAATTCAGAATAATGCCTTTGATATCTCTCATGGATGATGCTGTGACTTTGCTCTTTGCCAGAAAGGATGTGTGCAATGTGTGTTGTTGGGTCTACCTAATACTGTTTGTTTTGACTTAGGATGTTGGCAAGACAGTTTAACTCTGTACAAAGTACCACTATCAGAATAATATTGGCATTTCTTTTTTATATGCTTAAATCATCTCACACCTATGGGAAAGGTTTGTTCTCATTATTCTTCTACTAAGTTCTTAGTAATTGTTATGCAAAAGGGAGGCTGTATAAATGAAAGATGGATTATTATCATAAATCTCTGCCTTGCATGGCAAATACAAGGGAGAGAACTGAGGATGAAAAGGATGAATGTCTGAGTAAAATCATACATGTCAAAAATAAAAATATATCAAATTTAAAAAAAAATCCCAATCAAATGTTTTCTTGCACAGTCGAGAATACTATGTAGCACCTCCAAGGATCTCAGATGTCTGCCTCATAGTTCATTTCCAAACTGCAGCCTAATATTTTCAATGTTTTAAAACAAGTACAAAAGGTGACTATCATAATAAATGCTATTTTTAGTAGATAATGCAATGGCAAGTGATTAGTTCCATACAGCAAAGTGACAAACACACTGATTTTGGTGAAACTGGATCTTTAACTACTGCACAGAACTTATGTTTTATCTAGTCAATATTCTCATGCACTGTAGCTGCCTACTACAAGGCAAACACTCACCAAGGCATGTGGCAAACAATCTCATTAACAGGTACCTGCCAACATGTGACAGCAGCTGTGTCCACCTGAAAGAGCACTGTACTGTTCTGAAGAACTCCCACATACCTTCCTGTTGTTGAAAATGCTGTTTGATACATTGGGTTGTCACAGATCACAACGTCCCTCATGGCATATGCAGGAAGTATGCTCAAATGAATGGGCAGTAGGACTGGTGTAAGTTCTAAACATTAACTTCACAGTCCTGACATAATTTCAGGAGAACCCATATAATTTATGTAATTTGATGTTTCAACTTCTAATTTTCTTTCTGACTAGAACTGGCACCGAAACCTGAAGTTTTTCTAAGAAACTTTTTCATTCATATGAACTATTTCAGTATTTTATTTCCTTTATCTGGAATAGCTAACTGGAATAGCTAATAGTAATAGTAACTGGAATAGCTGCTCAAGTGAAGTTTTGGTCTTGGGATTACTTTCAAATAAAAAATTAATCAATCTGAAGTTATTCCCATAACAATAAGCAGAAAGTTCTAAAAATACCAGGTGATGTTGATAATTTAATAGGCCATTTATAGTCATCCAAACATTTTACTCAATACTGTTATGTACAAAATCCACTAAAATAAAAAAAAAATTAACTTATTTTTCAGATGTAAAAGTGCAATTAACACAGGCCAAGTTTTTGCAAGAACATTACATTTCTATTAAATTCACTGCCTACATAACAGCCTAACAGGTATACTGCCTACATCAAAGTGAATGAGGATTTAGTTTTTTTTGTTAACTTTGAATAAGCCTGGTAGTTGATAAATAAAGGTTTTCTGCCATCGTAATTATCATACATACATCCAAAAATGCATTGCACAATTGTTTCCATAATTTACAGTTTTACCGACCTTCAGAAATTAAAGTAGAGCAACAGTAAGATTCATTAAGTTCCAGAAATAATTAACACCATAAAACCTTGTAACAAGTGTGCACGAAACAGCCATCCTGAATGGCTTTCTCCAGAATTCTGATAGCTTTCCAAAGATGTTATTTACCCTGAATCAATATTCTTCCTTTACAGTACCAAATGGATTTTCTGGAAGAAGATTTACATTTATCTTTCATGCATTACTTATTCACAATTTGGAAAGAAAAGGCAAGCCTTCATACATGTCAGCCTTTAATTTTAGCCAGTCCTGAAGCCTCTGCAAAGCTGATTTTTCTTGTGTTAATATTTTTGCAGCTTTTCTCAGTTTTTCTTCATTTCTTTCTAAATAACGAATTCCATCTGTCTGCAGCTGACTGAGTTTCTCTTTACGACTTTCATCCAGAGGTATGTCTTCATTCATAAGAGGGTTAAATCTGAAATAAGTATCTGGAGGTAACAGTGCATCCAGCATGGTGTGAACTTCTGTATTGAAAACAAATGAAGAAAACAGTTAAATTCCCATGAGAGAGTCTAACGTCCTGCAAGTGCTCTGAACAACAACTGCTCTGGAATGACACAGTAAGAGTAAATATGAGCTGCTTTGCTGAGTAAACATTTTTCTGCCACTGCCTCATTGAAACCCCTTTCTCATTAGAAGATTTGTAAATGATCCTGTAGCTCTGTTTACTCTGGAAAAGCTTCATCTTTTATTCCAAGACAACTTTACTGGTATGTCAATTAAGTAGACTTTGCAGCTATCTAGATTTTTAATTACATTCCATTCCTTAACAAGTAAGAGCATATCCTGAAAAGCAGGAATGTAGCTTGCATTTTCCCATTTCAGGACACCTGTGATTTATTACACTTGGTACTAACAGAAGTAGGTATTACGAAAACAAGAGATATGTTTTTCTGCAATGTCAAAGTGAAAATTTGTAGGACTGAAGCCTTATTTTGTTTAAAACTATTATTTTTTTAAACACATTACTACAGATTTGAGGCTTGAATTTAACACGCATTTAATTTAAAACATTCAAGTTAAATTGTATTACTTCAGTTAACTAGTAAAATAAAAAACTATGTAATGAATTAATATGTTCCTATTTTATAACCTGTTTCTCTCTCCTTTTAGATCTTTTTGTTGGCCCACTTAAAATTCCATTTCTATCACTTCCTTCAGTATTCATTCTATCTTCTTTGTTTTCTTACCAATTTCCTCCATTCTTTTAAACATCTTTTGTAATATAAAATGTCTGAAGTGAAAAAAATATTATGGACAAGATCAAAGCAAAAGATCCTTGTAGATCTGAAATCCTCTTGGTTTGGCTTCTCCTCCTGCAGATAACTCAGCTATGTCTGTTCTTGTCTCACCACATCCAGTTTTTCTTGCCCTAATTAATACTCTCCCTTTTTTCCTTCATAATTTAAGTTCCCATTTGCTCAAATCTACTCTCCTCTCTTCCCATTTCTTTTCCGTTGGTCTCCACAATGAACTTTCTTCCTCTTCCCTTCAAATTTCTTGCCTCATTTTTCAGCTGCAATGAAACTTTCTGATAAAAAGTGGAGAGCACATATTTCCTTCACACAATTTCCACTGCCTTTACACTACTGTGCACAAACCAAAAGGCAATCCAAAATCTAGCTTTTTCCTACTAGTGACAGTCAGCTGACAGAGACTATAGAGCAAGGGATCTAGACTGAAAGAGCATTTCTTGTTCCCTGGCTTTTTACAGTCATCAGTTTCCTTTGTAATGGGAGGGGGAAATTATCTGTGTATCAATATTTCCTGTTTATAAAAATAAAAGAGATGTAAACTGCTAGTGACAGTTCCAGTGTACTCCCATCTAGGAACCAAATTTATTTTAGAAACAGATGTTTGGCTTTTCCTGACAGCAATGGAAGTCATTAGCACTGGCAGATACAGTACAGTCCTTGGAAAAGTACAGGTATAAAAGCATATATAAAAAATATCAGAAATCAAATACTTTTTCTGAAGCTGTTGAAAATCAATGTTCTGTACTGTTCTAGAATCGATGTTCTATATCTACTAAGCATTTCTGTGTTATGGGAAAAACAAATACAATATAAGAAAATATGATATTTAAACAAATTCCTGAATATGCTTTTTATCCTAAAGCTCAAGTAAAAAGACTTATCCTCCATAAAATACATAATACTGGTACTAAAACTACACACAGTAAGCTACAAAGAGACCTGCTTCAATTAGTTTCATGGGGCTGGTAGAGAGGACATGGGGAAAGATGAAAGGTTGAAGACTGTTCTCTGAATTGGAACTATAATTCTAAGAAACATTAATAAAATTGAAGACAGTCACAGTGCAAGTGTATCTTAAGACACCAACCTTCTGTATCAGTTGCACTGTTGATAACATTCGTCAGTTTGGCTTTCAGACTGGTGTGTGTGACATTGGTCTTCACCTCGCTTTCGTACCGACCAGTGCCCAGTGAAATCAGACACTGCAATGGAACATTCGGCCAGAGACACTTGCACTCATGAACTGCCAGCGCAGAAGGATTATTTAGGAGCAGACCTCCATCCTGTAAATTAAGAAAAAATACAAATATTGGTGCTATACATCTCATACGGTCATAAAAGAAACTGCAACTATAAATTAAACTAGCATAGTCCTAATACACAAAACCAATTAAAAGCAATAAGCATTAATTTCCAACTTTTGTGAAATTGAATTGAATCTGTGCGATGCAGCAGCTGCCTAGCTTGGCCTCGGCACTGTCAGAGCAGCTGCTGGGGCTGTGCTTGGTTCTACTGCATTATATAAAAGCGGCAGGCTGAAGCAGCAGTATTCACTGCAATGTCTAGAGAAGTTATGATTTCATTTTTTGAAGACCTTTTCAGTAAGACAGATATGCATATTGACAATTTCTTAATCAAAAATTTTCTCCTCAAAATATTTATTAGTGATTAGTTATTACAAGGAAATTTTCTGTAACAAAACCCAAATCACTACCTGCAGATTCCAAAACAAGTTAAAAAAGAAGAATCAAAAGAGCTAAGCTTGGCCAAAGCTTACTTTGTAAGCACAGTCATTACACAGGATGCTACAGCCTTGATTTAAGAGTTGGAAAGTCATTTAGGTTGGAAAGCACTTACTGGCTTATCTGGCCCAACCCACCTACTCAAGCATGGTCAGCTACAGCATGCTGCCCAAGGCCACGTCCAGTTGGGTTTTGAGTATCTCCACAAATGGAGACTCCAAAACTCCTGTGGGCAACCTATTCTAGTGTTTGACCACCCTCAGAGTAAAATATTTTGCCTGTGTTAAGACGAAATTTCGTATGTTTTCATTTACACCATTTTCTCTTGTCCTACTAGTGGACACTACTGGGAAGACCACAGCTTCCTCATCCTTCCCTCCCATTCTTGATTGGTACACATGGGTAGAATCTGCTTCTTGAGCCTTCCCTTCTCTTGGCTGAATAGTCTCAGCTAACTCAGTCTCTCCTCACAGGAGGGTCTCTTAATCATCTTTGTGGCCCTGAACTGGACTAACTCCAATAGGCTCATGTCTCTCTTGTACTGGGAAAGTGGAAACAGCACTCCAGATGTGACCTCAGCAGTGCAGAGAGGAAGGACCATCCCCCATGATTACTGGCAGCACTGTTGATGCAGCCCAGGATACTGTTAGCCCTTTTTTAGGATTGCTTTGTTAGCAAGTGGGCATCACTCATGCTGAGCTTATTGGCCACCAGCACAGGGTCCTTCTCTGTTAAGCTACTTTACAACTCATTGTAATGAGGCTATTCCTCTGCATATGCAGGGCTCTGCCTTTTGACTTTTTGAACTTCATGCGAATTCTTCAGTCTGTTGAGGTCCCTCTGAGTGGTAGCCCAACCATTCATGTGCCAGTCATTCCTCCCATGTTTGTATCATCCATGGAATTCCTGCAGGTATACTCTGTCCAATCAGCCAGGTCATTAGTGAAGACATTAAATAGAATTTGCCCCAGTTCTGACCCCTAGGTACACCTCTAGTACTGTGAGACTTGACTTGGTGACACTGATCCCAACTTGGGCCTGGTCACTCAGCTTGTTTGTACCTACCTCACTGTCTATTTACCTAATCCACACTTTGTCAACTTGTCTATGGTATTATGGGAGGTAAGTGTACAAAGCTGAGGTAAACAACATCCAACACCTTCTATTTGTCTACCAACTGCAGAAGGCTGCCAGGGTTGGTCAATCATGAGTAAACTACTTTTTAAATCCATGCTGACTACTCATGATCACCTTTTTGTCCTTCATGACTTTATAAATCCTTTACTGGAGGATTTCCTCTATCATCTCCCAAGGGACTGGGCTGAAGTCAATGAGACGGAAGTTCCCCAGAGGTTTCTTCTTGCTGTTCCTGAAGACATGAATGGTATCTGCTTTCCCAATAGCCCATGATCTTTCACAATAATCAAGTCACCTCACAATGGCCTCAGCCAGATCCATCAGCACTCACAGGCGCAACACATCATACATTATGAATTTATGTATGACCAGTTCATTTAACTGCTCCTTAACCTGGTTCTTCTCCCATCAAGTATAAAATCCTCCTTGCACCAGACTTTCACTCTAGCTGCAGGGGCCTGGGATTCCTGAAAGCCATTTTTACTGGCATAGACTGAGACAAAGGCAGCATCAAGCATCTTGGACTTTTCCAAATAGTTTGTCACAAGCTCTCTTGCCCCAGTCAGTAGCAGGCCCACATTTTCCCTAGCTTTTTGCTGTCCAGGCCAGCTTTTGTTTTCCTAGTGCCACCTCTGCAAGACTGGTCAGGACATCTATACTTCTAGGTCACTTGTCTCTCCTACACCTTTTGTAGGCTTCCTTTTTATGTTGGAGTTAAGTTAGGACATCCTTGCTTATCCCTGCCTGCCATCTTTGCTTGATTTCCTGCTTATTGGGGTGGTCCTTTCCTGAATTTGGAGGGAGTGATTACTGACTATCAGCCAGTTCTCCTAGACCCCTGTTCTCTTCAAGGCCATAGTCCATGAGATTCTTCCACGCAGAGCTCTGAAGAGGATGAGGTCTGCTTTCCTGAAATGCAGTGCTCTAGTCCTTTTTTCCCCCCCCTGCTTTCTCCCCTTAGGATCCAGACCTCCAAGGCTTTCTTGAACTTTCATATCCCTGACCAGTTCTTTATTCTTCATAATCACCAGGTCCAGCAAAGCACCCTTCCTTGTTGGTTCCACCATCAGCTACGATAGCTGCTGTCATCAATCCACTTGAAAGATCTCCTTGGTGGCTTAAGCTCTTTTGTATTGTTCTTTCATCAGGTATCAGGATGATTCAAGGTCCTGTGAAGACCAGTCCTGGGGGTATGAGGCTTCTTTAAGTTGTCTGAAGATCAGAATTCAGCCCAATACTACTAGGAACAAATGCTACTCTAGAGTTGAGGAGAGACATCTTTTGCTAGCAACATGTTAAAAGTGCGGTTGATGAGGCTGGCATAAAATACTGCAGGACTAGTAAGAATCAGTGTGAATGAGAGTAAGCCTGAGAAGCATTCACACAATGAGATTTTGATCCATTGAATATCAAGAAGTATACTCAGCACTTCCTGGAAGTAAAATGACCATCACTCCAACTAAGAAGGATTAATTTGGAATTTGAATTAAACAGCTTTTTTTATTGGGAATGCCTTAAAACCAGCAGTTACAAAAGCAAAACAAACTTGAGAACATTATAAATAGCAGAGATGAAGACAGCTATATCCATTCAGAATCTGTACAAATTAGTTAAATATAAAAGAGAGTATTTACTATAATAGGTATGATGCAAGCACTCCCTATATTCTAAAGTTCCCTGAAGTCCCTATATCCCATATCTGACCATCACATTACTAGAACAGTAAGAAAAAACAACTCTACCCAGAAATAACTTAGAATAAAATAGGTTTTAGAGATAAAAAAACATTTTACAGTAATTCCTTGTAACTACAGCTTGCTAGATAAGTAAAAATAGGATTAATGAGCTTAGTTTTTTGAGCTTGCATTCTTTTAATTAACCTTTCATTTCAACCTACAAAAAGCTCTTTGAACCCTTTCTGGATACCATCTGCCTTGCTCAAAATGCTAAATACACTGCTAACATGAATGGTCTCTTCAGTGCCCATTATCCTTTCCTCATGTTTAATCTAGAAAACTAAATATAAGGATGTTTTTGTCCTCTATAATTCCCTATGAATCTTTAGCTAAAATTTTAATAATTATCATAATGGTGCTTAATTATTTTCTTAAGTCCCAGATTAAACACATGCTTACAAAATATTTCCACTGATATTGTCAATATAATTAAACATGACTGCTACGCCATAGGAAAATTAATGTTATCAGAAGTTTGAGGGTATATAATACTAGAATACCACAATATTTTTATAATGCTGACAAACACAAGATCAAAGGAACATAAAATACCTACACATACCAAATGTCTTTGAGATGATAACTAACAGCTTTGTGCAATGATTTCCATATTTAAACATCCTCCAATTTAGGTTTGTTGTAATGACAATAAATTCCTAATGATTTTCAATTTGACACAGCTTCTAGCATTTACACAGATAATAGACACATGTCAGTTTTTGAAAGTTAGAAGCAGGACTAAGAAAGGCAACTGACTTTTTTTTCTTCTCCTCCAAGAGATTATGGGTGATAATAACCACATCCTAATCAATATTTCAAATAAGATTACTCTGTTAAAAAAGCAATGTTCATCATACTGCTTTTGCTGATAATGATCAACTACTAAAGGAGTAAATAATGCTGTTAAACTGTACTATTAAGGACTCAGTGAAGGAAATACTGCAGTAATTTGTTGAAATCTGCAGCTCCAGCAACCATAATTATGGAGCTAATTATGTCAAAAGCTAAAATTCTTGTGAAAAAGTACTTTCACCATTTTTAAAATCAGTTACAATTTCACTTTTATGTGCATTCTAAGAAAATGTAAACAACATTCTGAAAATTAAAGACTAGAAACTAACACTTCAGATTCTAAAGAATTCCTCTAACTTCATAAAACTGGAAAAAAGCCCATCCCAATAAGTCTACTGACCTAGCAATACAGAAATATGAAAGCCAGATCTAAATATTTTTAAATTAATTTAAAGAAATTATGACACATCCTTCTGCATGCTTGCCTTTGAGACACAGGAACAGAACTCCCAAGTGATTGACTCCACAATTTTGTATGTAAGATACTACTGATCACTGATTTCTTATGTACAATTTTGTACATAAGATACTGAGATCACAAGAAACTCCACTGATCCTTGTTTTGAAGAGCTGCTAAATCTGTCTTAATTTTTTTTCTGATTCTGTTGAACTTATTATATCGCTATAAAATGTATATTTGTATATATATATAAAATAGCTATAAACTCATCTAAATTACTTACAACTTACTAATTTATATATTTTATTGTAATCATGCAGCTTTTAAAATATATTTATGAAAATACATTAACCAACATGCAATAAACATAAATACTGATTGATTGCCAGTAGTATGGAATGTCTTGGTAACTAACAACAGCTTACTCATCCATGGCAGTTTTCATGAGCTTTCTTGCCACTCTAAAATTCCATGCAATTAAACAACTGGAAGTAAAGAAGGCAAATTTATCTGATCTATGGCTGCAGAGATGCAACATCAATCCCTGTCTCAATACAAAATAATGCAAACAAAATAATGATCCTTATACCACATATGATGCTGCAAAAATCTCATTGATATAAAGAGATATTTTAACTTATACCGTGTCAAGTTTTAACTTATAAGTTTCAAGCTACAATTCAAATTCTACAAAGCAATGCCAACTTTATGTGCAGCCCTAAACCTTTTTGGTTCCTATTATTAGATTCTTTTTGACAGATGGAATGTCTTCCTTTCCTGTGTATTGTTAGCTATGTCCCTATGGAATGGTACTGCCTGTGTGCATACAGAAAAAAAAGAGGCCCTGTGAACAGAATATTCAATTAATTACTATATTATCAATATACAATGGATCTAAAAGCAAAAGCAATAGATCAAGTGAAGTGACCATCCCCTTCTACTCAGTATGCACAAGGCCAGACTGGGGATAGATACTCTGGACACCCAGTTACAAAGCACTGAAGAAGTGGAACACATACAGTAAAGAACCACTAAGATGGCTGGGGCCTGAAACACAGTATATGAGAAGAGATGCAGGGAACTATGTTTGCTTACCCCATTAAAAAGAGAAAGGCAAGAAGGAAGCTAATCACAGTGTTTCACTGTCTAAAGTAGAAACACTCAGATTCTTTCAAAAAATACAGAATAAGAGCTGGAGAAGCTGTGGAATCTCCATCCTTGGATATTTTCAAAACTAAGCTGGGCAAAGTCTTGAGCAACCCAACTTTGAGGTTTAGCCTGTTTTGAACAGAAGGTTGGACTAGATAACCACCTGAGGCCCTTTCCTCCTCGTTTTCCTAAGGTTCTACTCTATATAAAGAAATACTGCACGAATGATGCATGTAATTTTCGCTGTAAAATAAAATTACTTTTCCAAATCCATTCTTATTAGAAACTGAATTTTGTCAGTCCAGTCTCAGTCTTGTGGAAAATGAGAAATTTGTAGTGCCAGGAGTGCCCGTACGTTTCAGTTGGATATTTAAGAAAAATGTCTTCATCAAAAATCATTAGAACACACTGAAGAGGGAAGTGGTGGAGTCACCATCCCTGGAGGTATTTAGAAGACATTCAGATGTGGTGCTTAGGGACATGGTTTAGTGCTGGACTGGGCAGTATTAAGTTAATGGCTGGATTTTGTAGGTTTTTCCCAACATAAAGGGGTCTATGATTCATACCTTGCAATCTTTAATAGAAAGGGTAACTTACAGGAACCTGTCAAATAACCGAACTGTTGACCTATACCCACAACAGGTGGACTTGGCCCAAGTTTTGACTCAGGATTCAGTGTTAGGCAAAGAGGTAGGGCAGATCCCTTTTTCTTTCTGTTCTCCCATTCTTGGATTATCTGGCCTTCCCTACATTTCCCTCACTGTTCTCATTTAGATAAATCTCAATCCTACTGCAAGCTCTCTTTCTCACTTCCCCAAACACACATGAGTCACCCCTTCCCTTCTCTGCAGCTATGCTCAGTGCAGTGGCAGGTGCCAGACACTGCTTCATCTGCTGAACTTTGCAAAACCATTCTACACTTGAGTCAACTTAATTTGCTGGCAGTACACCAAACAGAAAGTGCTGGAGCAGGAATGCTAATGCAAGGAGATACAAGAAAAGGGGGCATAACTCTTCCAATGTCATCATGCAGTGAAGCAGTAGGAAAAAAGGCTTTTTAAAAAATTTCTAAACAAAAATTAGTGGAAGTAATCAGATAAGTTAATATTAAAATGGAACTTAATAATAATACAACCCCAAATTTGCTAGTGATAGCAAAGCAGTGAACTCAGGAACTAGAACATTGTTTTCAGTCTTTCATCAAAGGTTTTTCAGGTGGTAAACATTCATTGAACAACATTCATTTGTTCTGTTTTATTTAATATCTTATTCCCAGATGAAGCCAATTAATTTTTTTCCCACAGATTTTTTCAAAAAAATTCCTTAATGCAACAGTAACCATAGTTTTGGGGTTTGCTGGTACGTAACAAGGAGTCTAAAGCTGTAGCTGGTATTTTCTATCATTGTTTTGATAGTTGCAAAATGGTCAGGCAAGGCTCCCCTCTGACTTGACATACAGATCTTAAATTATTTAAAGCAGAAAAATGCACCTTTTGTAAACAAATGCTCCAATAAAAACTCTAATGGAGATTCCCTGCTTGCACAGTTCTAGAGATACAGAAAGGCCTTGTTAAACTTTGTGAAATAAATGGGTGCGAATTCTACAATCAGGAGGAAAATGGACTGCAAAGTCTCAAAGAAAGTGTTCCAGAGCACTCAGGAGGCTGGTAGCACAGGACTTTCTGAAAATCTTCTCCTATTTAAATAATTATGGTGAATGGGCATAAAATCACCAGTGACATACTTAAGTCAATACTATTAAAATAATTATTTAAAATTAAGATACTAAAATTCAAAAATCATACCATACTTTACCACGAGAGAGCAATTGTTTCTCACAAGAAAATTCACTACATTCATAGGCTCTCATTGCATTTCCTAATTCTGTCAGACTCAAGTTGAGCCTTGTGATTGTTCTGTATAACACCTTGTGCACGGCACGGTTTCATTTAAATGATACTAAACTTTGTGAAGAAAATAATCTAGCACTGAATGAAGGCTATATAATGTATGAAAGCCAAGTCTGATATTTGGAAGCTGAGTTTGTTGGCTCCATAGTAACCACTTCACATCACTGCCTATGCAGACATGCTTTGCATTTTAGTTCACTCTTACAGACTTGCTCTGTTGTTTACTTTTATTGTCTTTGTGAAAAAGCAGAGACAGAATTAGTACAAAGCTATCACAGGACAAGACAGGCTAAGATTCTGAATGGACTTCTGAGAAGTATTTTTAAATTCTGTGCTTAAAGTCAACATAAATATAATAAACATGCTTAAGATAAGCTTAAGATAAGTCTAGTTGCTGCAAATAAGGAGTTTGAGGAGTTGCTGCATAGTAATAAGGGGTTACTTCTTAGAAAAATTAAAGTAACTATTTTAAAAACATTTACTCTACTTTCAGTAAGTAAATGGGTATGCCTTGCCAAATCATTTTATAAAATCATCTCAATACATTTACGTATGTAGCAGCAAATGTCCTCAGAGTAGAGGACAGGAATGAGAGAGAGGAGAATTCTTTCCCTACCTAAAGTAGTAGGGTCTATCAATTCAGCTAACTTCAAGATACACATCCCAGCCTAGTCCTCTCACTGCTCTGGGCATCCAGTGTGGTAATGAAAATGTCAGTACATGTACTCTAAGCTTTAAGGCTTGCTCAGTCAAGCATCACAGGGCTAAAAAAGTTATAGTTTTTGACATATCCTTTGTGAAAAAGAAATCTATATATTCAGATTTGACTATACAATAAACAAGCCCCCTATAGCATTCAGCACAAATACTCCCTTTTCAATACAAAGATTACATGATTATGTTATTCTGTTACATATATAAAAATATGTTTGAAATATACATGAATTATAGCTCTCCTCTTGGGAGTAATCAGTCAGACTGGTCAGTACTACTGAGGATGAAACTGATGAAGAGGAGCTCCCAGTAAGACAGGAAATCTTTATTTTCATAAACAAACTATTTGTCAAAATATATAAAATTTAATAAACATGAAACAGGACAGAAGCAAAACTGTTTTCTCTTTATCTTGCTGACAAGCAATGGATGGTGATGCCAATATTTCTCACAAATTTCAAAAATGTATAGTGACCAAGAACAATTTGTTCCAATGGTGTGTTCCACTTTGCTTTTTAAGTGAGATTTTTTTTTAAATAACTTCAGTAATTTTTTATAAAGCATACACTGACCTACAGTTGTCTCCTTATACAAATATTTAATCCAATTTATTTGTGAAGACTCACCCTTGCTTCATGCTAAGAAGGAGACTACTGGGTCATCTACATACAATTATAATATACTCTTCAATATGCTGATTCCCAACAGAGGCCCTAATTGGTGACAGATATAAATGCAATCCTCCTATACATCAAATTTCTAACAACTACAGAAAGAACTTATTCCTTATTTAGGGAGAAACAGAGTGCTCCTTTAGATTCCTGAAATAAACATCTTGTATTCGTTATTTTGAAATGCTGTCTCAAAATTATGATTTCTCTTCAGACACTTGAAAAATAAACACTTAAGTTACTTGTCATAGCTCTGAAAATTGCAGTGAAAAAGGGATTTCCCTTGAACCAGCATTGGGAAAAATTTAGAGAAAACATTTGTACATTAATAATGTACATTTGTACATCAATTTTCATATGAAAATAAAATGCATTTGTATTTATATTATTGAATGACACCAATATTAAATTTCCATTACTGCATTCTTTCACAATTAAAGAAAACCTGAAGTGGCATTAATTATATTTGTACTTCTGCCACACCAGTTGCAGAGAGACTTTACACTGAGATCACATGACAAAGTAAAAAAAATAAATCTAATAACGTTTTAAAGTTTACTGTAAAGCTTCCATTTCAGTTCAACTGTTTTTTCATACAGTATTTATAATTTTTCTCCCAAGCAACACCATAATACAATTGGCATACATCCAAATGTCACGTTCAATGCTTCTGAGAACTGTCAATACTATTGCTCTTATATACAAAACATTAAATAATATATTTTACATTCATTAGAATGAATGCCTGTCTGAGGTAGACTCCTCAGTGATTATCTTGAATTATTAGCTCATCCTAGTGAGTCATTAATTCACAGAAAATGACTAGCTGCTCTGAAGACATCACTGAATTTATGGGTTTATGTCAGATACAGAAAATGTATGCTTACAGGATGCTGAGGAAGTTTGCTAAATATCAGTAGATGTCATAAAAGAAATAATTGTTTGGCAATAAAATATATTGTCAGATTATTTCATTAAAAGTGTAAGTTGTGCATGACAGACCTAATTACATTAATTCTGCAGCCAACAACAGCACACATCACAAAAACAGTATGCATTTTAACTGTGTTTGCCAAATGATGAATTGCCTGTAATATTACAAGTAAAGGTCACACTGTGTAACCTAAGGAAAAAATGAGCCCCTATGGCTGAACCTACACTGACCCCGTAGAGACTCAGGTTCTTTTACAATACCTGTGAAGTATGGGCAAGGTTCAATAGTACAGTTAAAAATCCGAAAACCAAACCAACCAACCAAAAAAAACCCCAACCCATGGGTCTGAATAAAATCCTTCTGTATTCAGATGATGCCAGGATACTCAAATCTAAAAGTTTCGTCCTTGCTAACAACATTCAACTTAGGAAGCACGTAAATACTCTATTTGCTATGGCAGAATATATTGGACTAAGGAGAAAGCTTTAGGAGCTGCAGAAAACCATTACATTAACATTAAGCCACTACAAGTGTGCAAGGAATCCTAGATATGGAGATATCCTAGTCTTCATGAAATGTGACAATGTTAAATTTTGAAAACTTCAAAAATTAAATTTTATTTCACAAGATAACAATGGAAACATTTAGACTCAATACATTTTTACACCAGTAACTTGATCAAAGCTATTGCTATTACTCATTGATATTAGTTTTCCTAATTAATTGGTCTACATTTTTAGCTGCTTGCTTATTAAACAACAGTAAAATGTCAGGAACAACAAAATGCATTGAGAAAAATATAGAAAGACTAGTAGTGACCCATAGGGAATGTAGGTGGCTCATTATTGATATATTATTTATAAATGCTACTTAAAACATGTTGGTCATTCATCTGTTCAAAACCATGTAACAATCAATGCTGTAAGCTAGCTCTACAGACAACTTTCAGAACTAAATGTATTACACACTCCACTAATTTGTTTTTATCTTTCATATTGCAATTGCAAACTAAAATTGGATTTCCAACTAAACTCCTTTATTTATAGAACTGTGCAAGCTACCACTATTTCTTAAGACAATTTTCTTCCTTACATTTTGGCTCAAGCATTAGATTTCATTTCAGTGCAACTGAAACAAACTATGTTTGCAGCTAAAGAATTTGATCTTAAAATGGACAAAATGTAAGAGATAAAGCGAATCCATTATTGAAGATAATTGCTGTGAAGGGTTCAGGCTTTGGACATGAACTACCTAGTATCTGTATCCGCAGTGGAGGCAGGTGGATGGGGAGAAAGAACTGAAAGAAAAATTCTGCACTTTCACAAGTCCCCTAAATTAAGAAGCACATGGCTAGATGACAAAATACAGTTGATAGCAGAACCATCATGAGAAATCTCTGAGTAGAGAACTACCACATAATGATTTAAACCACCAACATATAAAGTTTCAGCTGGAAGGGCAAGTGTAATTCTAAGCTGTATCTTCCACTGAAAAAGGAAACACATCATATTGTTACAGTAACACATGGAATACTGTGTAACAGCCTGACCAGGTTAACTCCTCTGAATTTTGTTTCTGATTTAAAAGTGATAATTTTGATTCTAGTATATGCAGAATTGCAATGTTGCACAATGTGTTGCACTATGCCAAAAACATACTGAATAGTCCAGTTTCAAGAAAGATTACTCAAAATGCAGCAGGTGCAGTGAAAGACCATTAGGATGACAAAGAGAACAGAGTCTGTTTCGCAAAACTGAGACAGACTGGCAAACTTAAGACTAAAAAAATAAAAATATATGTTTTTTTATAAGCATCAGAAGGGTAAATACTACAAGAAGAAACGTTAATTAAATTAGAGAACAGTATTTGCACTAGACGAATTTGTATCCATTAGTTAGGAACAGACTTAAGAGTGAAAATGTGAAATTTTCTGGCCATGAGAAAAATGAAGAAATACCTTATTGAAATAACCTTCTGCAAGAGTAGAAACAGCAAACAGAGCTTTACATCATCTATTACAGCCTATGATGCTGTTGTGGTGATCATGACAGAGGACTAAATTTGATCTGAGGGAAATTTTTTTTTTCTGTATTCCCTGATTTATTTTTTTTCCCTATGGAAATGTCAGTGGAAATAATTAAATTCTGTGACCAAAATTCAAAATTTATATTTATATATATCTGCTACTAAAAATAACAGCACAAATATACCCCAAGTAAAAGAAACACTGAAATGCAAAGAAACTTTGAAGAGATTGGCAAAATGAACACCACAGATTAATCCGTATTAGAAGAGAAGCTCGGTACATGAAAATAGGGCTTAGACAATGTGCCCTATTCAATGAATGGAAATGCACTGGATACTGAACTTAATGCACATTTCTATGCGTGGTGAAAATTATTCCTATCCCCTGCAACCATGGCAAGAGGGCAGTATCCTAAACTACAACAGAAGGCAAATTAAAGGCTTGATGGTAGTTGACAAAACATGAAATGATTTTTCACATTAAGCACCAGATATTTTAAAATCAAGCTTCCTTTGAGGGAATAGGTAAGAGTATATCAATAGTCTCACTGCACCCCTGGGCTTTTATTTGCAATGAATTTCCATTTGCTTTGGAAATATGGCCCCATTTAGGTCAGTGTTGGACAAATATGCCACCTAGGAAAATAAAAGCTATAAGCTATTTTGATCTAAGAAAGTAGCTGCAACATCAGAACATGAATGCAGAACCTAGATTGTCTGTACAGAGTTTACTGAATGGACTCAGCTCATAATTTTCCACTCTATGCAACCTCCTCTGATCTTACAAGATTTATTTTATGGGAAATACTAGCTGGCCAACAGTGCCACTGAAGACACATGGACTCAGAAGTCTAGCAAAAAAATAGTTAAATGAATACAGCTTATTTGAGAGCAAGGTCTTGTTTCTTCTTTTAAATAAGCACTCTGAAGATTGCATTAGGAAAACATCACTCTGAAACAATTGAGATAAAAATTTGAATGCTTCCAAGTTAAATGCCTAAACAACAGACAGTCAGTTTCATTATACTAAACAAATCTGCCAATAACAGGTCACTTAGCAAGCCCCTGCAGGGAATTTTTCAAGCAGTCTGCTCTGCGAAATACCAACGGTACAGTAACCACAGCAATTTCACAAAGGCCGGTAAACTGCACAGTGTGCATCCACCTTCAGAGCTGCTATCCAAACCTACAGAATCCATAGGAGAGAAACACAGATGTCCATGTAGCTTACATGTTCCAGTAAATTCCCTTCTCCTTAAACAGTAAGCAACACTGCCTTGAGGGCTGTAGGCAAATGTATATGGCAACAAGTAGAGAAACAAAGAAAGAGTTGTTTCTATCATTGTGAGAACAAGATACACCTATTAAACCGCAGTCTGCATAAGCTCTGGTGCATACTGATCACCGTGGCATATCCTAAGAATGAAAAGAACTTCAATGTGACCTATATTCTATGTCTTCTTAGAGCCTGGGAAGCACCCTTGAATCTAATTTTAAAAGCTACCATGTAAAACCAATTAGGGTAGGATGCACTAAGTGAATCACTTTTGAAGGCCTCTCCTGTAACAAGCTACAAAGATGAATTGGCTTTACAGCTTTATTACCTCATAAAAGGAAAGGGAAAGTTTGAAAAATATGTAGAAACCATGAATTATCTTTTTCCAATGAAGGTGTACCTTGAAATTTTAGTTATATTATCTATTTTACTACATATATTTTTATATTTTTAGATTGTATTCTCATCACACATTCTGTTACACCTGCATTATTAGAACTCCACTAACAGACTAGGTGCCAATTTAACCGCTTTATTATATGATCTTGCTCAAAGAAAACACAATTATTTGAACAATCTTATAGATTAACATCAGCACTATAATAAAGGGAACTGTAATACAGCAATGGAATCACGGGAAGCTGTCAAGAAAGAGGTGATCAAGTACTTTGTATTAAATTTGGTATATTTTATTTGAGAAAAATCTGTGGCTTTGTTGAATTTACCACCATCACATACACAACCCCTGCTGCCCTTTGAATTAATCCTGTGGGACGAATTTAGTTTTTAGTGTAAAATCTATTAAATGAAGTGTGCATAATGATTGTCTTACATTTTAAATTGCTCTTTTAATTAATTTAATTAATAATTTCCTCAGCATACTTTACTGTCTACTGAAGTGACATTATTGAGTACCTCAAATGCTTCTCACACTACAGCAAAAAATCAGGAAAAAAATAGATATAAGAAACAACACCCCAGTGTGGGAGGTAGAGGGAAAAAAATGTCACTGGCTGTAGCAGGACTGGGGAGAGGTTAAGAGTCTTCAGTGCTTAAAAAATACATTTTAAAATAACGGTAATGACATGTGGCAATACAGCTTCTATAATGTAACATCATGACTTGGTCTCTCTTGACTTGCAGGCTCCCTGGAGAAGCATGTTACAGGGATTAAATCCCTTTGAATGTTAATGTGTTCCTCTTTTGAACCACAAAGAGTATTAATCCTACTCCCCTCATCTACCAACAGCTGCACTGTTTTTTCCTACTTGACAGCGGAACCAGATAGCACGGCATGATTGACCTGAATGTAAATATTGCTGTTTGCAACAACTGATGGCTTTTTGCAGAAATTTAACAAACCAAGTCATCAGCTCACCTGCAGCACAAGTAATGTTCAGACACCTAGAAACCTCTTTCTAAACAATGACATCAGAATAATTGTAAAACTAATTTATTACCTCATTAAAAAAAATGAACACACTTTACACTGAGAGTGCCCAGTATAGGAAATCAAATTGAAACGTTTCCACTGAAAGAGCACACCTGTATGTACACAAATACACATATAACTCTACAATTACAGAAAAGCAACTCAAAGCCAACAGTTCAGTTCAGCCATGACTCCACCATAAGAATCTAGAGTCATACATAAAAACTTTAAGAATTCATCTCAACCCTACATGTAACTCTCATTCAGCTACTCCATACAGTTTATGAAAGGACTCCGATTCCAACAAAAGCTAGATAACATAAGACATAAGCATGCAGGATGACCCTAAAAAAATACACTGAATTTCCATTATCAAAATAAATATTTTCACACATTTGAAGAGTCTTCAGTCAGATGAACTGCCAGAGTGTTCAGATTTAAACATACAACCAACTGATAAACAAATACAGAACCTGCTCTCTATAATTCTTAGAGTCCCAAACTTCAAAGCTAGGAAACAAATATTGTACTTAGTAGTCTGAATTTTCACATACATTTTGGATACCTCTGTTCTTGGAATTGTTTAGAAATATCAACACTTCAGAGGCAGGTTATATATAAATTAGTAAGAAATTAGCACAGTTTACGTTCAGAGAACACACTATGTTGATTAATGGAAGCTCCCAATCAATGAAAAAATTCTTAAAATACCATCTTTCTGACACTATATTACAATTCTGAAGCCTTCGGCATGAATTATTATTTACACTTAATGCACACTATGCTGATGGACTTTTCAAAAATCACAGTACTATCAAAAACATCTAACAATGTTATGCTTCTTTATTCATGTAGTTCAAAAGCAATTCAATTTGTTAGACAGGGTACATACAGAAAAGAGCAAGATCTTCCATATACATTACAGATGTACTACTGACCGAGGAACTTAAAATTACACTTGCAGTGCATTTTCAGAATAAAGATGCTTAACAAGAACCTACTATTCCCATATTTATGATATGAACTATAAGAAAAAAGAGTTACCAGTATTAGCATATTTTAATAAGAAAGCTATTTTAAGGAAAAATGACTGCATTTAGGATTCTATTTTAAAATGTACTTATGCATATGTATTTCTTTCAATTAATGTTGGATATTTCAGCAGAGATTAAACTTTTGAATATCTAGCATTTTCCAATGAGGCACCATTAACTTCCAGGAAAATAAGGGTAACAATCTGCTACGTGCACAGAAGCTCTTACCCCAGGTTTAAAACAAGAGGATTCAAGGTTGCTTCAGAGTGTGCAGTGGATTTATAATCTCTGCTAGAAAGCTGCATGAAAACAGTTACGGAGCATTTGCCATGTAGTAACTTAGTACCTGGACATCCAAGTAACCCCACACAAACCAAATGATTACGGAAATAGAGATGTGGTAAGAAAAGGGGTAAGAAAAGCATAATCTGGGGAAAGAAGAGCATGTCAGACATAAAAGGTGTTTAATATAGGAATTCAAGTGTTTAAACATTCCTGGCTGGGGAGAAGAGATATTTTTCAGCTAATATAAAAAATTTGAATCTGAAAATTTAGCTTCTAGTTCTACTACAATACACTGTTTTAGTACTGAGAACATATTTAGTTCTTTATGGCTGACAAAGGTGAATTGCATCCTAAGACCTTGCTTTCCAGTAATTATAATATATCAAATAGAGAATAATGTTGAACTTGGGAAACAGGGTTTGTAAGATCAGATGGAAGGGCTTTGCCCAAAGACTCTGGAGCAAAAAAAAATACAGTAGACTTCATTCCAGCCCTTTGTGTCTGAAAATACCGGATCTGATCTCCATTAACACTAATTATACATTCTGTAGTCTGGCAAACTGGACTTAAAAGCTAACATAGATGAAGTAAGTACCAGCCTTACTGAATTTCACACAAGTCTGGCAATTCAGAAACTATGTTAAGACAAACAATTGTATAAAGCACTGTGCAGAAGTTATAAAATCATGCTGTTTATTCAGCTATCTTTCATGTAAAAGCACAGATCAATTTCCAAGTACTTTCAATTCAAGGAAAGAGGGGGTGGAAAGGTGAGAAGAGAAAGAAAACTTCTTCACATAGATTAACACTGACCCATTCAATCAGTTAAGAAGTAGCTTGGAACAGCTCCCGAGGCTAAAGCAGCTCCCTTCCCAGTTTTCCTTGCCAGATGGAAGATGAACACATTTCAGGATTTCAAGCAGTGCTTTGGCTTGGAACCTAATGTGTTATTCCACTTTTAGATTTAAAAACCCCTCAAAATTTGTTTGCTTATTTCAGATAGCAGTTGATTAAAACGTTTTGGGGATAACAAGATGTACCATAACTGGGAAGGTTGTGGGGGGCAGTCAGATAAGGGGAGGAACGGGGGAAGAGTGTACTAAACAAAAAAGTGAAACAATAAAATGGAAGAAATTTCAGAATCTCTTGAACCTTACCCTCCATGGGAGCCCTTCACCCCTTAATTTATACAGAGCTTTTATATAGCTGAATTATTTCATCACTTTATAGATATTGAATCAAAATATAGAAATACGCTTTTTCCAGATGAAATTTTAGCTGTTTGTTTGCACCAATGCTTCTTTTTATCACCTCTTAATCAAATTAATTTTTCTCTATTTCATCTTATACTCATTTATCTCTTAGCCTTTAAATTTCAGTATTACTCAAGCACATGAGAATGCTAAGGATATTACACAGTCTTTTGATGGACACCTGTACATGATCCAGGTACATCTTATTACTCAAAATATGCTACTTCTTTTTTTTTCCAGCATTTGCGGCTAATGCTATCATATGAATTGATATGACAGAAATGTAACAGATGCTTTCATTAAACTTAAATGATTCAATCCTATGCTCCCTTTATTGAAGGTCTCTGGTTCAGTAACCCTTTGTGGTCTTTTCTGCCAAAGATTTGCATTGGGTATTCATTAAAATAAATACTAATAGTTTTAAATTAGTATGCATTGCAACAAGTATTCTTTGAAAACCAGGAGAACTGCAGAATAATACAGGGGCACTGGAGGACTAAAACCCTATGGTTAAAAAAAGAAATTAACTTGCTTTGTTCTTTACATATCAGAGTCACTAAGAGAGGCTGTAATACAATTAAGTAACATGCACTGTTGATAGGAGACACTGCTTTATCCTCAAGGGAATTTCTTTTGCAGTTGTCCTCCAAGTTTAATCTTACTGCTGTGGCATCTCTTACTCTTCTTACTAGCCCACAACCAGGGTAAAGTTGAATAAGCTATCAATGGAAAGAATTAAAAAGTAGACCATAAACTGAAATTGTGCACTAATAAAAATTACACTGAGTGTATAACCTGTTTTTCCACATTTTACAGTATTGTTAGATTTTTAAGTTACACCATCTATTTAGTGAAATAATGCTCAGTGAAATACCAGTTGCAAGCAGGAAGTCAGAGGCAATTTACAACTCATATAAGGTTTCCTTCCAGTCAGAAAAGAAAGCAACAGCAGAAGAGCTTAGGTTTGTACTGAGAAGACTAAGATTTTTAAGCCTTTCTAGTTCTGTAAGGGCTATAGAAGCTAAAAATATCCTTTCTTACCCCATCTGTTCTAAATTTCTTTTGTGCTACCAACTTATTTGCTTAGTTTTGATTCAGAGATTCAAACCGTGTTTTTTCTCAGGTGTGAAATTGGAAAATATCTACTCAAGGAGAAGTTTTCAACTTACCTGATGAAGATCACTGCCCAAAACATATTCCTGGAAGTAACCTGGTGCAGCAGATGATGCTCTAATTGCTTGCCACAGCTTATACTGACAGCCTCCAATATAATGGGACTTCACACCAGGAAAGTGGTTGTAGTTTCTAAACACAAATGCTTTCAGTGGTGTTCCTCTGTTTACAATGGTGCTTACTGCAGCTACCTAGTGAGTGAGGAGGAACAAAATGAGTTATATATGATGATAATAACCATAATATGAGAATGAAAGCTTCGCACCATATGAAATTCAATTTATACGTCAATGCACCTCTAGAATTTTACTAAGTTCATTATTTATTTACATTTTTATAATGTCTAAATTTTAAAAAGTGAAAGTAAAACACAAACAAGAGACCCAAATCCCTAAAGAAAATGCTATTTTTAACCTGCAATTAATTGTTTCCACTGGCTATTCTGTTTCTATGAATATGCATGATATTAAAACAAAATGCTATGTCAACTATATGATTTTTAAATACTTTTCCTTTTGGAATAGTATTTAATTCTCAGAAGTCTGTAACCAGCAATACAACAATGCCATTAAATATGAATGTCAGAACTGTCAGTCAATTTCTTTCTCCAGGAAAATAATTACTTAATATTGCAACTGGAGTTAAAGAATTGTAGTAACAATCTCTGCTGCACAAGAGTCAAGCGTAAGTCTTTCAAGGTTTTTTGGTAAGGATACTGAAATGTCAATAACAGAAATCACATATATTTATCTACGTGAAAAGCCAAAATGGTATTTCCATTGAAAAAGCCCCAACTAGGAATGTATCTTACAGATCTAACCACAAAGAGAGAGTACATGTAGTTATGGATGAGTGTTAGAATGTACAAGGCCTTCAGAGGTGATGCAGCCAGCTTGGCTGGCACAGTCGGAAACAACCCTCTTTAGCAGCCAAGTGGGTGTTCAATTCCATCTTGTTTACTGTTTAAAAGAGTAGGGTGTTTTCATGCAATGTTACTCAATGGCACTATCATAAGCATATACTGATATCACTATATGCTTTTTCACTCTTCAGCTACTTAATTTAAATAATTTTATTCACTGTAAATTCATCCTTAGAGGAAACAAAAGTATAACTTCCATGTTACAATGCAAAAGCAAAACTGATTTGAGCTCCATCATTTGATGGAGGAAAAGTTTCCTGTTTTTCTCAAAAGGAGGGTTTAATTCTAAGCACTACCAGAAGCAGTAAGAAAAATAACTTCAGAAAATTTAATAGAAAACTTATTAAAAGGATACTTTCATTTTTGGCAATACCCATGTACAGCAGTCTATGTCTAAGTTTCAGCACCTTCTGGAAAAACCCATCTTGCCATGAATTTAACAGCAGCAGAGCACAGAACTGCATGTTTTATTTTGACTTTGCTGTGCCTTGTAGAGTGCCACCACTGACAGCACTATAAAGTGATTACTGGGAACAGCTAGTTTCAACTCTATTTATATTCACATTTTATTACTGAAGAACATGGAAGGAAGCCAAAGATCCCGGTTCAAAGATAACTTTCAAGTCAACATAGGATAGCTTCTCTCTCAGAAAGCAACATACCACACCAGCCTTTTCATGTCCTTGTTTTAGACATGGACTAGGAACGCAGTCAGTAAGGCACATGTTTCTATGTTTAGAAAAATGTGAATATCTTCCATTTAACAGTAAAGCTTTGAATATAGTGCTATGACACCAAAACACCTGTTAATTACAGATTGTTCTGAAATATATCCTATTATATTTCTCTTCTTTCTTCACACCCTATCCTTCACCAAAAATAAAATACTCATGCTTTCTCATCTTTCACTCTTGTGCTGCTGCTGTATCTAACACCCCTCCTATGTCTTGCTGCCTTTTCTATCATACAAGAAGAGAAGAGGTCCTGGGGCCCAAAAACATGACTGGAGAAAAACAGGTACTCCAAACAAAGTGAGAAAAAAACTCTGTCCTCTTACAAGACAGTAACACAGATGACAGCTGACATGACTGGATCTCCAGACACTGGAATTCTTACATGAAAAAACCAAGCTTTGCACAACCCCAAAATGTTGACCCGGTATTTCTACGCTTACAGGGCTTCTTTTTAACATCTCTGCAATATATTCCAACAAGAAGTATGAACAATATGAGAAACTGCTGACAAAAGTTAAGCATCTAATTCATTTTTATCCTTTAAAAGCATGGGTTATCACATATGGAAACCTAAAGAGCCCTTCAACATTCATGCTGTCTATCCAATATTCTTCTAGGTATAGAATTTACTCAGAACTCTTAGAAGTACTTGTGAAATATACAATTAGTATTTACCTTAGAAAACAGTACTTACCTTTGGACATTTGGACTTTCTTGCAGTTTCAATCATAAGATTTGAGCCCATTTTTTCTCTACAAGAAAGTATAAAAAATTGAAAATGCTCCATCGGTTTAGTATGAAAAAGACATGTATTTTTATCATCCTTATTTCTGAGACCTTTGCATTTAAAAGAAGCAATGTTTGTATTTCACTTGAACAATCAGATTTCTACAATTGACTTCAATGGATTGAATGGATATTTCAAACCTTCTAGTCTGTTGGAAATAAGTCTGAAAAGTGAAGAGATCTTAATTTAAGGTACTCAGTTCACATATTTAACCATAAATCATTAGGATTACTCAATTACATAGTTAGGCAAAATACTTTGCTACATTTAGGAATCATTAAGTGCTTCTACAGTAAAGGAAAAGCATTCTTCTGTAGTACATTCTAGTAAGTAGTACAGGAACAAAAGCTACAGACAGAAAGATGGCATTCCATGTGATTTAGAAGAAAGTTAAAACATCTACATGTAGTCTTCCATAACACTAATCCAATATGCATTTACCGTTCTTTTTTGAGGTGATATTTTTTCACATAAATACATTTTTATAAATCACACTCATGGTCTGCATTGTAATTTCTCATCATATCAGGGTCAGTATTCCTGTTGCTAACTAGAAGATAGCCCTTCTGCACAGCAGAGGAGACTGGAGCAAATTACCATACTAGCCAGTAATCTCAGCTCATCATATACTTCAACACTGATTTGCTTACAATAAAGGTATAGAACTCCTACAGAGTGGGTGGTCACCCATAATGATTCCAAACACGCTTTTCTTTAAATCAGCAAGCTTTCTTCCTCCCCTAGAACACAGCCCACCCAAACACTGGTGGTGCATCTAACTCACTCTGCAATGACAGTTTTCCATACTGCCACACTTTTTAAGAAAAGATATTCCACATGCTGCTGTTATGAGATCATCCATCTACAGCTTGCATCCATGACAGGAGGGAGTAGCGCTTCCACTATTAAAATCACCACCATTATCAATCTACGCAGGTCAGAAGATAAAAGAAGCTTAAAAGGCTACCGCAGCAGCAGTCCTCCATGCAGACTGTATGTGCAATTAGGACAATTTGCGGCTCTTCTAGTGGATATTTGTGCTTGAAGGATGGCTGCATACATGTCCCTGACAGGGAAGAAGGAAGGAAGGCAGGCTCCAGTCCTATGATGGAAAACTCCCGCTGACACAATTCTTGTACCAGTAGCACTGTTTTATTTTTGCATTGTTTCTAGTCTCAGAATCACCAGCCTGAAGGGGAAGACTGACGTCTGCACTCACTAACTGATTACAGAAGGAGATGAAGGCACACAGAACCATGAAGTAGGTATAAAAGAAATGAGACTGACAGAGGTGAGATATCAAAGACATCTGCTGATTTGCATCACTTTCATCTACTTCTGAAATGTCTGCATTAGGTATTTTTTCCCAAACCCCAAATGCAAAGATTAAAAAAATGCATAAGCAATATCCTCTGCTTAATTATGGGAACCATTGAACTGAATAACTATCTCATCACATCCTGTTTTTTATGAAGGCCAGAAACTGATACTCCAGAGTAGTTAAACTACTGTGCAGCTTCAGACATTACAGTCTAAGGAGAAAAGTTTAATATGACCTTCACATTTTAGTTCTATTGCTAGCATTAATAGTAATTGCGTATTAAATAAATGTATTTGTCTAACTGCTCAATTTTCTTTTACAAAGCCACAGCAGAAGTAATTCCACAGTTTATTCACATACTGTGTTAAAAAATAAAGTCTTCTAATTTTAATTCTATTGAATAGTCCCCTGTTATCAAAGAAAAGAAGAAACTGGTAACTCTTACAATCTCAAAGGACCACTTTAACTTTTTTGCTTTTGTTAATGATGTGTGCTACTGATGTGGCTCCTAATGTGTGTTGTCTTTAGGTCACTGGCTACTTTTTCCCCAATCTTGCAACAGAAATAGTCTCTAAAATGGGGAAATCAGGACTGTAAATATTTTAAATGAAACTGTATTGTAAATTAATATAATGGCACTATAGTATTTTTTGCATTTTCAATCCCAGCTGCCACACACTGAATCATATTGTTTGAACACAAGCATACAGTTGTTTCATTAAACTGTCTGTGAAAACAGACCAAAATCACTTTTGATATTAAAGTTACTTTATATCCTGTAAGCATTTTACATTGTTCCACTCATTGGTTATTACTTTACACATAATTTCTTGTGCCATCCTATTTTTCCATGTATCTACTTTGTTTGTGTCTGTCTGTGACCTATGTCCTCTAGACATGACCTACTTAAATGAGTCTCTTTCACAAACATTGCTCTTTCATTCCTTTAGGTCACTAATATTGCAACACTTATTTCAATAATTCTATGAAGAACATATTGCCAACCATCTGCTGGAAGAAACATTCTAATGGGCTACAGCAGTGATGCAAATACTCTGGAGAAAGAGCACTCAATGCAAAAGGCAAAACTGTAACTTTTATCCTCTTCTGACAACAACAGTAGTACCAGGAAACTGACATCTTTACCAAACCACAGAGCCTTTTATGCCATGCACTGGGATGGAATGTGCTGCCCATCTAGTCACTAGAGAAGAGTGTCAATTTATATTTCACTCAGCAAAATAAATACTCAAGTGTTATTACTAGAGTAATAATTCTAATATTAATTAATAATTCTCAAACACATGCATTATCCATTTTCCTATGAAAAGAGAACATGTAATTTTTATCTTATGCTCCGTAGTGATTGATTGCTTCTCAAGACTATAAATTCCCAACATGAGGTTTCAGCTAGCTTGTGAAAACCCCTAGCTGCTCACCAAATTTCTCCAGTAGTTTCTTAAGACAGCATGCAAGAAGAAAATTGTGTATGTCAACAACAGTCAAAAGAAATCAGAGAAGTTGGAACTATAAGCCAGGTTCTTACAAATGCAATTCAATGTAGCATTACATGCATTGATAAGCTGTAAGTAAAATCTTCCGCATAATGTAAATTACTAAAACCGACCCTCAAATTGCAACTAAAGACATACATAAAAGGAGTTAAAACAGACACACACAGAACACATTAAACCAATTCCCAATGAATAAACCAATGAAACCATACCAATGAATAACATGTCAGTTAACCAAAAATAGTTGTCATTTTCTGAAATGCAATTTATAATATACCCCACGAATGCATGGAACACTAACCTGATGAAACATCAACTTAATTACTTTCAGCAAGAATACCTTCTGACAGAAAATACCACCACTGATATTGTGCTAAGACTAAACACGTATTACGTGTCTGCACATTGTCAATGGATTGTTCCTATTTCAAGCAAGGCTGACAAATTACCATTTGAACTACAAAAATGCACACAGCACAATAATAATGCTTTTAAATTCAAAGCAAAACATAAAACAGTCTCCCCATGCTATGACAATGTTAGACCTGACCTTCAATATTGCTGTAAAGAGATACTATATAACCTTACAATTCCCTTCTTAGCTCCAGGCCCCCACACCACAGGGAAGCCTCTAGGAATCCCTTCAACAAAATGCTGTTCAGGCATACCATCTCCCTTCAACATTGCAGGTCACCAAGAAGTCATTCGTTGTTCAGCACACTTAATTTTTAATTTACTCTATGGATAATACATTAATTACCTGTGCCTCTATTGCACAGGAGTAAAATTCTTTACCTCCTTCATGTGCTACATGAAGCTGCAGAAAAACAACAGTATTTTAATTAAAGGCATGTAAAATACTTTCACATGAGGGTATTGTGATTTTCACAAGGCTTCTTTTAATTGGAAAAGTAATGAGGGAAGACAGAGAAAAATCTAATTTCTAAAAATAGACTTTCAGATATCTGAGAAGCAAAACTCATTATATTGATTTGATAAATGTATTTATTTCTAAAAATATGCAAGGGCACAGAGAAAAAGTGCTTAGAAGCTCCTCTCCCCACTTCATCAAAGAAGTAAGATGCTTAGAATTCAGACAGCACTGGTATTCCCACTGTTATGTCATAAAAACTCTTTTAATCCCACAGAACAGAGTCATCACGTTCCCACTGTAACTTATTACTTATTAGAAGGAACCTTTTACCATTTTACATTTTCTGTCAGAAAACATTGTGTCAGGTCTTTCAGTGGTGGGGTTAACTTATGCTGGTTGGGAAACTATGACATTAGTTTGCTCAAAATTATAAACAATTGAACTTTCAATACAAATACAGATGAATAAAAGTAAGAAATAAAACTTGTAATATAATAATTCTTTCTAGTGGCTTTTCCTGAATAGCCATCAGTGCATATGAATACACTTCCCAGGCAACTCTGACACTGCAGATAATTTTTCATTGCAACCTTTACATTTCCCTTTCAAATAAAGTGGCAATGGACAAAGGCCTCCAATATAGTAGCAAACATTAAAAAATCCCTACTACACTACATTATTTCATTTCTCACCAATCTCCTTTAAGAAAAAAGGGCACAGCAGGTGGCTAGTAAAATCTGTAGCAAATCTGTAATGAGTCAGATCAAGCAGAGCTGGCAAGCATACAGGAATATAATCAGAAATCAGTGCAGTAAAGCTTACTTTATTCCCCAGAAACACAAATCATTACATTAAAAGCTTTCAACATTTTGCTAAATATGAAAACAGCTATTTCAAAAGAATGAGAGTATAAATTAATCCTTTCTAGTTAAGAATCTGCACACCAGTGAAGCAATGACAAAAACAAATGCACTCAGACATTGCACTAACTATATTTCACCTGATCATCTTCTACTTACTTGAGCATTTTTTCCCATATATCACTGTCATAAAAGGCGTGGTTCCAGCCCATTTTGACTGTTCCAACAATGACATTCTGCTTAAAAACATCTGATCCTAACTTATGGTACAGCTCTTCACAATCATCCAGGGGGATATGGAACAACCCCAACATAAAAGCTAATATAGCTCCTGGAAAAAAAAAATATTTTGCAATGTAAAATGCATCCTGGAGTAAGATTACAAAGATGAATTATGAGCATAGTTCATTGTTTAACAGAATATCTGTCTTGAAACAGCAAGATCAATTGATATTTATATCACTAAATTCCTGGTCAGAGATCACAAACCATGTTTTAAAAGAACATATACAAGGTAGAAAAAGTCTCTTTTCAAAAACAGGAATATGAGAAGTTGAAAAATTACATTATTTCATTTTGTAGATTACAACAAGCATATGGCAGAAAGCAAATGAAATATACTACTTTACGTGGAAAGAGAAATAAGTAAAAGAAATCTTTGCTGTGGTATTAAAAATTTATTTTGAGCATTATTTTCTACCATGCAAATTCTTAAGTCAGTAGAGATGTATTCTAGGAAAATTCTGTAAAAATAAAGCAGATTTCAGTAGTTTGGATTACATTTGGTTGCAACCACTTATAATTAGTTTCATACATGCTGCCATCTAGTGTATACCTACAAAAAATTATGACCTACCCTTGTAGGAACAAAATAACAGCATTCAAAAAGCACTGCTGCTAAATACCATTAAAAGGACTGTGGAAAAACACAATTAATGCATTACTACAATTCTTAGACATATTAAACTAAAAGGGATGCATATAACCTTTAAATCTAGTTGTGCCACACTGTGAGAACATGTAATTGAGCATTAGGAATAATTAGGACACATGATTTTTTCAGTCTGGAAATAAATGCCATAGACTTGAATATAACGCATGTGCAGAAAAAACTACATGTAGGAAGCTACAGATGGCTTTAAAGGAAACATGACTTCCAAGCCCTTTTTCATTCTTACAACACCCACCACTGTGATAACAGCATTTGTGGATCGATGGTCTCAGCTTCCTAAAAAGGTAGCACACATGCTTAAGGCAACCTAAGCCTGCTTGTCACAAAGTTTCATCAAGGGAAATTTTCTAAACTGCCAAACCACCAGATGCCTGTATTCGAGGCAGAGTTAACACCTAGCACCAGAGAAACACCATTTCCCTACGTCATGCAAATCGTCTGCTACATTTTCTTCCTCTAAACTCTCCAGTACCAGTTCTACACTATCACACATTTGCTACTTTGGTGAGCAAATTCAAAGTATGCAGGACCTATTACAGCATCATTGCAATGATCTTCCTCTGTGACTGCCCACATTTACACTCTCTGACCCCCAATGAAGAGAAGCACAGGGAAGCTAACTACAAAGACAGTGATGCTGAATACACAGGAAGGGCATTTCTAAACTTCAAAGGCAAAAGAGAAAAACAGTAATAAGAAATACAAAAACTGCAGCAGAAAAGAGAAGTGCAGTGCACAAGAGGCATTCTTTCTATCACCTAATCCATCACTCTTGTAAAGCACAATTCATTCAGCTGCAAGACTATCAGCATATGTAGTGTCAATACAAACAGAACTGCCAGCAGTGCTGGCAGACATGCACAACCTCACCCAGACATGTTTTCTCATTTATTATTGCAAGCTGGAAAACTGCAGACAAAAGTTTAATTTTGTAAAAAAAATTTAAAATAATATGCTAAGTACTTACTAGCAGTCATAAATCTCAAAATTTCCAGAAGAATTAAAAACAAAGTTAGTTCTAGTGACAGTAGTGGGAGAAAATTAAGAACATGAGGCATCTCTAGCCAAAGTAAAACACCTTTATTATGATTGAAGATGACACTGGAGAAGTATTTTGTAGGGAAACCATCTTCCAAAGAAACAACCACTTACTGCTAAACTAACCAACGCAGGGTTTATTTGGAAGACTATTAAAAATGTAAAGTAGGGAACTATATTGTGTCTACAAATTCTGTCTAAGAGACCTAAACATTTTCCTCCACTATTCTGAGTCTGTTAAGCAAATCTCTCGAAACACATTATCTACTCATGGTGTTCTAGGTTTAATATAATTTCTGAATTAAACTGTATAGAATATAAGTATAGCAAAAAATTTGAAGAATGTGGGTTTCTAAAGAAAACTGCACTAGAAAACTACAGCATACCTCCTATGTTAGAAATTGTTATTGTGCTGTTACCTGGTCTAACAATTTCTGAAGGAGATTACTGTCTTTGAAGGAGAAACTTATGCTTCCTGCTTGCTAGGGAGGAGTAACTTATCATTTGAGTCACAGGAGTAATTAAGTCTGGGAGAGACCTGTACACATTATCTAGTCCAACCTCCTGTTCCAACAGGTATAATTAATAGGTTACTCAGGACTATGCTCAGCCAATCTCCATGGATGGAGATTACAAAACCTGTGCAGGCAACTTCTTCCAGTGTCTGACCATCCCTGCAAGAAAAACATGATCCCATACCCAATTATAACTTCCCATATTCCAGCTTGTCTGTTGGCTTTTCTCCTATGACTGTTCACCTTCAAAATTATTCTAGATCCATCTTTTCTTCATTTTCCCATTAGCTGAACTAGGATAAAGGCCTAGCCTTAGCCTTCTCAATGCCAAATAAAACCAGTTTTTGTACACTCTCCTTTACATGTCATGAACTCCAGTCCCCTAATCATCTACTTGGCTCTCTGCCAGATTCACCCATTGTGTACAAAAACATGCCCAAAAGATTAAGGGCTTTCAGAGGAGCCCATAACAAGACATTTGCAGACAGAGACCCTTAAATTGTTGGGTACATTCTTGTCCATGCAAGCCAAAGGTCAGCTTTCTTTGTTCTAGAGTACATTGATGATTCACATCCAACTTGTTCCAATCAAGACCAGGTCCTTTTCTGCAAAGCTGGTTTCTAGGCCATCAGCCAACCTCAGATGGAGGGCTTTATAGTTGGCTTTACTGAACCTGCCAAGCCATTTCTCCAGCCTGTACAGACCAATATGAACAGAGGGCACCACAGCACTGACCACTTCCTCTAATTTAGGTCACTCAAGATCTTGCTACAAGGCACATTCTGTCTTTCTGGCAGGTAATTAAGAAAGATGAAACATTGCTGTTAACTTAGTAAAGGAGACCAGTTTCAATTCCTGAGGGATATTACCTTAGTAGTCTGTAAAGCTCCATAAATACCAAAGATAATGGTTTCTGCATGCAAATCAAAGATTTCATGTAAATTGAAATAACAACAAATCAGTATGAAGCCAAAAGTTTATCATGAACTACCCAAAGATCTAATCCAGAAGAAAAGATTCTAGAAGTCACAACTGTACTTTCCCAGCTCACACCCTAAGTCAGAAACTGCAAAATCTATACTTATTCTCAGATGTTCTTTTACTATGTTGATAGCAAAACTCCAACTTGTGGCTTAATAATTACCTGTGCTTACACCACAGATGTAGTCAAAAAGTTGATGAACCGGCTTTCCAGTTAGTTCTTCTAGTTTCCGTAGAGTCTGAAGCGCAACTAAACCCCTGAAACACAAAATTCCCCTTCACGTACAATGGCAGTCTTATCTTACATAGCTCTAATAATTTTTCAATCACCTTTGCTTCATTATAACTAATTAAATTTGAGTAACTGCAACAGTAAAAATCCTGAATATTTCAGGTAATAAAAGAGCAGCAGAACTCAACAAGCAACAGTTAAAAAATAATTATGAATACTAAGTATGAATGACATACTCAGGCATACCAAATAGAGTATTCAACAGCTAGAGCCATATTACTTTACAGCAAAGTCTTGGGTGGTCAGTTTCTGTGGATGCAGATTAAGGATAGATTTTGGCTGCATCCCCACTACATAGCACTTAAATTTTGGTCTTAACAAGGCTATATAATGTCCCCTGAGGCATAGTAATTTCCAGTGTGGGGTTTGCTTGGCTTCAATTCAGTGTATCTGAAATAACGGGAGAGATGCATTAGAGACCATCAGATTTGTGCTCCTCCAGCATGAAACAGTATCTGGCATGTAGCCATGTGAACTCTGTTGGGACAGAGTGAGACAACTGTGCATGGCAAAACACACCAAAACAAACACCATTCAAGCAGAAATGCATAAGAAAACAATACCCGTCCCTCAGACAGTCAAACGTAACAGAAATGTAACTCATAAATTGCCTCTTTGTACATTTATCTATCAAAGAGAGACTGAAATTTTACTTCCAGTTGCAGTATGAAAAAGGTTAAAAGCATGTAAAACCCCAGAAATTTTACCTTGTTCCTCCTCCATCAATGCTGAGGATTCGAATTCCCCAGCCTTCCACAGGGTCTGTATAACCAATCAGAGCTAAAGTTTCTCTAACAGCAGCCTGAAGACTTTCATCATTAGCCTGTCTCAGTCGCAGCAGGCAGGGGATTAATTTTTCCTGTTGATAAATATAAGGATATTTCACTCTAACCGTATGTTTAAACCAAAAGAATCCATTCTTAAATTTACTAGTTTGGCATTAAAGCATAAAAGTAATATACTAGTTAAACTTAGAAGAAAGCATATTCAAATCTGTATTTACCCATGTCTTTCTCTAACAAGGGAAAGAAAGATTGCCAATATTATGCTTTACACCCCTCACTGCTATAGTAAATACCTATCAGAATTAAACAATCAAGATGATATGTATATATTTGGCATATTATTTGCATATATATTGAATATTATGAATATATTTTGTATATATAGCTATATATGAAGCCAGGAAAATAGCTAGGAATATGTAGCTAGGAAAGCTACATTTACCAGTTTAGTTTTATTGACTTAGTATCACATCAGCCAAGTGCAGACTCAAGTATGAAGCACACCAAGTACAGTTAAAACCCCAGAACTGTGTAATGCCTTCTAAGTACACTAATATCAAAACAAAATTTAAAATACTTTCTCACACAGAGTATTTTTTAAATATACATTACCCCAAAGATATACAGTATTACAATCAAAATGGTAGTAGTGAATACATTCTTCCATAATAAAGTAATTCACGAATGTTTATGTGAATGCCTGACCTGTACCCTGCCCAGATGATTCATCCAGCTTGCACTCCATTCCCAAAGGCTACTTTCCCAGAAATTCCACAATCTCTGTCACAGGTTTGTCACATCTCATAGAAAAAGGCACTAGGTTGACAGGTGCTGTGATTTACCTAGTACTTCTAGAATAGCCTATCACCTACCTCCTGCCCTCTCAATGCAGGGAAGGAAACAAGTAGGACTAGATTACATGAACTTATTTGATGGTTCTCTTGCCACCTCTTTTTGAAGAAAGCATGTAAACAAGCATAGAAAGTACTGTGCATGTACAGATCAACTGTACAGCACATTCCCATCTGGTCAACTGCCACGGAGGACACAGTGTACGACCTTTATCTACCACTGGAAAAAGCTATACTACCTATCCACATGACCATGCCGTATGCTTCTAAATTAAACACTGCAATCTCAAGAGCCTTTAGCTAAACGCCCAGTAGTTTGTATATGAATCTACTTGAACTAGCTAAAAAGCTGACACTCAATTTTTAATCTTTGCAAATAGGACATATGACTAGTCCACAAAAGCACAGAAGGAGGTTTTATGTTATTCTATATCCATCATTTGTCAAATTGTTTTTTATGTAAGCATAAAAACTCTTTGCACCTTAATTGCAACTCCTCTGCTCTCTGGAAATTCTAGAAGATGATAGGTCAGTTCTTCAACCCTGTTGATGCAGACTCTTTGATTAGAGGATCTCCGTATGGCTTGAACTAAAGCTCGAGTCCTGTTATCAATACTCACTCTTGCAATGATCTAAAGAAGACAAACAGACGACATAAAACTGCTCTTAAGAAATGTGTAAAATTTGTCAAGACTAATTTCAACATGTTACTTTAAGATTTCTCAGAAGCAATGAACAGCATGCCGTACTACAGATCTCCTACAGGTTCCAAGTAAGTACTGCTTAAAACATCAACAAAAATGTTTTGAATCTTTATTTAGTAGAAAACTGAATAAAGTTTACAGAAAGAATACACCAAACAAACACATCAGTATTCATTCAGATGGATTTTCAGGGCAATTCTCTGGTATTAAAACCACTGACAAACCATGAACTGTAAAATTACTGTAACTACTAAAAAATAGCACAACTAGATCTGTCTATATTATGGACTCTATGCATATATGAACCAAATATATGTACCTACAACACATACACACAGAGGTGTATATATATACACTATATATAAACATATAAACATATCTATACTTGCGTAAAACATTTAATACTTATACACAGATGTATCTAGACCTATTTTTAAGTACATAAATATATTTCTAAGTTTACATGTAGTATGCATACATATTTATTAAAAAATTTATTTAATTTTACATATGCACTTATTCATCAAAGTGCACAGAATGAATCAGAGAACACTGGGTTGAAAGAGGCCTTAAAGATCATCTAGTTCCAACCTCCCTCCTGTGGGCAGGAAAACCACACATATACTTATATGGAAGTAGAAATACTTATAAATATGTAGAAGTATGTGTACATATGCATGTAAGTATAGGAACAGGTATGTAGTTACCTATGTAAGTAAATGTGTGTCTATCTATGCTTAAATATAGGTATATACACTAGTGTAGCATATATACACACTTGTATAAAATATACATAGAAATAATATATAAATTAACACTAAATGAAGACTTGCCTTTTCTCTCTGAAGAGAGAGATGCTTTTCCCTCTCTTCTGCAGTCTTGGCCTCTTTTGTTTTGTCCTCATCACTCTTCTCAGACACTTCTTGTTCTTGCTGTTTACTCTTTTCTGGTGGAACAACTTTTGTATCAGATCTTAACTTTGGAACCAGCCCACCAATATAGCTGTCTACAAAAGCTTGCACACTGTTACTGGGATATGAAAGAAAGTTTGCAATGCTTTTTTTAGTGGAAACCGGGAGGGCAGTATTTGTCTTTTCAGTACCCAAGGTCTCTGCTTCAGGAGCTGAAGTACCTGCTGAATCCACTCTCTTTTCTTCACTTGTTACAGTATTTGCTGATGAATCAAGCTTATTCTTCTCTTCACTTTCAGAGTCCTGTAATAAAGCATTCTTTTTTCTTCCTTGTTCCATAAGAGAATTATTAAAGTAAGAGTTGATATGATCAGCTACGAAGTTGTAAGTCTCTCCAAAATTTGTAGAAAAGTAGCTTACATGAAAAAGGTGGTTTTTACTAGATGCTGAAACTTCTGGAGTTTCTTGCGAAGTGCTGCTTGAACCTGCTAACAAAGATTCCAAATTTTCACTTGCACAAGTGGATTTCCTTGCAGCTGGGCCTCTGTCGCAATCATCCTGACTTCTGACATCTGTAACTTGTTTATCATTTTCTAGATTTGTGCTGATGTTATTTGCATCTGCACTACTTTTATTTGTTTTACCCGAAATACCTGAGTGGGACTTTAATCGAGCTATCCGTGACACCAGTTCACTGTGAGTGCCAGACACTGCCTTTGAAACAGATTCTATAGTATTCTTAATTCGTGACATGCGAATGCTCACCCTTGTAAGTCCTTTAGAAGAAGAAGTTAAAAGTTTGGAAACTCTGTAGTATAAAAACTCATGGCTATAAATGTACTTGTTATACCAAAACGTTCTGCTCCTGGCCCACTTACACCAAGGCTGACTTGTATGAAAAACTCTCAGGTGTGCAGCATGATTTATCCTCCAGCAGGCTTTAGGTCTACAGAAACACAGGTATTTGTTTCTCTGCTTCCACCAAAGACTTTTTGGGTTAATCAAAAAGACTAGGTATGTGTCCAAGGATAAATGAACTGTCATAACTTATAAATAATTGCACCTTTTCTATGTTGCTTTCTACTTCATTCCAAAAAATATGCGTCAATAAATAAGTCCCGTAATGTAGTGCTGTCTGAAAAAGAAAAAACAAAACAAAAACCAACAATGGAAACCCCAAACCAGAAAAAAGTTTAACTAAAATCACAAAGTTGTTCAAAACAGATGAAGCTTATGTATCCTTTTGGTAAAGACAGATAAACATTCCGATCAAATCAAATCAAATCATCTCATGGGAATATCTACTGCTCAAGACATTTGGTAGCTCACCCCAACATTTCAACACACTATTCCCTAAATGCCAGTTTCAGCTCATCTTGAGCAATATGTGACACTGCTCAAAAGCAGTGACATATAGAAAATTGATTGCTGTTTCTTCAGCAAATTATCTGGTGCAGATGCAACGTTTCAAATGTCATTATATTACAACCATCCCTTAGCAGAATTCCTCACAGAAGGGAGGGGAGGAGAAGTGACTCCAACACTTCGAGCACGAAACATGCCCATCCTATGAGCCAAAGGCAGGATATAATCCTTACTCTGCAAAGAAAGGTGCAACTGGTGGAGAAGCGTTTTACACAGCACACCAGAGTTGCGCTGATACCGCAGGCGCAAATCCATTATTTGCCGAAAGAGCAAGCCCAGGCTTCTCCAGTGCCTGTGACAAATGCTGAGAAGGGCTGCCAGACAGGCACGCAGGCCGACTCCTGCGCAGGCCGACTCCACAGTGACAGCAGAGGTGACCGCCGGCAGCGCCCTCCGTACTTACAGTCTCCTCTGCCTACGCTGCGCCTGTCCCGCCGGGTGACCGCCGCGCAGCCGAGCTGCGGGCCCCACGGCCGGGCCAGCCTATATAGGCACGGGGGCGGCTGCTGTCCTGGGGGCAGGCGCGGGCGCTGTTCCTGCCTTGCGCCATTTCCCAGAAACGCTGCCGAGAGCGGCGGCGTAAACAAGCACCGAGTCCGGGCCCCGCTGTCCCCGGGCCACCTTCCGTTACGCGAGCGAGCCCCGCGTGCCCGGCACGCGCTCATCGTGTTCCCCCCGTCCTCAGATTGCCCCACGACCGGGAGGAAATGCGGCCCGACCCGGTGGCGACGCGGGCCGTCCTGGCGGCGGTACCTGCTGGACAGTCGCTCCCGCCTCCCCCCAGGCCGCCGCCGAGCGCCAGGCAGGGGCCGCGCCCTCACGAGCGGTGCCGCCCCGGCGGAGCGGGCGGGAGGCGGCGGGGCCCGGCACGACAACACCCGCGGCGCGCGGCCGCGGCACTGCGCCTGCGCCTGCCCCGCGCGCCGGAAACAGCTGGGGCGCGCGCCAGCGCCCCACGAGCCGCCGCCGGGCTTGGGCGGGGGGGGTGGGTGACGCGAGACGCTCGCGGGTCGGGCGCGGGCAGCGCGAGGACCGGGGCGGGGCGGGGCTGCTGCGCCTGCGCGAGCGCCGGGGCGGGCGGCGACGTGCGGCGCGGCACGCGGGAGGGCGGGGCGGCACCTCCTCCGCCCGCTGAGCGCCCACGGAGCCGCCGAGGGCGGACGGGTTGGAACAGGAAGGATTATCCGGTCCTGACTTCCCGCCCACCAGACCAGGCTGCTCAAAGCCCCACCCAGCCTGGCTTTGAGCACTGCCAGGGTCAGGGCATCCGCATTCCTGGACAATCTGTTCTGGTGCTTTACCACCCTCACAGGAAATAATTTTTTCCAAATATCCAACCTGAATTTCCCGTCTCTCAGTTTGTGCCCGTTACTCACTGTTCTGTCGCTATAGTTTCTGTCCTTTCCAGCTTCCATGTCGGTCCCTTTCAGGTACTGGAAGGTGCTTTGAGGTCCCCACACAACCTCCACGCTGAGCAGCCCTTGCTTTCTCAGCCTGCCTTTGTAGGGGAGGTGCTCCGGCTCCTTTACCAGCTTCACGGTAAAGCATGCTGGCCTTGCTGCAAGGGGCCATGGCCTTATGTGGAGGGCCCCAGAGCTGGATGCAGCGCTCCAGGTGGGTCTCGCCAGAGCAGAGGGGCAGAATTCCTTCCCTTCACGCTGCTGCCCGCGCTGCTTTTGGTACAGCCCAGGACACGTCTGGCTTCCAGGTCAGACACAGCACAGCAGGTTGTGCTCCACACTGCTGGCAGCACTGGGCTCTTGACCCTGTGAGCAAGGGGCTGGGAAGAGAAGGACCCCTACCCAGCATCTGTAGCTCCTCAGTGCAGGTGCCTCGGGAATATGCTCCCCCCCCCCCCCCCCATCTCCTGCTTAATGGGAACGATAACAAACATGTTTTTCATGGGTTTAACAGGGTTAGGGGGCACCTTGGTCTTCCCCAGCCGGGCTTCAGAGCAGCAGCAGGCCCTGAGATTCCTGACTGCATGGCCTGCCTGAAACCCAGTCTTGTTGCCAAAACTTCAAGTGACAGTGGCAAGAGAGGATGGATGCGCTGTGTGATCAGGTGGAACAATGGATACCTTACCTAAGGGTTTAGAAAGTTGCATCACACTCATAGTTTCAGATCCCAGTTGTCTGCTTCTGTTCTTCCTCACAAATAAAGAAGTAAAATCAATTTTCTTACCTTGCATTTTATTCACCAAAGAAAAATTTATATTCCTTACATATTGTAATTTTTATCATGTATTTTTTATAAATTGAACTGGTTAAATTCTCCACGTCACCCAGAGCAGGACATCCCTTTCTGGATACCAGGTGCCCAGCAAAGTCACTCTGTCACTACCTTCCTCAACTGGTTTGGGAGAGAAAATAGAACAAAGGGTTTGTGAATTGAGATAAAGACAGAGAGAGATCACTCACCGTTTACCATCAAGGGCAGAACAGACTCAGCATGGGGAAATTAGTTGAATTTATTACCAATCAAATCAGAGTAGTGTAATGAGAAATAAAATCAAGTCTTGTAGTAGTCCACAACCTCAGGATCATGTCCAGAGAAGACACAGAGTTCTGGGGACCAGCATGGAACACCAACGAGATGGGCTTCTGCTCATGAAACCATTTATTCAGCATGGGAACAAACTCAGGTCCAGAACAGAGAGCCCCCAACAGAGGCACAGCAGGGGTTTTTGAGGGACAGAATTCTTGAGGGTCTCCACCTTTGAGGGTGGAGTTCAGGGTCAGGGACCACTAGAAACAGAACAAGAGAGAAACCCCCAGGGATTCAAACCCAATCAGAACTCCTGGGCTGCCCTTCACAAGGGGTTTGGGGTGGGGTAACTTCATCCAAGGCTCATATACCCACCCCCCAACACAGGGTGTCAAAATTCACACAACCACCTTACCACCATGCCTCTACTTTAACAATGCCTGTCTGAGACAAACTCTGCCTCCCTGAGGCACCTCACAACAAAGTCTTAGAACTTTCCTCCCACCACTTCCTTCTTTCCAGGCTCAACTTCACTCCCAGATTCTCTCCCTGATCCCCATACAGCAGAGCAGGGGGATAAGCAATGGCACCTGCAGTCACTTCAACACATACTGTCTCTGCCACCCCTTCTTCCTCAGTGGGAGGACTTCTCAGCCCTTCCCCTGCTCCAGTGTGGGGTACCTCCCACAGGAGGCAGTCTTCCACAAGTTTCTCCAGTGTTAGTCCTTCCCATGGGCTTCAGTTTTCACAAACTGCTCCAGTGAGGGTCCCTTCCTCAGGGTCAGTCCTTCTGGAACAGACTGCTCTGGTGTGGGTCTCCTGCAGGGGCACAGGTCCTGATAGCAAACCTGCTTCTGCATGGACTTCTCTCTCCATGGGGCCACAGATCCTGCCAAGAGCCTGCCCCGGTGCAGGTTTCCCATGGGGTCACAGCCTCCTTCAGGCACCTGCCTGCTCTGGCATGGGATCTGCCAGGACCTCCAGGGGAATCTCTGCTCCGACAACCTGGAGCACCTCCTCCCCCTCCTTCTTCACTGACCTCAATGCCTTCAAAGTTGTTCCTCTCACATATTCTCACCCCACTCTCCCAGCTGCTGTTGTGCAGAAACTTTTACGCTTTCTTAATATATTTTCATGGGGGAACTACCACCATTGCCAATGGGCTCAGCTTTGGCCAGTGACTGGTTCATCTTGGAGCATAGGGGAGGTTTCTGATGTTTTTTTTGTAGGACCCCTGTAGGCCCACTCCCAACTGTTCCCCACCAAAACCTTGTCACTTTAAACCAATGCAATGCCAATTTTACGCTCAAGACATGTCACTTCCTTGGTGAAGTACTCAGTGGCCACAAACAACTCACGAGCCACATATTTTTAGGATCCTTTTGCACACTACAGTGGCAGCTCATACCTAGATGCTCATCTGTTGCTTACAAAATGTTTCCAGAGTTGCTGCTTTCTGTCCTGTTCGGCAGGTAAGGTCTGCCTGCCTTGTGTGTGGAGTACTACACATCCAGTTGTATTATCCAGTGGTGGTATACTCATATTTTTTTATTTATATAAATTTATATATTATATAATATTATATATTAATATATAGATTTATATACTAGTCTTAAATTTATCAAAGTATTTCATTTTACATGCTTAAGCTCATTTTAAAACCAAATGTTTCAAACAGTAGTGGGGTCTGCCCTAAATGCCAGATGCAGCTAAGCAGGGAGGTTTCGCTGCTTCTTGATGTATGAGTTACTTCATGCAAAAGCTTGAATACTGTTATAAGAACAACATGGTACAGATAGTTTAGAATGTATAGCAGCGTTAGCTTAAGCAGCTTCCCTGGGTGTGTTTGTTCTTCTGTAAGCCCCAGGGCTCTAGTGTGTTACTTAGTGTGCTGAACTGAGTTGGATCTCATCAGATGACTTAAGAAGCAGTGGCCCATCTGAAGCCACAGTCTGAGCTGGCTTCAAGCAGGGTAGCTTACTTTCTTACAACAACAAAAGCTAAGGCAACAAGACCTACAACTTCAGTAAGAAGGAAGTTTGCACATGATAAGCCACGGCACATCCTGCCTCTCTTTGACTGGCAAATAAGGTGCTGGAAGTAGGAGGCAACTGATCCCTTTTAGCTGCACAAGATTCCTTCCTAAACAGTCACACTTTATCCCATAATCTCGTTGTAAAATTCTCTCCTGTGCCTGCTCAGACATTCGTCTCACCACTGGGATATGTACAATGCTGTATTTATTCATATTATTCGTTCTTTGTTAAGGAAAAGATTCGAGAATTTCACATTTCTGGTCTAATCAGAGACCCATGTGTTCTTGCCACATCGCTGTCCACAAGGAAGAGCAGACCTGTCTGATCTGACATGTTCAGAGGTGCATGATTCAGCAGCTTCTCAAAGCAACCATGAAACAATACAAAAGAACTGAAAAACACTGGACAGGAAAGTATGTATTCCCAGGCACAAATTCTGCACCTTCTCAAACATTTTGCCAATTTAGTATTCTCTTTACTGTACTAATGACATTAAGAAGAAATTGTCTCAAATTTATTTAAAACATAGACTAATTTTATAAGCTCTCTTAGTAGTCAGATGAGGTCATTCTGTTTGACTAAATACTACCTTTTAGATAAGAGAGATGAATCCACATATGGTATTCAGACAATGGCCAAGTCTGTTTGTAGTTGTTTTCACATAATATAGTTATCATCTCTTTTAAATAATTTTGAGATATATTTAAAATTTAATAGGATGTATATTAACTATTTAAAAATACTTCCATTTCAGTACTTTCCATGGGAAGTATCAAGGGAGAAACCTGCTATTATTGATGTTTTTTTGTTGATCTTTATTAGGTTGCATACACAGCACTCAAGCTCTTTCAGAGTGGTCCCTTGAAACACGATTGTTTTCTCTTTAGGACAACACTGAGAGTAGTTTGATTTTAATGCATCCTATGTCTGTTACTAAATTCAAAAAATCAAAGGCTTTCAAAGCTTTTTCTCATTATACCTGTTAACGCATATTTTTGTAGGTAGGATGAAAACTTGTAAATCAAGTTACACATAAATTGAGGTGAATATTTCTGTTTTAAAGAAAGAGCGTTCTTTGGTGTATGTGTGATTTTTGTCACATTGTAGCCAAAGAATTGTGCTGTCAATAGTTCAGGTGAGTTAACTGTATTCATTTATATGAATGCATACTTTTCAATGCCATTAATTATTTCTAACATTTATATTTGTATGTTTGTCTTGGACTGTTGCTTGGAGAGAAAGTCATAATGGGTTATGAGGCAGTTTGATAAAAATTGGATATTTAGCAGAAATAATGGTTCCAAAATTTGTCAGTCTAGTAATCTCACTCTTGAGCTACGAAATATGGAAGATTTATTTTGAGAAAATAGTTTTGCACATACTGTCACTGCATGCTTGATGAATGAATAGCACTTTTATGTATACCCTGAATTTTTTTTTACTTACAAAATTGATTATAGATGTTATTCTGAAAATACAAATCAATCACCTAAAAGACTTAAACAAATTTTAAAAAAACCCCGAATATTTCAAAGCACTATGACAAATTAATGTATGTTAGTAGAGAAGTGTTCTGCTAATAATGTTGTCTGAGGTAATTGCTTAAATCTAACTTTTTCAGTCAAACTTTAGGGAAAATTGTTTTGTATTTTCATCAGCATAATATGACATGGACAGAAGCTGTGTAGTGCTAGCAAATATTTTAGGCTTTGCAAACACAAGTATTCTGCCTCTTAACACTAGATGGCAGACAAAAATGAGAAAACATTCCCTTGTTTTCAGGGATGGAATATTGAATTTACAACTTGAATGAACATTCACTGAAAACTCTCAAAGTAATAAGAATTAAGGAGATTGAGCACATACTTATGACAGCATGAAAAATTTCTGCAACCTTTCATTCAGATGTGTTTTTTGGCACAAACACTTAAAATAATCAAGTGGAACTTTTCCTACATTGTTTTCATATTGCTTTTTTATCTGTTACTTCCCTCTATATTTTGCTCTTGTCAAAGAGCTAAAAATTCTAGGAGCCTTTAAAAGGGTTAAGCAGCTCAAATAAAAGAGAAACTTTCAAAAAAAACTGTTCTTACCAGGTAGTCACATCGTTTTGAAATTGTCTTCTGTAAATCAAAGATCAGATGATGTAAGACGTTGCAGCTGCTAAGTATCTTTGCCTTGCATCAGTTACCCAATGTAATGGGGCTGCTTTGCTCCTTATTGTCATTGAATCTTAGACAATAATGTGTAAGTAACATGTTTACTAAGGGGGCAACTCTCTTCATAAAATATTATAAATTAGTGTGCCAAATATTATGTAATCAGTTCTCCTAGAAGCCAGTGAATATTTTGAGTTGTTATCCACCCCCTCTCCCAGATATATCCTTCTGAAAAGTAGGGTCAGAATCCCCAAGATTCTGAATCTCACTTTAAAATGTCAGTTCTAGTTAATCATGATGTGCATACACAGTACTAGAAACATAACAAATCCCACCTTGTCTTTCTTTCTCATTGCTTGTACTGTGGCTGCAGAGATAGAAAGCCAGGCTAGCTATTTCCAGTGCTGGCAACTTTATGGACTGAAATCAAAAAAGACCCAAGTTATTCCCATGGTATTTTCCCTGATGGAGTTCTTCCAAATGAGAAAGGTAAATGGACTGGAATGGAAGGGTAGGTGCAAAAGTAAGTATGACTTGTCTGTTTCACAGTTAGAAGGTCAGCCACAGAGATGTCCATAGCTTCTGGATTTGGTTTCTCAGATTATTCTCATTACTCTTCATTAGCTTTTGGTATAAAATGTATATATAGGAGCAAATACCAGACTGCAGCACTCCCCTTCTCACAGGAGTGCTTTACCCACAAAGATACATGGCCTTTTTTTTCAAGAGCTTCTTTTTGGTTTCGTGAATTCTTATGTTCGTAGTCACCTAGTTTCACCAAAAGGAGAAAGCATTTTCCATTCTGCTTTGCCAATAAGTTGGTGAACAGGAAATTCTCCTAAGAAATCAGAAATGTATATTTAAACCTTCTCAGGCTGAAAATAGCACTGACACCATTTTTTTTGCAACACCTGTTTAAGTATTCCATTGAAAATAATCCTTCCCTAGATACTGTCAATGGCTTCATTCCTGTTCCTCTTCCTTCCTGTTCCTGCTGTTCCTCCTCTCTTCACCCAGGAACCTCCATTTCCTCTCCCCATTTGAAAGCACTAGACAATTTTCAGCCTGTTTCTTGAAGGAATGCTTGTAAGCATCATTAAATGAGTTATAGGCTCTGCATTTTGAATGAATAAAGGTACCTGGCTCTTGTGCAGAGTTAAGACTCTAGATTACCATCAGGACCTGGAATTTAGTGATGTCCTGCTCCATTCGTCTTTCTGCTTTGCTAAATCCAAGCATTTTCATGCTTCCCACACAACATAAAGGTGCTTGCATCCCTAAATAAGGGATTCTGCTCAGGGAATTGGTACCTGAAGTCCTTTACACATCTGTCTTTGATTTCCTGTCTCTGCACTGCTCACAGTCAATGATCTCTGCCCTTTTGTGCATTCTAGAAATCCATCTGCCAAAACAGGAGTATACCAATCAAATAATTGTATACTAGATATTAATAATGTAGTTGATTACTTAGAATTTAAAATTCAGACTCGTGTTAGAGGTCATATTATAAATTCCTCTTCAGCCCCCTGTGATTATCATATGAGTCATTCTGTTACCTTTCAGCACTCAAGAAGCGATAGTTATGAATTTTGTTACTGCAGCATCTGTTTGAGAGTGTGGTTGTACAAGTGTCACCCAAGGCTTTTGGTGCAAATGGAAGGAGATCAAAATGCACTGTTTCTTTAGGTCCGCTGGAGTTAATTCACTGTCCACAGTGTTTCCAACTACTTACTTAGTATTGCTGGAGAAACGGACTTGTTTTTATTTACATTGTCTTTTAATTAAATTATTGACATTTGGCTGATCTTTGCTCTGAATCTCTAAGTATTGTACTAGGTACCATCTTAGCATTGTTGTCTTTATTAAAAATCTCTGTTTATCTGTGGAAAAATTGCTTTGTAATTCTTCATCAGAACCGGTTCATCATAGTTCCTTCTCCTAAAGTTATACATTATTTCTCCATTTTTCTTGGCTCTGACCAGCCTTGTGAAGCTTCTTATCTGTCAGTTGTTTTCCACGACCCTGGTGGCAGGTGAGCTATCAGGCCATTTAGCATCCTAATAGAGAACCCAGACTGTCTGGAATACTGCCAATGAAAAAGACAATTTTTGGCAGAAGCCTATGTATGATTTATAATGATTTATTTCTGTCTTAAAATAGCCTGATGGAAGTTGTACAAGAAAGAGTAAAAGCTTTGCACTCTATGGGTAAACATTTTATTAAAGTTGCATGAAATTTTACAGCAGCAATAGGAAAGAAGCATTACTTAGAGAAGGACTTACAAGTTGTGTAAGATAATTCTAGCACCATAATAGGTACATGAATTAAGCAAACTGATTCCAGGCTTTGGACCCAGTAGTACCCTCACTCACTGCTGTCACTAACAGCGGTAAATTCAGAAACTTAACTAAAGAATAAGGTCTTAACTAAAGAATGGCAATAGCGAATAATAAAGTTCTTACTGAAACAGGTTAAAAGTTATTGTTTCAGACATAATCTCCCTAGGGATTAAAAAGAGGCACGTAGTACTCTACGTAGTTGGTGGTACTGTTTTGTGGTGAGTATCTGGGATGTGCCTAGTTACAAGTCACAGGGGGCCCATACACATTTTTTTCTTCCTCTGGCTTTAATGCCTGTGGCTAATTCCTTCTGGAGGATGCACTCAATTTAGAAAGGTCTTGTTCCAAAATATTGCCTAACAGTAAATATAGTTGTTTGATATGTTGCAGTCCTGCATTCTAAAGCTGTATAGACCTATATTTGTTTTGATGTAGCCTTTAAAGTAAGGCTTTAAGATATTACTAAAGTAATACCCTCTTCCTTTAAATGCACAGTTAATTTCCTCATTTGAGAAATGAGTGTAGTTTCTTATAAAGTGAAAGACATCCAGGTCATGTGTGTGCAGGAGAGCAGTATTTACACACACATAACACATGTACACCAAACACAGATGTGCACAATTCCCTTGTGGTGTATAAACAGGGCTAGCAGGAATAGCAGCAAAATACTGTCCTGTGTTCATTATAATGTTAATTTGAAAAGTTAAGGGTGGTTTCTCGTTCATCTTGACTGGAAAAGGATGAGATTTTGGGTTGTCCTGACATTTTCTGATATTCTTTTGGCTTCACTAAGAGCTCTCCTTCCTGCCCAGAAGTGTTTTTGTCTGAATCAAAGCTTAACTCTTTCTGAGGAATAAAGTTATTGATGCTATTTGTCATTTTGTGTCTCCTTGTGTGGTGACAATGGCATTGGTAGCTGCCTACATTGCATGATTCCTTATATACTGTCTGTAACAGTGTCTGTAATGTATTTGTCTTCTGTTGGCACATTGCCTTTAGATGTAATTTTTTAACTATATAGATTGAAGTGCACTTCTAAATCTGGTCCAAAGAACCTTATATATTAATATAACTACTGTATTAATGGTTTGGGTTTTTTTTAAGAATCCAGGACTGCAGGAGATTGTACAGCATTGTTAGGGTGTACATAATTTTAGTACAGTAAAAAAGATTTATGGCAAAGTAGTTTATCCATCATGTTCTGGAAATAAGCACTAATTACATTAGTGATAAATATGGACCTACTTTGCTGTAAATGCATCTGTGCTACAGGCTAAGTATTGAACAGTAATCATGTTTAGCTTTGACTAATTTCCCGTAGGAAAGAATCCATTTGCTAACCATTGCACTACTTTCAGAAGAAGTTTCATGCTACTGATATGTATTTGCATTACTTAATACATCTCCTCAAACATAGTCTTTATCAGTAGGGAAAATTCAATGCAATGCTATGTTGACTCCTTTTTTCTGCCCTAGAATATATTACTAAGTAAGTATTTTATATAAAAAAATATTAAAAAGTGTTTCTACTCTCTTCTTGGTAACTGAATCTTTTACTGCACATTCTAATCCTTTCCTCCCTGTAAGGCCTGTGGAAGATGTTTTTACATTTTAATGTAAATGCAGTGTAATGTAATATTTGAAAGTAAATAGAGTCATATCAGCACTAAGGAAATAATTTTTGATTTCTCTAAAATCCTCTAAAGATGTAGCAAATCATGCAAAATTTTGGTTTTCATACTTAGTTGGTTTTCAAGACTTGGCAAGTACAGTAACAATAATCTGCTAGCTCTTCACATCTACAGAATCTCACCTGGATTTCTGACATCAAAAGCAGACAGCAATATTTTCTACTTGGTCTTTTTTTAAATAGGAATGTTTTAGAACTTGCTTATCCATTCCAAAGTAAAAGACTGCAGACCTATTCCTTCATAAGTTGCATTGAATAAGTAATGTCTATCAAAAATTAAATGGTTTCTGGGTTTTAGAAAGTGGTCAAAGGCATTTAACCCTAAAATGCACATATTTCTGCTTCAGCATATATTCCTCACCTGTCTTGGCAAAAAAAAATTCAATGCACTGCAATTAATGCAGTTTTTGGAAGACAAAGATTGTGTGGGACTTGACACACACAGGTCACATGGAATTCATAGGTCAGGGGAAGTGTTTATTGCCCACCAGCTCAGCGCTCCCCAATCACCACACATGGAACATTTCCTGTGGTCCTGGAGCCCCTGTACAGGAAAGGTGTTGATGAGCATGAGTGAACTCAGCATAGCACTGTGAAGATGGTCAGAGAGCTGGGAGATTTAGCCTAGTGAGGGAGGCTGAGTGAGCTGGGCTTGTGCTCTGCACCAGGGGGTGCAACAATAAAGAGGGTGGTAAAATAGCTGTTTTCTTAAGGTAGGGTAAACCCCAGAAATATGGATAGTGAGGAAATCTTAGGTCTCTTCCAATGCTGGGAACTCCATTTGTGTACAGCATCAGATCTTCCCCTGCATAGATGCCATCTGTGGAAGGGTTTCTCCTTCTTCCCACAATGTGGAGCCTTTTCTTTTCTGCAGCAAACAATCACATGTATTTTCTCCTGACAGGCTGGGATGTCATATCATTCAAAATATTCACCACTGTCAGCAAAGGCTTTAAGTACAAGGCTCAGTAGAGCAAACATGTCCTGTTCAAGATCAATAACTGCTTGAATACAACATTTTCCATAATGCTCTCAATGTATCTTGCTCAGCCTGGAGGAGAGACAGCTTCAGAGGCACTAACAGTGCCTCTGCAGTGCCTAGGAGGATGCTGGCAAGAGGTCCAAGCCGGGCTTTTACTTAAGTCGTGCCAGAAGTATGAGAGATGGGGAGGATCTGGTGACACATAAGGAAAACTTTTTTACAATGAAAATAGGCATTTGTAACCAGTTACCCAGGGAGGTTTGGAGTTCTAAGCTCTTGATGGTTTTCAAGACCTGACTGGACAAACTCTGTGTAAAGTGCTCTGAATTCTGTGTTGTGTCTGCCCTGAGCAGCTGTGTGATTCTGAAATTCAGAGCAGATAGCTAAATTGGAGTGTTAATCTGTGAGCTGGATCTCTCCTGTTAGCTAACTAACAAAGATTAGATGAAAGTCCACTGAGAAGTTCAGCAGAATTTAATTACAATAATTTAGGAAAAGATTCTAACTTGGACAGATGCAGTTTGGAATAAAGCAAAGATGGGTAATAGGACGACATTATATTGGCATAAAATAAGACCTAAGGCTACTTACATATTTTCATCTGTTAATTTTCTTTTTTCAGCAAGTTATCTTCCCAGAGTGGATTAAATTTCAATTTAACATTATCCTGACTATCTGCTTGCATGGATGAAAAAGATTGAAAGGGCACAATTATAAAGTTATGAAACCATTAACATATACTGAACTGATTATATGCAAGATGGAATAGAGTCTTAGATCACTAGGACAATTTGTACAGGGAGGGCCACCACCCTTTTTATAAACATAGTGAAGGCTACTTGTTTCACAGAGTGCTTGCCCTTTAGACTGTGTCCACATGCTGGTCTGACGCCTGGGCTGTTGCCCAGACACTGTGTGCTGTGTGCATGTGTAGACTGAGGAAGAGTTGTGTGTTCCTAGGGGTCTTGTTGGACCTTCTAGGTATAGCTGATAAAACACATTTTCCTGAAATATATATCTACCCATACCTTATGCATTGTGAAAAAGTCATACAAATAGGTATGATATTCTGGTTAATCTTCCAGCAGTATCCCAGAATTGACTCCTGTTGCATATACTGAGATTTTTGCATATAATTTCTTGATATTGAAATATAATAATGAATTATGAATATGTTTATCTTCCATGCCTGACCCTGAATTTATATTCTCTACAACATGTTCCTGTTTTAACCCACTTAATCCTAGCTCTGCCAAGATGTACATGTTTACACCATAGCTTGCTGGAAGAATTAAAGATTCCACTTGGCTTTTTAAGTTGTGGAATGAAAATGGTCAAAGTAAATGATTTTGGAGCACACACTTGAAACTTAGTCTTCATCAGAAGACAGAACCTGAGATCAGCCCAGCTGCTCTCCAGTGCAGTGTTTGCCATCAGCAGCATTTCCAGGGATTTATTATTTGTAGCCAATTCAATTACTCTTCAGCAAGTTGCTGGGTGAAGGGAGAGTGAGGGTTAAGGCAAATGCATTTGTTCCCTTATGGTCTTGTTATGCCTATTTCCCACTAATTGAGATAGATTCCAAATTGAGGGGGAAAACTAAAAGAAAACAACCTCAGGAATCCAAGCTTCCTACAAATAGGCCTTAATTTAGGAAAAAAAATAATATCAGGTATATTAGATTAAGTTGTTGTTTTTCATACTCTTTGCAACACAGTCTTAGAGAAAAGCCTTTGTAGACTCAGGCAGCTGCAGCAGTGTTCAGCCAAGTCTAGATTAGGGATACATACAGCTGCTGTCAGTGGAAAAGTTTCCCGAAATTGTTCAGCTTCCCTGTTGTCTGTTCTCATAGTCTTACCCTTCCGTGAGCTATTAACATCCATTGCACAGTGGCAGATAAGGGGGAAAGAGGGAGAGAAAAGAGGTGATGTAGGTTTTATAAACTTTTGTAGTCTACCTCAGCATCCTGTTTATGAATTTTTCCCTTCACCTGTTTGTTGGTACATGAAAACCTTTAGTGGCAAAGAAGTGGTAGCCTGTCTATGAGCTTCCTGACCTGGTCTTATAATATAGTTGTGATCACAGTGATTAATCAGCTTAGGTGCAGTATTATGTACTATATATGCAGCATGGATTTTGCTTTTCGCCTTACTGGCTTCCTCTTCAGAAAGACTGCAAATTACCAGTCTCCTGACTGTAACCAGAAGGATATGAGTGTGCTAGCTTCAAGTAAAATTGCATACAAATATCTGTTATTTTTCCTATTAAATTAATCAATTCTATTAAATCTCTCTTGTGATTAAGAGGGTAGGCTTAGAGATAAAAAGAAAATAAAATCAGTTTAAATTTTGTATTCTTATTATCTGCCACTAACATTATGCAAAATTCATATTGGAAAGTTGAAGAAAAATTAATTTCCTGTGTTCATGATACGATTTATTCCACAAAAATGAAAACGTTTAGATACCGAAAAATTGCCTCGCAGGCTGTAGAACTATAGTAGAATAGAGACCTCTGGATATTGTTTCATCATATAGACCTTTTCCTCAGTTGGATTTGCCACTAAATTTTCACTTCTTTTTTTTTTTTTTTTTTTTTATTAAATTCTCAGTAGACTCAAAGTCCCAATAAAAGTAATTTATTTCACATGTGCTATTTTTCATTTTGCTGAGAAAAAACCTCTAACTTGACCCTTTCTTGAAATGAAAATATTATTTTTAGGGCAGTACAAATATTTTTTCTTTTTATTTGAGAACCAGGTGACTCCAAAAAAGAGGAGAAGGAAAAAAAAGGGTTATGGAAAAATGCATTTCTTTGTCAGTGCTTCATTTAGGATGTGGTCATGCCCCAGGAGCCTGGAGGTTGACGTTATGATGTGCTTGAGCTCAGGGACCCAATTTTATCTACGTATAAACCTTCCTCCTGCTTCTCCTGAAGTTTGCTCTTTTGGTTTGCGTAGAAAAAATTTTGCAAGAACTCTCCCGAGTAAGGTCATTTGAGTCTGGCCACAGCTATTTACAAGTTTGGGTTTTGACTGAAGTGAGTAATTGAATCACGTTGAGCCTCTGAAGTTTGCCTTTTATTTATATATTTCCCCCAATTGTGTGTCTCGTTCTGCCATTGGCTGCTGTCCCTGCAGCCTACCCGAGGGCTCTGCAGTTACATAAGGCTCTGTCTGCTGGGAGCCTATATAAAGCCTTTTTGCATGCCAGCAAGAGACAGAATTTTGTCAGGATCCAAGAACCACTGCTTTAGTTCACATGAGCAGGAAGATTTGCTTGAAGATATTCTGAAACTCGAACACAGGCTGGTTTGTTTGCCAGCCAGTGCTTCACAGCTGTCAACCTGAGTCGCAAGTGGCAGCTACTGTGAGTAGCTTCTGTGCATTATGAAGAATTTTTCATTTCCTGTGCAGGATAACACACATCAGACCGAGAGTCCTCCTCCTTACAGATTCCTGAGTTTGACAAATCAGTCAGATCCTATTGGAAGACCAGAAAGAGATGAGCAATTAGCTCAAGTAGAGATTGCTGTACTGGGGGTCATATTTCTGACAGCGTCTGTGGGCAATTTCATTCTCATACTGGTGCTGTGGCGAAGAAGAAAGAAGCTATCTAGGATGTATGTGTTCATGCTTCACCTCAGCATTGCTGACTTAGTGGTAGCCTTTTTCCAAGTGCTGCCTCAACTCATATGGGATATTACAGATGTTTTCATAGGGCCAGATTTCTTGTGCAGAATTATCAAGTATCTACAATTGCTGGGCATGTTTGCCTCTACTTATATGATAGTGGTCATGACAGTGGACAGATATCAAGCTGTTTGCTACCCTATGGTCACTTTTCAAAAGAAGAGAGCTCTCTGGAACATCCCCATTTGCACCAGCTGGTCCATAGCACTGATTCTTAGCCTACCACAGGTATTTATCTTTTCTAAGACTGAAATATCTCCAGGTGTCTTTGAATGTTGGGGTGAATTTATTCAGCCTTGGGGCCCAAGGGCATATGTGACTTGGATTTTTGTAGTTATATTCTTCATTCCCTCAGCAATCCTTATCGCATGCCAGGTCAAGATTTGCAAAATAATCAGAAGAAACATAAATGTGAAAAAACAGAATGAATGTGAAGCAACAAATCAGAATCAAGTCCTGCCATCCCGAGCAAGCAGTGTGAACTGTATTTCAAAGGCTATGATCAAGACAGTAAAAATGACAGTGGTGACAGTTGTTGCATATGTTTTCTGCTGGTCCCCTTTCTTCATTGCGCAGCTGTGGTCCGTGTGGTTCCCCAGCATCCTGACCGAAGGTAAGATGCTCTCTCTCCCTCCTCAGACACAGCTGCAGAGCAGGCTAGCACACTGCTGCCGAGTGCTTTATGCTTGCATTTTGCTTTTGTGTAAAGGTTACGTGTGGTCATTTGAGGAGGATTAAAAAGAAATACCTGGATTGATTATCTGCTGTGTTTGATTAGGTACAGGAAACTTCCTGTGTTATGTGGTCAAAACATCATGTGTCTATTTTGTGTGTGTGCCTTGAGGGATTAACAATTTAAAGATTCATGAACAGCATGGTGACAAGTATAATTTGCTTCAGAAAAGCCTCAGATTTTTAGAGGTTTTAGATATAGCAGCAGTATTTCTTGAGGTGAAAAGAAACAATTGACTATTCAAAGTAATAAAATTATTTCTTATTTACTGTGTGGAACAGTGATGTTATAAGACATCTGATTTTTTTTCTTAATATTGAAATCATATTCATGAAATCTCTGTAGTACACTATGAAATAACCAAAAGTTGTCAACCAGCTGCTTATAAAGAAAAAAAGCAAGCCTGAGAGTTATCAAACACCATGCTGTAAACAAGAATAGTCTTGTCAAATTTATGCTATTGCCTGCTTGTTAGACAAGTTAGACAGACTCTATATGTGACTTTAAATTCACCTATTCTAAATAAAGACATAAAAAAAAAAGGAAAAAATATAGTAGTCCTGCCGGATTATAAGCAGTAGTTTCTGAACTTTGTTTTAAGAATTCTTCCTGTCAGTGTGAATTTGAGTCTTATTTTACATACATTTATGTCAAAATAGGTATATGTACTTGTTTGTTTGACAGCTTAGAAATTGCTTTTAAAATTAATGCAACTACATAAGAAAGAACTGCATGAAACTGTTTAACTCTGAATGCATACAATATAGTGTGTTTTATAGCTTCAGCAACTGAAAATTGCATTGAAATGGCAATTTCCTACTATTAGATTAGCTTTAATATATGAATAGATGCAGCAGACTGTAAAATGTGACTTATTCGTAAGAGTGTTTTATTTAGTCTCTTATTCCTTTAACTGTTTTGTTCTAGGTTCGGCATTCACCATTATAATGCTCCTTGGCAATCTGAATAGTTGTGCCAACCCATGGATTTACATGTATTTCTGTGGCCAGATTCCATATTGCACAAATAAGCAGCTGGAGAATACCTCGGCTCAAGAGGAATCGGTGTTCACGGGGAGCATTCACCTCGTAGACAGAGACCCTGAGGAAAACAGTACTTCTGCATAAATGCTGAGAGCTTTTTGTTGTTTTGTTGCATTCCCTCTGTTCAAAAGACACTAATATTTTACCACCATCCCTTATTTTGTGGATAAGGAAGCTGAAAAATTGGTTTTTGTTGTAAAAATAGATTTCTCTGCAGTTCTGTAGCGTATACAGGAAGTTTCTGTGTTGTGCAAGCCTGACAGTACTTCAATCACCACTGTCTTATCAGAATGAATTCCTGTAAGACTGACAAAGATACATCAAAGTATCTTAGATGTTTTGTGTCCCAAAGTACTTCCCCGTCTGTGATTTTGGATTTCTAAGTGGTAAAATTGTATTACTACCTGGTCCAGCAAATTGAAACACAATTGAAAAGGAACCTGATGTAATTAAACTTGAATATGTTTTCAGAGTGAACCATGAATTGTTCATCATTCTGGTGTGATTGGGGTGCAGTGACAAATCTTGAGAAGGCAGCACCAAGTCAGAAAAAGCTTTTGTCAGCTCTTACTAGCACTTTGTTGAAGTTAACTCTTTATATACATTCATAAAATGCCAAGCAGCTTAATATAATTTTTAAAAAAATAAAATGTGCTTGTGACATTGAACCCTTGCTTCAGTTTAAAGTTCCATTGTGGATCACAGGTGTCAGCAGCATAGCAGCAGTTCAGGTTTTTTCACTTCACACCATGGGATTTGATTTTCCATGCATTTCCTGATGTGAAAGCAGTTAACTGGACAGCTACGCACACCCCATACACACACATATATACATACTCTAAATAAAAGTGGGTGCTAAGGGTGTACACTTCCATTTGGCATTCATTTGTTCTAGCACGGAATTTATAGGCAGAGAAACAATTATTATTCTATTCCTTAGTACCCCGTTAGGTTCAAATTCAAATATTTCCCTTTGCTGTAAAAATAAATCTGCATATTTTTATCTCAAATGCCATTGGGTTGCTGTTTTGTGGGTGTTATATGCAGGTAGCTATTTATTTCCTTCCAGTGTCTGCAATCTAATCAGAGGAAAATGGAAGGAATATCAGCAAGGCTCCTTCAAGTGAGAATGGATCTGCATTCCTAGGGACCTTTTGTGGCATTTTCATCTGGTGACATGTAATCTGTCTACATTGTACTGTGTTTCATCACATTTCAGTTTTCTGAGGGCTAGCAGTCTCAAATGTCAGTAGAAAAGCTATACAATTGTGGGGTTTTAATAGTCTTTATATTGTAGTCAAAGAAATATTGATTTAAACTAAATACTGATCACATTGTGAGAAATTCTGCTGTAGAGTGAATAGTTACACATCAAGTTAATTTATGCTGATATGACTGCATATTCTATGATTTCTATTCTCTGTATAGTTAGACCAGATAAGGACAAGAACCAAATATTGCTATTCTTTATAATGGGAAAAGCTTGTGCCCCAGCCCAGCTGAGAAGAACAGGTCTCTGGCTGTTAGGAAGAGGAAGAAGGTGGGTAAAGGTAGATAGATATCGGGATAGACTGGTATTAGAGCCAGACAGGAATGGGAAATTTGTAAATTTATCCATCAGTGTTCTTGGAAGTTGTGGTTTGAGCATTTTGTGCCCTTGTTTTACTCTATGTTTTGAGTCTTCTTCTGAACTATAGATTTTTCAATTCACTGTGCTTAGATTTCCAACAGGTACTACAGTATCTCATTAAAAGAGAGGGTTGACTTTAGCACAACTGTAGTCTGGCCAAGGTGTTTAATCTATATGTGGGAGAATCACTACCTCAAATGTATGAGTCCCCAGGGGCACTGTGGAAGCCCATAAAAGTAAAAAAAAAAAATCCAGTTATCAGATGAATCTAGGCTTTCTCATCAGAGCCTAGATTCTGTTTTCTCACACAAATAAATTCTGAGTAGAAAAATACCTAGTGTTCCCAGTCTTGAAATGAATTACTATGTTGTTGATGCTGGCACTGTGATACACTTTCTGGTTATCTGGGTGGAGATTTTTTTTACTTTCCATGGTTTTGTTACTACTTGGGAAAGGCACAGTTCATTAAAAGGAATTAAATTCTTGCTTAAAAATTAGTAGTTTATATTTTGCAGTACAGATAAGAAGAACCAAAGACAATGTGATCTATCAACTCTGTAAAGATTTACTACAGAAAAAAGAAACTACAAAAACAACTTAGTAGAATGAAAAGAAAATCCCAACGTGTTTTGCATTCTTAACAGTATATTTTGATAATTCTTTTATTCTGCAGAATTGCTTCTGTATTTTCATAGCCAGTCCTGGGTCACATTCTTATAAATGGTGAATACTGAAGTGTTGCATGATAGTCTTTTTAATCTTGCATTGAAATAATGCTGAGAAGTTTTAAAGATGGTGCCAAACTACTATTCTGACAACTTCACTTTGATAATTTAGTTCTGACAAGAAAAGTCAGCTATCGAGTGGAATAATCCTCTCTTGTGTCTGCGTTGTCGGGGGAAGACTGGCAGAGTGATGCGGAGACACAAGCTGGAATGGCAGCGTTTATTCTGTGAGGCAAACAGGGCTGTGTTCTCTGGCTGTCAAACACAGGAGCAGGACAAGAGTGTCCTCAAGAAGTTGTGAATGTTAGCTACTTTTGGCTTAAGGGTGTCATGAACTGACAAAGGCAGAGCAGGATGACCCAGCTAATCAGTTCTTTTAGGCAAATTCAGTTTGGGTTGGATTCCTTGGAGTAGAAAAAAAAAAGAAAGAAGGTTATTTTCTGACTTCATAAGGTACACATTTGGGTCTGAATGCCTTGGCTATCTACAGGAAACATCCATGATTATGAAACAGATTGTTCATACAGCAGCAAAACAGGATTACAAACAGTTCAAATGAGAATTGTGTTACTTGTGGTAATGCAACCACAAATAATTTATTCTCTACCAAAGATCTATTCATGATGATCCATAGCTGATTCATATAGATTTGAATTCAAAGGATATCATGCTGTTATAAAATCAGAAATCAAAACTGATGTAACCTATCCTACCAGATCAAAACTCTGACTGCCATTCCAAATCATACCTCTTCAGCCCTACATGTGTCAGCAGCAGGTCCCTCTCTGCTCTCCTGGTCCCAGGTAGAATTTCATGATCTGCATCATATTTCCCAAACTTTAGCCACCTTAATCTCTTGTTAAGGTAGCCAAGGCTGTCTTCACTTATTTCTTGGAAACAAAAGGAGAAGCTGTGTCTTTTCCCTGGGCTTATATGATGCTCCTGTTATTGCCACTGGAGGACTTTCTGAATGTCATCTCATTAAGGGGGCAGATTCTGGGTATTTTTACAAGCCCTCCACAAAATTTTTATTAATTTGCACTTCACTCTTTAGGAGAAAAACAAGGAATAGACTTTGAATGAAACTAAGTAGCCATACCTATTCCCTCATTCTTCCTATTTTGCTGATGCAGAAGACCAAAGCATACTCTTTCTGCCCATAGGGTGTAGCAAATAATTTAACTAAGTTATATCATCCACCTCTGTAATGAATTTTGGGGGCAATGAAGCTCTAAGAAAAAGGCTTCTTGCCTTTCTGTCCAAATGCTGTCCTAGACAACAAACCTATTAAAGCTCTTTTGTATTCATCAGGAGCTTTCTTATATCATGGCTCACACTTAGAACGATCTTCAGAATTTTGGATTTGTGTTTCTTGCATCAATTTCAGTATACCAAAAGTTGTTGGAATTGTGTGTTGTCTAGATTTTAGCTACAAATCTTCTGAATTATGAGTAAACAATGGAGGAATCAGTAGGTTCTTGGGAAGGAAACATTACATTGTCATATGGGGAAGAAATTAAAAAAAATGCCAAACAAGAACATTTGAATTTGAAGACCTCTGGAAATTATGGCTGGGGAGGTGGATATAACTAGAAAGACATCTCCTTACATGCCAGTGACTACTTTTCAAGGCAATTGATGTAGTAACAAATACTAAGACCCAAGAAAGATGTGATATTCTTGTCATCATTGCTATCATTTCCATCATCGTGATCATCACTATCATCACTATTTTTAAAATTAAATCATCATATAGCCTACAATAAGTTTTAAAAGAAAATAAATTTAGGACAGTGTGACATATGTAGACCAGTTATGAAGCTGAAATATGAGAACCATGATTTCAATCACAAATGTAACTTTTATATATGATGCTGCTATTTTATTTACCTAAGAGGATAAATATATATTTTCTTTAGTTCTAATATTATTGCTGTGCATTGAATTCCATGAAACTACCTTAAGATGAATTTTGGTACAAAATGTTAAAGATTTGTTTCATGTCTACACATTTACTTGAATATTAAACCAAAATTTTTTGCTTTAAGATACTATTCTTGTATTCCTTAGCTTATTCATGAGTTTAGTTATTATCTGTATCACCACCTTTGAAGAGGTACTAGGAGTAAATTATCTGCTAGCTATCACAGTGCATTGGAAATGTTTGCCCATGTCTCTAAATGAGTTAATAGATGTCTGGCCTCAAATGATTTAATGCTGAGTAGCTCCAGCTTTTGACTTACTAATGGGAAAAATTGTACTTTGTCATGGAGAATAGAAGCCTTCTGGATAACATAGTCATTATGTGAATACACTGTTTATTGATACATTTAATACAAATTACAGTCTGCTGGGAATGTAATTCATATTCCTGATCCTTTCTTGACAAGACTCATATTCTGAGATGGTATGTGTTTAACTGTAACTATCTGTTGCCAAAAATTATGTGAGAAAAACCTCAGAAAAAAAGTTCTTATTTTTTAGTTCAGTAACTGTGAGTACCAAATCTTGAAGTTCAATGCATTTGTTGTGAACGATGAGGTTAAAGGCATTATTCTAGCATTTGGGCTTATTTTGTTTGCATTCACACAAAGAGTTAATACTAGATTGTACGACCCTTACATGTAGATTGTAGCAAAGCAATGATACAGCAAGTCAAATGCTTAGAGCTCTGGACTCATAGACTCATAGAATCATTAAGGTTGGAAACAACCACCAAGATCATCAAGTTCAAACATTAATCCAGCACCACCATATTCCCCAGTAAACCATATTCTCAGTTGCCACATCCACATGCCCTTTAAATCCTTCCAGGGGTGGTGATTCCACCACTTCTGTTCTCAGCCTCTTCCAATGCCTGACAACTCTTCCAGTGAAAAAGCTTTTTTCTAATATCTAATCTAAGCCTCCCCTGACACAGCTTGAGGTCAGTAAGTCTGGTCCTGTCTCTTGTTACCTCGGAAAAGAGTCTGATCTCTACCTCAGTCCTCCTTGAATGTTAGCATGCATGTGCATAATACACTAGGTGAATGCCACGAACCTGCCATAGGACTGCTCTGCAGCTGCTCCTGTGGAGCATGGATGAAGCGTGCCCAGCATGTTTTAGGAAATTTATCTCCCAAATGCTCCCCAAGCAGGAGTAAGATGGCCCTAAGAGTGCACATGCACTAACGTTGCACACTGTAAAGGTGAAGTACTCTGTGCTTGTATTGCGAACAGTGGTGGTAACAGATAATTGGAACTGGACCATTTGTATTATTAACAAGGCTGTCTGCCCATGGAAATATGAACACAAACAGGCAAAGTGATCAAGGAGCATCTCAGATGATGTCCATACCGAAGGCATTAGCACGGGCATATCCATAACTACTTCCTGTGCTTTTTCTGTGTCATGAAAATGACATGTATCATGTCATTGAGTATCCAGCTGGACATGGACACACTAAAATGAGGAATTAGTGTGTGGAAGTTGACTTCATAGTGGACAAGTCCTGCTGGGGTGCCACTGCCTATTTCAGGAGTCCAGAGGGCAGAGGTGCTCTGTGGTCCAGCACTCTCCCCAACTTCACCTCTTCTTTAGTTTGTGAAGATAAAAGGAAGACACAGCACATAGTTGCATCTCTGCAATTTCTGAACATATAGATGTGCAAATATCTTCATCTTTTGACTCCTTTCACTGCAATGTCACCTTAGTCTGATACTTCTGGCATTGCTCCCAAATGATTCTGCAAGAGAAGGGCATTATAGACAGAGGTTTTGTTCTGCTAAGAATGAAACAGTTAAGCTCATCATCTTCTTGCAGTTTAAGCAGTGACTGTATGCCATGAAGAGCTGAATTTTGTATTATTTACCTGAGGGACACTATAAAAATTAGATTTTCAGTCACTGAAATTAAGAAACCAGACTGACTGAATAGCTGATTTATTTATTAATTCAGTAGCTTCATGTTTTCCTTTAATAATGATTCTTTTCTGTAAATTAAAGCAGATGAGAGGAATATCATAAATGTAAAATTAGTCTAATCCTATTGGATTTTAAGCTGTGCCAAGGCTGCAAGATAGAATTAAATCATTGACAGAAGACAAAGAAATAACTTGAGACTTTGATATTTCAAATAAATACAGTGTTTTATGCACACTATCTGTAAAATAACCGGAGGCACAAAAGAACTATCCATAGAAAGCTATAGAATTCTGTTTCATAAATCAATTTATAAGGTAAATCCATAATTTCACAATAAAAATATCCATTCCAGTGGATGTTAAAATTTAATCTTGTGATTTGATACAAACTGCATCTTGTAATATTCTGGAATTTTTTTTTTTTTCTGTACTGTGCTCCAAAGATATTTTCTCTCCCTTCAGGTTAAGAAATCAATTACAAGTTTATGAATACATTTTTGTCCTGGAGGGAAATGTAGAGTTGTTTCAGACAGAAGTCTCAGAACTCACTTGCATTCAATTATTCACGAACCTTTTGCATCTGTAAGGGAAAGGAATTGTGCAAACAGCATTGTTTTTCTAGAAGTTTCAACATTTCTGTAACACTGAATGTTATGAAAATATATTGTTAGTATGCTAAGTAGCTAGAAAGTGTCATAATGTGGTAGTGTATAAATATCCCTTACCTTCATAGTTAATATTTTTTCACTGTATAATTTCACATTTCCATCAATTATAATTCACCTTGTAATAATAAAAATAGAAAAATTAAATAGAAATAATTCTGAAAAGTCTTATCTGAAAATTGTTTTGAGCTCTGCTTTTCTAAATTCAGCTCTTCACTGATTGCTCTAGAACTCTCAAAATTAATATGTTTGTTTGAATAATTCAAGTCATTTTAAAGTGCCTCTGTTCTCTGGTGTCATAGGTAACGTAAGTGTTTAGAAGAGTTTTCATTTGTGAGAAAAATATTTAGACTTCACTCTTTGGTGAATTGACTCTGTCTGATCATGAGGTGCCCACCAAAAGTCACTCTCCTCTGTTGGACAAGGGAGGGAAAATAGAATGAAAGGCTCGTGGGTAAGGATAAAGACAAGGAGAGATCACTCACCATTTACTGTCACAGGGAAAACAGACTCCAATTGGGGAATTAATTTAGTGTGTTGCCAGTCATAATCAGAGCAGGGTAACGAGAAAAAACCCAAATCCTAAACCCCACCCTTTTCCCTCCATCCTTTCTTTATTCCCAGGCTCCACTTCACACCCAGATTCTCTCCCTCGTCCCTTCAAGTAGGACGGGAGGAGGGAAATGGGGGCTGTGGTCAGTTCATCACACGTTGTCTCTTCTGCTCTCTCCTCCTCGTGAGGAGGACTCTTCACAGATGTTGCCCTGCTCCAGCATGCCTGGTGTTCCCTGCCACAGGAGACAGTCCTTCATGAAGTTCTCCAGTCCAAGTCCTTCCCCTGAGCTGCAGTTTTCACAAAATGCTGCAGCAAAGATCCCTTCCAAAGAATCAGTCCTTCAGGAACAGACTGCTGCAGTGTGGGTCCTTTACAGGGTCACAAGTCCTGACAGCAAACCTGCTCATCCCCAGATATGCTGCACACTGTGAAAGATCATCCACAGATGAATGTGCTTAATGTATTTCATGTAATGAACATGATAAATCAGAAAAATGTCTTGATTAAAAAAAATTATCAAATCCAAGGTTTGAAACTGAGTGCATATGCACATTTAGACATAGAAACAAGCAAATCCTCCATTTAGCAAAATAGCAAGGAGAAATTGCCATTCAGGAGAAGGTACTTAAAAAGCTTTTTCTTGTCTTAGGCTATTTAAGACTAGACCACTTACTACAAGAATAAAAATACAGTAAAGTGCAAACATCGTGATTGCTCAATCATACAACATCCCTATAAACAAAAGTTTGTCTCATTTGTCGGTATTAAAGCATGGTTTGGCAAATGGGTGCATCATGTGGAAATCTGTGGTTTCCTTTGTGGTCTCTGGGGAAAATAGGACTATTTGTCCCTGAGTAGGCTTTAAAACAATATTGTCAAGTACTTCAATGTGTCACATGCAGAATGATGTTTAGGAGCCAGTTTCATGCTATGCAACGTTAGCACACCAAATCCATGTGTGCTGGCAGTAGTTGGGTTGCTGTGTAATGGAGTGGCACATTTGCAGCCTGCCTCGATACCAAATAAATACATTTAAGGCAGCAGATTGTAGACAGAAGGCAGTCACTAACCAAGCTTTTTGCAGCACATATGCTACAGAACAGCAAATTATAAGAGAGATGAAAATATAGGTTTGAGGGTCAGTGAACAATGCCAATTTGTATGACACAATTGCAAAAGCATTTGTGCCAATTTTTTCCTACGCTCATGAGAACATCTACAGATTACATAATAACTATTAAAGGTTGCAGCTTGCTCCTTGGAAGAACAGTTTGAAATTTAAGCTGTTTATATGACTTTTTTTTTTTATGCCTGTGGTTTGAAGTTGATTCTGCTTGAACAACTGGTGCCTCTTTTTTCCTAAGTCTTCAGATTTTTTTTCTGACATTTCACAGTGTTCTGTTAAAAATTAAAGTTTCAATGATTAAATCATAATGTCAGAGCCACTGCGTATCTAGTGTATGTCAAAAGCCTGCCACCTTTTGGGTTTCCTACTCTTTCTGGATGGAAACATTAGGATTCAATGTAATGCAAAGGTTTGAAAGAACCCTTGTAAATTGTCCTCAGGAGCTGCTCAGGTCCCTGGCATGCTCTACATAATGTCAGGAGAAAGAGGTGATATATATGTTAATCTTCTGCAAGGGATACGTGGCCAAATAAGTAGATTTCTGGTCCACATTAATGTGTTTTTCAGATAGGGAGAGACTGTTATATACACCACTTACTCTTTTCATTGTCCCCTTATTGTATGTACATTATGAAAAAGGAAGTTTAAAACAGTCTTTTAAATATGATTATATTGAGTGCTCTATAAACAGATAAACCATTCCTTCCACATGATATTCACCACATTTTTAAGACTAAATACCACATTAGCAGGTGGCCAAAGCTAGAAATTATGGACCCTTTTCAGTCAGACAGTAATCTGAAAGTGTGAATATTTTCCTAACATAGTTTGTTTGATTTTCACTCTATGCATTAGCTATTGAACACAGAGGCTTCCAGCTGTCCTGTCCCTCAGCAGTTTCAGCCCAGATACCAAACCATGACTCACAAATAACATTACCAAAAATTAATGTTAGCAAGTAAATGAGAGTGCATGTTTTCTGCCTTCATCTACTCACAGCTCTGTATCTTCAAGTGACAATGCAATATACAATATGTATTTTAGATACCCACAGTGGTGTAGTTAAAGAAAGAGGCCAAGATATGTGTCTTTTTTAGAAATGACAGCTTTGAAGTGTAAATCTTTAAAAGTACAACTTGTTTATTGAAAAACAGAGGTTAATTTACAGATAAAATTTTAAATGCAAATCAGTTATAATATGTTCTTAGAGGCCCTTTTGTTTGCCTTCCTGAATATGAAAGCAAACTGAAATGGATAAGAAAAAACAAAATGAGACAGGGGGAAAGGAGTAAGAGACTTTAAAGTATTCTTTAAATAAAAATGTGAATACAATAATGGCGAATAAACAGAAATGGGCCCAAGGATACCAGTGAATGCACTTGAAGTTCAGCTTAGCTTCATAGCTTCAAGTACAATCTTTCATGTAAATCTTGTTATTTATTTATACCTATCGTAAAAGCAGGTTGGGGGCTTATTCTGAGAAACATCATGTGTCAAAAACATTAGTTCTTCTATAAAGTGTTCTTAAATGGGAGCTACTAAGTTTTAAGAGTGTGAAGCTAGTAAGGTTGTCTCAGATCTAGTTTTAATACCCTAACAAGCCAGCCTATATCAAAGGAACTGAGTGTTAAGTAGAAGTGCCAATATATCATCTCTGTTTACACTAAGCATGCAATACTTGTCTTACGGAATGACAACTAAATGAGCAGAGGCTTCTCAAACCAGTAAGTATCCAATTACACATTGAAGGCTTTTCTCTGATCTTTGTTTGAAGAAAGTGAATTGTGCTTCACGCCTCAGTTTGTGAATGTGCTAGATTTTTTTGGTAGCAATGCAGTAGATGGCTAGTGATATTAATCCCAGTTCCACCACCAAGGAGAGATAAAGATGGAAGGAAGTAGTGGTGGAAATCAGAAGTCAGCTCAGGCACTAGCCGGTTTGGAGGCAGAGGTCCAAACAAGACCAGCAGCAGGACTGAATATTTGCTGTGGATTTGTGGTCAAGCACAAGATTACTTAAGGAAAATGGGCAGGTTTGAGTAGGCATCAGAGCAGCTGCATTCCTTTCTCCATATTAGGTTATTCCTCAGATTTGAGATATGGATTACTTTTAACTTTCCTTTAATATTGTCAGAGAAATGTGTATGAGGTATTGACTTTTTCAAATATTTGTAGGTGTCAAAGGAATTTAGAGGAGTTCCTGGAAATCCCTCATTTGACACTCTATGAGAAGTTTGGTATGGATTTTGTTGGCTGGCTTTGTCTGAGACAAATCAGTTGGAAAATTTGGTTCAAGTTGAGTGAAAAGCTTCAACTAAAGAAGTATAAGAAAAAAATGGTGCTATGTCAAAATGATCCGTTTTCATTGAAAGACTATCAATTTATGAAAAAATAAATAAGGATTCACCTGAAAAATTAAACAGCGTGATTAGTCAATTTCATTTTCAATAAATTGGAAGAGTCTTTCTATTTTGAATTGATCTCATTATTTTCAATGTCCTATTTTAAAAAATATGCTTTAGCTACTCTTTGAGAAAACAATTGGCCCAATGTGTCATCAAATACAAAAGAGCTGTGTATGCACAGATTTCAAAATGATCTGAGATCAGTGTCTGGGTAGTCACACACCAAACTCATACCAGTTATTGAAAAGACTGCAGATGAGTGGGTGCTCTGCAAATATAGATAGCATCATATCCCCTCTAGAACTATAGGTCTGTGTCAGTTTTTGTTCCTCCTTTATACTGTTACAGCCCCTTGAGCTTCCAAAGGATATTTCTGCTAACTATACTGTCCTTCTGAAAAGCCACTAAAACCTGCATTGTGTGAAAAAGAATTATGAGTTAAAACTTCTTGGACTTCAAATGCAAATGAGCAACAAGTTAATAACCAGGCAATTGCTAAGTCATTATGAGTTAAAACTTCTTGGACTTCAAATGCAAATGAGCAAGAAGTTAATAACCAGGCAATTGCTAAGTCACAAATCTCTTATGGAAGAATAATAAAAAAAAGCCTCTGGACATAAATAATGCCTTCATGTTTTGAAATTTGTCATACTAAGTGGCATGCTATCTGTATGAACTGAGGATTCTGGTAATTTTTAGTACACAGATGCTTCTATTATAATAAAGAAAATGGCCTGATCTTCCTCCCACAGGAAATGCATTTACTGGGGGACAGAGTTTGATGAAAAGGCACATCACTGAGAGGTAAGTTCTACATTGAAGCATTCAATCGTCTCCTCCAGAAATTTGTTCACCTCACACTGGACACTGCTCCTTTGTGATGAACATGCCCATCAAAAATCAAGGATTTATACTGACTTTAAATGAGAAAGTTAGTGTATCATGGAATCAGATGATTATTTAGGTTAGAAAGGACCTTTGGAAGAGATGGAGTCCAAACCCCTGCTCAAGTTCAAGTTGCTCAGAGACTTGTCCAGCAGAGTAAGCAGCAGAGATTATAAACTTTTTCTATTTTGCTTTTTAACTCAAAGCCTTGTTTTTGTAACTAGGCGAGATCTACTTTTGGAGAATTTCAGGAAGCTTATATAGTCTATTTTTCACTTATTAAAACCATAATATTTGCTTATTCTATTTCCCAAGCACACTCTAGTTATACCAATACACAAACTGTCAAGAAGCTTCCTGCTGTAATGGATTTAATCATGACTTATTCTTTACTTTTGCATTTGAACTAGAGTTACGTGAATTATTTATTAGTGTAAAGTTCTGACAATGTAGTGGAAAATTTTTTACGGATCCTTCAGCTCTATAAAGCCTTTTGTTTTGTTTTGTTCTCAGATTGCAATTTATGCTATTTCTATTTATTTCTGGATTTTGTTAGCAAGGATTTTACAGGATGGGATGATTGGTCTGGATGCATTCTCAGAGCTATTTCATCACTACTGCTGGCCTGCTACTTCCGTACTGCTGGATTGGAAGTTTAGTGAATAAAGTGAAAACATTCAACTCTTTGTGCCTCATGGCCTGACTATGGCCCAAAAAATTTCATGTTGCTTAGTATGTGTTTTGGAAGCCAATATCTAATTTAGACCACAGCTCTGCTCTTGAGTTTGGGAGTTCTTGATTTTGGCTCCAGTCTTCAGTTCAGATATGAAACCAGACACATCTGACTGAGGCAAGGGATAAGTATGCTGCACTCTCCTCACCCTTCCTACCTCTGCACTGGTGTCCTTGTAGCCACAAATAAGACAAATGACCACACTGCCCTCCAGCACCTTTTTTACATGGATGGCTGGAGAATCAGTCTGGTGAGGGTGCAAGAGGTGGCACAGGAGTCCTAGCTGGGAGGTTTCGTATGCAGTTAGGGGCACGACGGAGGGAAGGAGCAGGAGACAATCTTGAATCTTTGGAGATCATCTCCAGAGAAATCACCTATCTGTTAACTATTTAGGCAGGAAAGGAAGGTTAGCTGACTAATATAATAATCTAAATCTGCCCTGTATTACTTTTCTGCTACACACACAGAGGGATATAATTCTTTGAAATGGTGTCTCAAAATTGCCCAAAATCACAGCAAGATGGGTAAGGGATTACTAGGCATGATACCTTGAGGGATCCACATAAACCCTGAGTGACAAAACTTAACACAGTTTTGTGTTGATGATAAAAGTGAACTTTTTGCCTGGGTAAGATTAAATGTTCAGTGAGAAAAGATATGACAGGAGAGAGAGACAGAACATTTATTTTCTGTTACAGGGGCAGACAGCCTTAGAAGTGGACTCATTTATCACTGATTGACAAGTAGGCTAAATTTTTACAAATGGAGGAGTGATACTGAGATGGCTATATCTTTTTGACAACCAAGTGACAGATAATTTCTTGTCCTTGTCTTTTTTTCTTTGTGATAGAATTGTGAACAAAGGAGCTATGATAAATATTTTAAACCTTTATTTCATTTAAACATCAAAAATTAATGGGATTGGTGATTTATACAGAATCATAGTCATTTTATGTTACAAAGTATCTTCAAGGTCATCCAGTCCAACCTCTAACCTACCGCTTCCAAGTCCACCCAATCATGTTCCTCCCATTCAGTCAGCCACGGTTTATTCAGGAAAATGAGGCTGCCTCTGCTACTTATTTTCCTTTGTTACTTCCACCCACAGTTTCTTCAATTTATTAAAGTCAGCCTAGTTACAGTCAGATTCTGTTGTCTGTCTTTGTTTTTTGACTGCCTTTTACCATATTCTTGCCTTCATTGCAATTCTTAGCCTGAGCCTTAGATCATAAGTCCAAAACATCTCCAGAGAGGTCTTCTGTCTTTCAGGTATCTTTTCATAGTCTATCTTCTTTTCTTTAATCTAAGCACACACCACAAAGATGCTTACTCCATTTCACTGTCAGTGTTATTTGAAATCTTCACTGGGATTTTTGTGGAAATGGATGTGGGTCATGCTCCAAGCAGTAATGCCTTGGATAGATTGTAGGCTTGACTGAAAGAGTGAAACTGGGAGATTGGATAACCAAAAAGGCAAACTTCTTAGTGATTTCAAGTCTATTTTGTGCATGTCTGCTTTAAGTCTCCTATCTATGCACAGGTGTCTGAGGAGCAGAGGCTGAGTGGGTACAGCTTTGGCATTCAAAAAGTCAGAGAAGAGCCCAGGGATAATGGGTAACTGTGGATTCTGAAGCCTGCCTATACCTGCAGTTTGGACAATAGTCATACCCAACAAAGAGTGAATTTCCCAGGGATGGTTTGCTCTGAAATTGTGTGGAAATTTTGCCTGTGGTGTCCTAAAAATCTAAAACAGCTGACAATGACATTTAGAAAATTGAGTCAGTAGAGCAAGCTGAATTGTTCACAAGGCCCATGTTTGGATAAGTACGCAAGGATAAACTGTTCAGCCCGTATATTACCCAAAACATATACACTCTCCTGTAAATGGATTATGTGATATTCTACAGAGCAGTACAAATAAATCCAACTCAGGCAGAGATATGCTGAGCAGGCTGCTTGTTGAAAGTCAGAGAGTGCACAGACAGATACAGACACAGGCACATATGTATATGCTACCTCAAATGCTTATTAAAAAATTGATACATTAAATTTCAAGGAGGCTTTTTGGAATCCTATCAGGGTAGGGTTTACAGAGGTTTTTTTTATGTTTTTAAACTCAGCTTCTATTTAAATGGATGGGAACTAAACATCCACAACCCTTAAGAAGTTAAAAATTAATAAATCGGTAGTCACTTGGTGCCTCAGTTTCCTGGGCCTCTAAACTCTCACAGCTAATTTGAAACTATCTCATGTAGAATGACATCCATGTTGATTTGCTCTAGAATCATCCTGGAGCTATGGATAGATTGACCAGCCTACAGTTCCCCAAATCCTCTTTCTTGCCAGGTTTTTTTAAGATATGTGTGGCATTTGCCTATTTCTGGTCATCAGTCTGCTAATTATTTATCTCAATTAGGAATTTAGGCATTTCTTGTTTAGGCAAGCTGGTTTTCTACTCTGTGTACCTATTTTCTTACTAACAGGATGAATTGCACTTACACATCATGGAAATTATTCTTGACATCAACCAGCCTCCCTGGGCACTTTTGCCTGTGAGAAAAGCCTCCCAGGACAACCATTTTAACACTTCCCTGAACAAGCATAACTCCACTAATCCTGAAGTCCAGGGTCACAGTTTTTAGAATAATTTAGGTTGGAACAGCCTCCGTGTCCTGGGGTGACTTTATGATACTGGTATCCCCAATCGTCTGGTTTATGTTATATATTAAGTTCTGCACCTTTAAGACTGGCTCTGAGAGCAAGAGAGGGGGAAGAAGAAGCGCGCAGTTTGTGTTAAAGAAAACATCACTCCCACACATCCCGCTCCTGGACTGTGGTGTCTGCAGCACGGACAGACAGCGGGACAGAGCTTCTCTCTGGCTTTTAGTTAGTTTTAGCTAGCTGAGGCAGAGGAGTTCCCTGGACCTTTGTTTTTTTCTTTTTTTCTTGGATCTGTGCAAGCCTGCTCTGGACTGAACACCCAGCCAAACCCCAGGAGCTCACGCCTGTGGCCCACCGGGGCCTGGGCCTCGGCACTTTCCAGCGCCAGAGGGACTGATAAGAACCTGAGTGAGCCAAGCTACACCACATGAAAAGGACTTTTCTTCCTAGACTTGCCATCCCATCGAACAGCGAGAGGTTTTATTATTTAATATTATTCAATTTCTGTTAAATAAACAGCTTTTTCCACTTCTCTCCAAGGAAATTTTATTCCTTTCCCAGACCAGTTGGGGGGGAGGGGTCATTTGAATTGTTTTCTTCCCTGGGGAAACCCCCATTTGGAGTTTTTCTCCCAAATTTGCCCTAAACTAGGACACTCCATAATTTAGGTGGTCTTGTCCAACACCCAGGGTGGGTCCAACCCATCTTGGGTTGCTCAGGACCAAGGACAGAGGTTCCACAAAGTACCTGACCCTTCACTCCGGTCTTTGACCATCTTCAGAGTTAAAAATATTTCTGTCTGCCTACTCAGAATTTGCCTTATTTTAACTTGTGAATCTTGCCTATCACTGAACACCTTCAGGAAGAGTCTGGCTTCATCTTCCCTATACCCTTGCACTAGTTACTCTGTTAGCATTCTCACTTGCTTCAGGACACACTGTGGTTCTGAAGCCCAAATCTGCCCTTGGCTGCCATATCCCCAAACAGTTATTCTTTGGTTTTGAGTAGCATATCCATAGGAGCACCTCCCATATGTGAAAAAATCTTCCTCAAAACATTCCATAAATGTCTCTGTTGCATGGGTGATGAATGAAAGAAAAAGTTAATTTCTTATGTTTAACTGGAAACTAAATTACTAAAGCTTGACTAAATTTCTATCTTGGCCAAAGCAATGAACACCCTAAAAATTCACTGTTTATTAGCCTGTGGCACTGACAAGAGCAGCATAGGTATGATATATAACTTTTCAGAATTTAAATAGAAGGTGCAACTACAGTTATATTCTGAAAATGTTTCCTGTCTTATAGCTGTTGATGTGGAGAACACTAAAGTCTATTTGAATTGAGTATCCCTATTAGAATAATTTCATTAGATATCATAGAGAATAAAAGTAAGAAACCATACAAACTGATCTTTTTTATACCCTGAGGGTTTATCTCAAAAGGGCAGAAAAGCCTGCTTGTATAATTCCAGTTTTTCAGTCAGTCATTTAAACCAATAACTATAGTTTCATTTCTGACTACCATTATTATTATTAGGCTGTTGTGCAGAATTTAAAATAATTATGAATACCACCTACTGATGGTTTTAAGTGCTGCAGATTGTTGTAGATGATTTGCTGTTTAGTGGTTGATTAGGATTAGGAAATCAGATAAAATGCAAGGCTTTGTCTCTTCACAAAGGAATATGCATCATTGTGGATTTATCTTGCTTCCTCAATAGTCCTTAGTGAGACCATGCATGAGATCTCTCCCTGAAATTTCTGCAGGAAAACAGTGGAGTAAAATTTATTACTCCATATTTTATTACTTAATCATTTCCCACTAGAACACAGTGGGAAACACATGGCAAAACTATATTTGGATATATTTAGCCAAGAGATTTATGACTTATAGGAAATTCCAAATAGTACACAATGTGACCATGTCTTCCTCAGCAACACAGGCTACTTTGGGCAGTTCTGATTGGCATTCAGATCTTTGCACTCGCCACTGCTGAACTCAGAGTTTTAGTTCTTATGCTATTACACTTTAAGGCCTAAGTTCAGATAATCTGAAATAACATCAAAGGCTTACGTGTAAAAACATCTGTCCATCTTTGTGTGCTGTAGCATAAGTAGTGTGCTGTATGTTTTATAGATAATTTTTTTTACATAAAGTACTTTGAAAACTCAAGCAACTCAAACCAGGCTTGAAAATTAGTGTCTATCTTTCATCTTGTTCTCCTTGTGCCTCAGCTCCACATCTCTAAAGGAGGGCTCATAACACCCACTATCTCAACAGGATGCTGTGAAAATGCAATTACATATATACAATGCTCAGATACTGGAAGGACAAATACTAGAGAAAGTCTATGAAGAATTCCCATGTTCATTGCAAAATTTGATTAGTGTGTAGCACCTCAAGCTTTAAGCTGCTCATCAAACAGTAAGCTTTTGAACTCTGTTTGTCTATGTGCCAAACGACACAGAGATCTCAGAAAAAAATGGCAGCAATCATACATTAAATTTAATCCCTGTTATAGGCACAGGAAAGATACAGGCTTCTATATTGTCTACCAGTATGTGCCTCACGGTGTGCATTATGTTTATGCAGATTAGCTAGTCCATTTAACCATTTAATTTTGAAGCCCTAAAAATCTTGTAGTCTAGTGTTCATGTCTGTGTACATATGTGTTTAGTGGAATACAATTTTGGTCATTATATGTAAGTGACTATATGCAGATGAGATATTCCTTTTCAGTTTTGCAGTTTGTGTTGAGATTATTTGCATCACTACCTAGCCAAATGTGGCATAGTCTCCAAAAGAATATATTCAGTCTGATGATTTTCTGGCTCTACTAATGTTTTTTTTGTTTTATTTTTCTAATATTTTCTGTTATCAACTATGGATCTGTCATTTACATTTAGTTCAGTTATTATTGTTCTAGCAAAGATTTCATAGGGTGTTTCTATCTCACTAGGTTCAAAAATTGCTGAAACATAACTGTTGAGATATTAGTTATTGTAACCTCTTTTGGAGATATTCTTTCTGATCAAATATGGTCAATTCCAAGACTGAGTAGGTATTTTTCCATGGTACAAGAGGATTTATCAATAAAGTATTCATTGATACTGACAGGATGCATTTACCTACCTGAATGTGTCTACTCTTATTTGAAAATGTCCTTATAGGTGGGGGAAATGAAATTAAATGAAGGCAATTGGAACTTAGGATCTGTAACAAAGAGACCAAATTCATCTCTGTTTTGGTGTATTTCACCCTGAAAAGATGTATATATCTTTTCACAATCACCCCTGTCAAGGATGGATCAGTATTTTTTCGGTTTATGACTTTGCATCTGCCAAAATCTAAGATGTTACTTTGCCTCTGTCACTGTGCCTTTAGTACAATAATTTATCCATCTGGGTGCAATTGCTCGGGACCTTGGAAATGCAAAGTGGTATTGTATTTTTTTTTCCCAAGTATTTTAGATGTTTCAGGAAAAAGCATGTTTTTCTGTCATTCTTAGTTTGTTTCCAGGGTGAAAAGCCCATGCATGACTTGTGCCTTTTTATTGTTAAGACATGTTTAAATGGAAATTAAAAGTTTATATAGGAAAAATTAGAGCCTTTTAGAAACATAGAAATTAATTCTTCATGAATTATTAAAGAACCCCTGGGACGCAAGTGTAGCTACATGTTTGCATGGAGGAAGTGACCCCTTCTTCAGCTTTTGTGTCAGCTGCTTTTCTGAGTGACTTTTATAGACTTTCACAACAGAACAATTTGTTTCCACTGTGTTTCATACAGCAAAAGCTTTTCAATACTTTCAGGTTATAAAACTTCTATATATAAAATTTACTGCATGGAGCAATTTATAAAGAAGAATATTCCCTCTGCTTCATATCTTGTGATATCATCTGAGATCTCATCACCTGTGTCTGTAACAATAAGCTGTCCTGTAGGAAAGAGGGAACAATTTTGTTCAATTTTTTTACTGGCTAAGTAATTTTTCTTTTGAAAGATCAGTCTGTGGACTCATTTTGATTGTATTTTAGTTGAACTTCCTGATATATTTTACAGGACTTCACTAAAGATTCCCAGCAATGATTTCCCAAGTCACCAAAACTGTCATATTTCAGGGCAATGGTTTACTCAAAATAATTTCTTTTTGCTCTCAGTGTACAATACTGGAAATGTGGAGGAACATATATTACAAGACCTTCAGTAAATTGTTGTATTTTGCTTTCATATGCAAACTTGTTATTCTTATAACCCTAACTTGTTTTATTGCCAGTCTGAAATTTCCTGAACATTCCCTTCATCCTTTGGTAGCTGCTGCTGAGCTTCTTTATAAATATTAATGATTGCTTCTAATAGACAATATTTAATCTGCATCACTCCACAGATGTATGCCAGCAAGGTTATTTGTTATTACTTTTTATTTGGTTTCTTTTTTTTCTTTTATTTTTTTCTTCTTTTTACCATAGGAGAAAAAAAGATTAAATTCAGATCTGTTTGTTGACTTTATATTTTGTTGTATATTTGTATTCTAGGGTTGTGTTCTTGCTCCTAGTCTTTCTCACAGGAGAAACTGAAAATCAGCCCTTTCTCTGCTAAGCCTATTCTGATTTGAGGATGGTCAGTATCCCAGCACTGCTTTGTATCTCAGAGTTTCTGATACAATCTCTCCTCTGAAATGCCAGGGCACTGTTTTTCCATAGTCACTGTGGCAGTATTTTCCCCAAGTGTTATTCTGCTGTCCTTGATCCCATGACTTTGTGCCTACAGACACCTGTATTTTTCTTAGGCTGGGTTCTCATGGGAGGTGGCTGCCACCAGCCTGAGATCTGCACCCTTTTCTCCCTCTTGCCTCTTTCTGTCTCCTCTTGCTTTGCAGATTTTAGTTTATAGCAGAGAAGAAGTAAACACAGATCACAGCAAGGTCAATAGCATTATTTAAAGAAAGGGATAAATATTATGCAATGATACTTGTGCATATGAGCTGAACAGACAATGGTTATGCAGTACTTACACTTAACATGCTCTGGTCAGTACCAACATCATCATAAACTGAAACCAGTAATAGGGACTTTGAACAAATCACAATGGCAAGTACTAAGGGGAAAAGTGTGATGGAAATCATCCTTCCAGGCATCTTCAGTGTTGCTACCTGCTGCACTGAAGAGTGAATCCAGAGGACTCTTGCTGCTTTTCTTATCTTGCTACATTTACAGCTCCCTCCCTCCCTCCCTCCCTCCCTCCCTCCCTCCCTCCCTCCCTCCCTCCCTCCCTCCCTCCCTCCCTCCCTCCCTCCCTCCCTCCCTCCCTCCCTCCCTCCCTCCCTCCCTCCCTCCCTCCCTCTCTTACTTCTCCCTCTCTTTCTCTGTCTTTCCCCCTGTTGCTTTCTCTATCCTTTCCCTTTCTTCCTCCCTCAACTCTCCTTTCATCACCCTGGTTTTATTGTATCTGAGAAGCAGCTTGCACTCTTGTAATTAATGTATGCCACCAGCTGTGAATCACCCTAATAAATCTTTGTGTATATGAAACTTGACATTATTTCTACGGTGGCACCATTCAACAATAAGGTGCTCCTTGAATGTGAGGCTCTGCTGTTTTAAAGTCAGTCTGATGTATATTACAAGAGAAAAAGCATGTTCATTTAAGAAACAGTTGTGGGATTTGAAAATACTACCGAACTTCAGCTATTTATTACTGATCAGTACTGGGAAGAATGAGGGAGTGCTTCTCATGATATGCCTGAGTGCAGTTTAAATCTTCCAAGTGATGTTACAGGTCTTTGTCATTGTCAAGCCACACCTGCACCCTTTGTAGCAGCTTTTGGCTCCAGAAATTGCCCCTTTCAGCAAGACATTGTTTTCCAGCTAACACAAGGCTTTATTAGAGTCAGCATCAACATACCTGAACTATTCCAATGATATGTCACTGCTGAAAGTGATTCAAACTGAATGTGCACATTTCAGTGAGTGTGTACTAAAGAGGATCCAAACTCTACCCCATTGTCCTCCAGTGAGGTCTGTAATCTCAAGTCTCTGAAATCTGTGTGAAGGGCAATTAGTGAACAAAGGGAGGGGTTTTGATTACTTAGGGATTGCACAGCCTGGGAAGCGTAGCTATGGGGGAGTGTGAGTGTTGTGAACCCAGAGAAATTTGTATTACAGTAAGTATGAAAAGGCCATTACTTCTAGCTTTTTATTTCTTTTTCCTGTGAAGTACTGTCTCTTCTGAGTAAAACCCCCAATTAATCCTGAACCTCTCCTGGTATAGATTCCATCCAGACACTATTAAAAAGGGAAAAAACTCAAGAATGTCCTATCAAAGGATCATTCACCTCTTCAAATCTTCCAACACATTGATTTATTTTATTGTATTTTTGGTCATCTCTTTTTTGACACTGCATGAGGTCTCACTTTCTTTTGTCATTTTCCTAAATGCCAAACCACCACACAAGGTAGGGCTGACACTCTGCTAAGAGCTAAACAGTGCCATTTTCTTGGTAGCTGGCTATTTTGATTTTTTCCTTAAGTCATTAATAAGGACTAATTTTAACATTTTTATGTGTTCTGAGTCTGTGGTTTTATTATTATTTTTAAAATTCCATACTATTTCATTGTGATATTTTCAAAATGCTGCTTATTGTTAACATCAAAACAATAATTTTAACATTGACCTAATTTGGGAATCCTTCCTGATCAGAGCAGGTGAAATATCCCTTTCTGTCATGGAAATAACTTTTGGTTGACCAAATAATGAAAGATAGAGTGTTACACATTTCATGGAAGTCAGTAGCTTGACAGAGGAGAGAGATTGTCCTGGTGACCTGATGGAGAGGCTGTAGAGAATCCATGCCTGAGATACAAATCTACAAAGCATCAGACTTCATTGGTACTACCACTTGTGTATTTTTTGATTGATTTTCTGATCTTTCCTCTTCTGGTTCTGCTGCTCAAAATACATTATTCACAGTGACAGGGTTAGAAATCCACCCCCATGTAGCTGGGCTTTTGTGCAGGTATCCTTTGAAGCTGGTTGTTGCAGTTTTCCTTGTTGTGGTAGGGAAAATCTGCTCTTTTACTCATACTGTAAGATCCTGTTCATTATCCACTTCTATTGTCAAAGACTTGGTTCTCTGGCCCATAATAGCCAAGGCCTTGACTTTTTAAGTGTTAGTCTTTTATTCACTTGAACTTATAAGCAGCAAGTGGGTAAAAAATGTTGCAGTAAGTTTTCAGCAGGGCCTCTATATTGACCTCCCTCAATAATCCCCCAAACTCGTATCAGATCTCTCCCATGGTGTTTCTTTCCATCAGTAAGAGAAGAAACTAGATACAGAATTCTGAACATATGGAAACTTCCCCTTCTAAACTGTTTTAGAGACTTGCATCTCAGTCTGAAGCAGGAGAGCAGCTGCCTTTATTCTATTTATTAGAAATAACTGTGTTTTTGTAGTCTGAAAAAGGCCTGGTATCTAATTTTGCTCTTGTTGGCTATGTTTTTCCAGTATGTCTAGTCAGACAACACCCAAGAATGCATTTAATAAAAGCATTAATGAATTTAAAGAGCAGTGAAGGAAATTTAGGATGGGTATTGTGGAAATACCTTCTAGTGGTAATATTTAGACATGGGATTAGGTTGCCTAGGGAGGTAAAAGAATATCCATCTCTATAAACTTGCAGACCCTTGTTTGACAAATGTCTGCCAGGAGTTAGTTAGTTGATCCTGTCTTATACAGACAGATAAGTAAAATGACCTTTAAAGTCCTTCCCAGTTCTATTTCTTGTGCTTGCTAAGAAGGAGCAGTATGAATATATGAATTAGGAGCCAGGAACACTCATGCCTCATTCCAGATTCTATAACAATTTTAATAACAGGGCTGTATAACAGGGACTAAAACACTCATCTTCACGAAGCCAGAAGGTGGCCTGCAATAATCATGTGGGCTTTAGAATACAGAGGAAACATCACCATTAAATACAGGAGTTAAATGTATTTTTAGACATATAAAAGGACATGTTGTTAGTAGCCTAGCAACAGGCTCATCATCCAACATTGTGGTGCATTTAGAGACACACAGATGTGCTTGAATGAATACTTTGAAGATAGAAGAAGTAAAAATAACTGGAAGTTCTCCTGCTTGCTCAACTCCATCGATATCAGCAGCATCAATTGTAAAAGTTTCTGTAAGATGTGTTCTGCAGGCTGTTTTCATGTCGGCCAGGGAGCCTTGCTGATTTCCAGCATTATCTTCAGATGTGGTGGAGTCATGTCAGTAAGGAGGATACTGTGGAGTAACTAAAAAATACCTCCTGATAAATGAGATCCTGCATCTAAAGACCATTCATTTGTTCCATTAATTGAGTGAACAATGTTTTCCCAAGTAGTCATAACAAAGCAATGACTCTGTTTTGTTTTTGAAAATCTGATATTTTTTTTTTGGAAGGCAGGAAGGCAGGAAGGCAGGAAGGCAGGAAGGAAGGCAGGAAGGAAGGCAGGAAGGAAGGAAGGAAGGAAGGAAGGAAGGAAGGAAGGAAGGAAGGAAGGAAGGAAGGAAGGAAGGAAGGAAGGAAGGAAGGAAGGAAGGAAGGAAGGAAGGAAGGAAGGAAGGAAGGAAGGAAGGAAGGAAGGAAGGAAGGAAGGAAGGAAGGAAGGAAGGAAGGAAGGAAGGAAGGAAGGAAGGAAGGAAGGAAGGAAGGAAGGAAGGAAGGAAGGAAGGAAGGAAGGAAGGAAGGAAGGAAGGAAGGAAGGAAGGAAGGAAGGAAGGAAGGAAGGAAGGCAGGAAGGAAGGCAGGCAGGAAGGAAGGAAGGCAGGAAGGCAGGAAGGCAGGAAGGCAGGAAGGAAGGAAGGAAGGAATTCTGACAGAATCTAGATGTACATGAGCCATTCTGTTCATAAAAAATGACATACAGTGGGGTCCAGACCCTTTTCAGATGGCTGAAACCAGTGGACAGTAAATAAGCGCAGGAAAAAAAAAATCTTGTTTTGCTGTGGAATACTATAGCAATGTCTCTGAACAAGGATTTACAGCAAGTCTGAGGATGTGGTGTATAATTTTTGAACATCCTTTGTGGAAAATAAATCATATTTTGGAGAAGTTAGTGCTAGGGGTGAATGCAAGAAAGAGTGTAGCCACTTGAAAGTGAGGGATTTCTAAGGGATTTTAAAAGGTTGTGTCTACAGGAGCTGGACAAGGAGACATATAGCCACTTCCTTCTTTCCCTCTTATTCTAACACACAATTAAAGAAAGCAAAATGGATACAGCAGTATCAGAAGCTATTTTTATAAGACAGTTGATATACAGAAAGGTAAATGTGGTAGATCTGATTAGAAGCTTTTGGGACTTTCAGCCTGAAGTTAAAGTGAGCAGCCAGCGGCACTCCTTGGGAGCTAATGTGTTTTCTTGTGTTTCAGAAGAGCGTAACATCTGCAAGGGACTATGAGTAAGCCTCTGGTCAAAATTTGATTAGCAAAATGTGTTGTGAGGGGTAAGTCTGTACGTGGGAGAAAGCTCAAGCCAGCTCTACAGATGCAGCTGGGATTGATCCTGCCCTGTGCTTAAATGCACCTTAGGAACAGTAATTAATTTGAGTTCATATGTTCCTGTTGTTGCTCAGGATGGATGAAAGGATGTGACTTCATTCACAGGTACCAAAGGATTTGACCTGCTCAACATACATCATCTTGTTTTCACATTTGCATCAACTCTTGGTAAACTTTGGTGCCACTCTGAGAACAACTGTCTCATAGTTTGGTCTTTTAGACTCCATCAGAGAGACAGATGCCTCAGGGAGCCTGGAAAAGTCTGGCTAAGATAAGTTAACAGGGCTCCTGCCCAGCCAGCCAGGAGCCCTTCTGTCTTGGATCCTCCTGAATGAAACCTCCAAGGTCAGGCTCAATGTGATTGCACAGCTGCTTGCACACCCCATTACCATTGTCCCAAAAGTCTAAGACTGGAAATCATGCAGAATTTGCTTCATAAACAATGACGAGCCAGACATCAGCTTCAATGTTTCCCTCTTCTCCACTTTTCAAGCATGAGGAGGGTGCCAGCTTGACTCAGGACCTGTGGCTGACTACAAATCCCTGTACTGTGGTACACTGCTCTCCTGAAATGTTTTAAATACTGCAGACTGTGCTTTTATTATTGCTTTTATTACTGCTATTTATTGCTAGACTTACAAGAATGTTGCAAATGCTGAAAACAACATTTTTGTAGAAGTGTTTCTCTGTCTGAGTGTTGAAATCAGAAAAAAAAAAAAGAATGCCAAAGGGAGGTTAGAATGTCACACTTAATACATTGAAGTATAGAGTGAGTCCCTGAAAATCCTGAAATGAGAATTTCAAGGTCAACTGTCCTAACATTCTTCTTAAGCTTCCCCACCTCCTCCTCAAAGCATGCCATCTTTAATCCATTTTGAAAGCAAAAATTATGCTCCTTAAATGTATATTGGCAGATTTAGGGATAAGATCTTTCTAGTAAAAATACTCATTTTGTGCAAGTGAAATATTCCCTGGAAGGTGGTTTGATGGTTAAAGTTCACACCTACAGATGCCCTTCTTTTGTTCTCTTAGTATCCTAATAAAGATGGAAATATATTTTTTATTTTCACCTCCCAAGGAAAATTTGAGGGTAAAATCCCAGCATCCATATATATATGTCACTTGTCTTTTTTTTTGTGAAGAGGCTTAAGGGAAAGGATTTTCTAAAGCAGCTTTATAGCTGCCATAGGAACCCTACAGATACATTGCCAGATAAGAACGGTAAACTAAAGATATCAACAAAAATAGTCCATAACAGAGGAAGAAAACACAGCTGGTGTCTAAACAGAATGGAAAGAACTGAGACAAAATAATATGAGAGCAGGGAAAATATTTCTTCCAAAGCACAATGCATCTTATTTAGTTAAACAACTATTATGGCTTATTAAACAAAGCACTTATTTTTACCTTCTCCCCCTTCTTTGGCAAATCTAGCTCTTAGGATAGGAATTACATGGGGGAAACTGATCATCAAGCATGAGGCAGTAACAGCTGACAAGCTAATGAACTGAGTTAAAGTTTCTGATGAAGCCGCCCCTACACAGGCACTAGCTAATATATATATATAAATAAAACAAGAAAACCAGTTTCAATGGTTGGGAGAGGTACCAAGTAAAAGTTAGGAGTGGTATTTCTAATCTGTCAGTTCCAACTAGGAAAGATATCCAAACTAGCTTTAAAAGAGTGGTCTGCAGCTGGGAGGGGATTCTTGTCTGTAAAACTGATGGAAGAAACTAGGAAGACGATTTTGCTTTTGCTCTTTGGACCTTCAAGAAACATGACACTGCTGTGTCACTGATTAAGAAGGTGAATTATACATGTTGCTTTTTAAAATCTAGGCCTCTCTGCCAGTTTGTGTTGTTAGTCCTCCTTTCTAGAACACAGCTCACCATGAGCAATGACCCAGTTACATTCTTGTGCATGTCAGCCATCAGTGGTATTAAGGAAGGACATGGGTGAATGGATTCTGTCATACCTGTGTTCACTGGGCCATAAAAAAAGGTGAAGAAACAAAACTATATAGAGAATTTATTCTTGTTTTCTTACTTAACACTTGATCTAAATCCTACTAGAGACACTGGAAATAGTTCTAACTTCAGGACTTAGACATAAATATCTGTTTTGTAACTGAGAATATTGGCTTGGAACATAGAAATCAATTCAGATTCGGGAATGAGGTCTGGCATATGTTTGAAAGTGCCCTTGTAAAAATGTAGATGTTTTTCTATTACAGTCATGTACAAAACTAGTAGGAGACAGTAAAGAAAGGTGTAACACCTTGAAGGGTTAAAAGAAAAAAAAGCTTTTAAAAATCAGATGTTAAAAGGCCTTAATTACAGTCAAAGCTATTGCAAGATGTAGCATGTCTCTGAGTGAATGAATAATTTTTTTTCTATATTTTAATAGCTTACTATAAACATTACAGCTCCAATGTTACAGTTTTTATCTGGATTTAATAGAGATTAAATCTAAGTGAATTCTACCTGAATAATTGCAGTGGGAAAATGTTTTTAAATAGAGAAAGTATGCACTCTTAGATTACATTGTGAATATTATGGTATATTAATTCAAGAGAGAAGCAAAGACTTTAATATATTTCCAGTACTTTAAAAACCCTTATTCTTGCCATCCTTCATTTTCATGTGAATTGAAGTGTATTTGTTGTCATGAAGGTTTTGGGTTTTTATGAAAAATATGTCTACAAATTATCATTTTTCAATATAAAAAGAAAAGTTTATACATTAGCTACAGAGCTTATACATGAAAGTATCTAAGCACAGGAGAGAAAAATAAAGAGGCTGAACACATGCAGAAGTACTCAGTTTCTCCTTCTTAGGTATTTTGAAATTCTGTCAGCCTCAAATGCATATTCACGAGCCCCTGAGAAGAGGATTCTGATTTTAAGCTGTTGACTGCCTGCTACATGGATCCCTGTGCCTTCCTTTGAAACACTCATTGTGCAGGTCTTCGAGACAAGCTGTTATCTGAGAGGGCTGATCAGCTCTCTGCAAAGAGGCAGTGGCTGCCTTTCAGACTTGGGCATGGAGTGAGCATCCTCAGCCCAGCTGCCCCTAGCCAGGAGGTGCAGGACATGACCTGTGCTTCACCTCTGGCACCATTCATGCCATCTCTGCCCCAGAGGAGCAATACGGGGTGGCTTGGAAAAGCCTCATGTCTGCCTCCCTGTTCAGACCCACAAGTCCAAGCAATGCCTCCTCCTGCTCTCCTGGTGGCTGGTGTCCTGAAAGCCATACTGATCCAACAGGATTAAAGTGAAGATCTGTCTTTTGTAAGGCATTTGTGTAAGGCTGAAGGAATTATAGGCTTTGTGTGCATTAGTACATTAACAGGGCTAGGGCTGAGCTCTGGTATGTGCTCACCATCTGCTAAAATGTTTGCACAGACTTTGGCCCAGTTCTGCCTTCAGTCAGCTAAGTGTTTCCCAAAGAGTCTCCAGACTTGAGGTGGTTACCACAACCCAGAGACCATTCTCAAAGGGCCACGCCAATATATTAAATTGTATGCATAATAGTAATATTAGTACATTATTTTTACCATATATAATATAAGTAATTAAAATATATTTATATAATGCATAAACATTTATATACTAGTTTAATAGAAATACTATTTTTATAGAGTAACACTATTAGTAATTACTATATAGATAATAATTACCATATAGCTATAAAAATCGGTCAGTGTGTTAGTAATAATAATATCTAATAATATGATAGTACATTAATATTGGTCTCTGTGTAATGCTAATATAACTGCTTTGTTTAGGGGTGATCAGAGGGTTTGGGTGTATACCTGCAGTGTAACATTTGTCTCAGAACCAAGGAACAGCTCCCATTTCATTTTGCTTCCCATTAGAGATGGGACCACAAAGTCATAGTGGTCTGTTTGCAACTGCTCTGCAAAGAGAACAGTGGTTTCTAAATTGCTGTGGGTTATCTCTGTCTTCTGGAGACATCTGACACAAACCATGCACTGAAGCTAGAGATAGCTGTGCTCAGTTTATGATGAAATCATCAACCCTGCTCTTATAATACTGGTAGCTAGCAATGACTTTTGGGGTCACTGGGGCACCTTCCTGCAGCCACAGGGGCCTATACTCACCTTTTTACTTCTTTTCTATTGGGATTCTTTTACATCTACTTTATCCTTTCTATATATTGTCACTATAATTTTTAAGAGTGCAGTTAACAGGTAGCATTTCCATCTACCGACAAGAAACGTGTTTCGCCAGCAGCTCTGCTACAGTCAGAATTTGCAGCACTGTGAAGAATATGACACGGGGTTCCTTCCCAAATTCATAATCCACAGGAAAAGTAGGGCCAGAGACTGGTAAAACAATCTGTTTTGTCAGCTTTCCTAAAATGAGCTTTAATCACTTCCCTTTACCAGGTCTATGCAGTCCTTGTTTGCTAGGAGAAATTAGCTGGAACTAATTTACAAGCAATGAGTAATAGGCAATTTATCTAGTAGCTTACAACTGTTGCCTGGATACAAATCTCTTCAAATGTTTTTATATATTAAAAATTGCTTTGCACCAATTTGTTTTGATGACAAATTGTCAAACAGAAAGCCAGGGCACATGACATTACTACTTTTACCTCCTTCATGACGCAAAATACTGTCCCTGTGCTGCCTCTGAATAGGTATAATAAGGAACAATATCTTGTCAAGCCTTGTCTGGTGAGAGAACTCTGTATTTAGTTATCATTTGCCTCTAGAGCATTAGAGACATGAGGGTGCAAAGATCAGAATTTCATTTAATCAGATGATTAAATAGCAGCTGCTGTTTAATTGGAGAAAACTATTATAAAAAACCTACAATCACCCATTCAATTACAGTAAGTTAATAAATGGCCTTCTCTATCTGTCCTAAAAGAGGAACTGTTGGAATTGGTTACAAGGATGTCAAAAATCCAGGAGTAGGAATCAAAAAAGTTGCAAACCAGATTATTGTACACTCTGAAGAGGTGTTTTGAACCATCTTTTTCCTTGCTGTAATATGTGTGTCTGCCAAAATCAGTCTGTGTACAGATGCATGCAAATCAAATACTGGAATTCCCAAGGTGAATGCTAAGCTGCACCCACATGTCCAGCTGCTGAACTCTGTCCCAGAAACACAAGACTCTGGTGGGAAACAAGGAAATCTCCTTTGCAGAGATTTGCTGCTCACTCTGATTACACCCACACTCTCCTTCTGGCAGAATAAGTAGTTTAATCAAACTGTAACATATAAGGCCTTAAACTAGAAGATCTATTCTTTTTTTTTTTTTTGCTTAAAAAATAAAAAATAGTGGAAAACAAAAGAAGTAGGAAAGCAACTGAGACATGAAGGCAGCTGTAAATCTTATGTTGCATTTTTCCTTATTGATTTATCCCTTTTATTTTTGAGCTTCATCAGAGAAAGGACATCAGAGTGTACTTTAAGAGTCTGGAACTCCTGGATGAGGAACTTACTTTTGATAATTTGTAATATTGCTCAGTTTCCCTTTCCCTGGCAGCTTCCCAAACAGAGCATAGGCAGGCTGGGCAGAAAAAGCTGGTTCCCATGCTTCTTCACACAATTCCAGCTAAAGATAATTTATGGCAGTTTATCAAGAATTTTTTTTTGTATTTTAGAAGTTTCTAAGAATCATGAGTTTCCCTATTGAAACTGCTACTTAACATTTAAAAAAAAAACTGCAAGCATGAAAGCAGGCAAGCAAACAGACTAACACATGAGATAAAGTAAATTTTACCCACTGCTTCCTTCTGTTGTCTTTGGCTCTGGTTGCTGCTATACATCTCCTCTAGGTCTAAAAGGTTCAAAACCAAATCACTTTTGCCAGAACTATGCCCTCTCAGCTTCCCTCACCACGCCAGGCATGAGAATAGATACGAAGCTCTGGAACTTGAGGGTTGGGGAAATGGTAGTGGGAAGGTCAGGGGTTTGGCCAGAGCAAGTCAGTCACCTCCACACATGATAACTATGGCTGTTCAGAAAGGAGAAGGGCAATTGTTTCAGAAGGAAATCATAAAAGGTGCAGGAGCAGACCATCCCTGTGTGCTGAAAGATGAGCCATTGTGGCAGAAGACCAGCTTGGCTGAACAGGGAATTTTTGCTGGAACTCAGGTTAAAAAAGAGGGTTTATGACCTTTGGAAGAAGGGTCAGACAACTCAGGAAGAGTACAGGGATGTAGTTAGATTATGCAGAGAGAAAATTAGAAAGGCAAAAGCTCAGCTAGGACTAATCTGGCCACTGCTGTGAAAGATAATAAAAAGTGTTTTTATAAATATGTTAACAACAAAAAGAGGGCTAAGGAAAATCTCTATCCTTTATTGGATGTGAAGGGGAACATTGCCACAAAGAATAAAGAAAATACTGAGGTACTTAATGTCTTCTTTGCCTCTGTCCTTGACAGAAAGAATGAATATCCTCAGGGATACTGAACCAGCTCCCTGAACTGGTACACAGAGAGCAAAATAGGCCCCCTGCAATTCAGAAAGAACCTGCTCTGTCACTTAGACTCTCACAAGTCTATGGGGGCAGATAGAATTCACCCAGGGGTACTGAGGGAGCTGGTGGAAGAGCTCACCAAACCACTTTCCATCATTTATCATCAGTCCTTGTTAATGGGGGAGGTCCCAGGTGGTGGGATGTCTCCCTTCTTGCAAAATGCAGTCAGTTTTGCATAACAGATCAAAGTGCTGTTACTTGGTACAAAATACTCAGGACCTTGTTAGAAAGGTTTTCTTTGGAATATAAGTCCTCGAAAGATTCAAGTATATGTTCAGCACAACCCTCTCTATCTCCAGAAAAGCAACCAACAGTGTATTTCCCCTAAAACAGGTGGGAGAAGCAGCAGAAGGCAGTTTTCTGTGGTGCTGCTTATTTGCAATGAAGCCTGTAGAAGCAATTTTACCAGCTTACCTTACCTTCTGTTTTGCCAAATAAATCTAGTTTGTCAATCACTTGGATGGTAACAGCTACTGTTTAATTACTGAGCAAAGAGTAACTTTCTTATTTTAACTTGAAGTTAAGGAAGTGTCTGCTATCAAGAATGGTAGATCAAAGACAGCACCTGCATAACACCTGTCATCACTTCAGGGCATCAAAGAAAGTGTTCCTTGAAACTACAACCTTTGGCCATATCTCTTTTAGGTAAGATATGGTTTCCACACCTTGAAATGAAGACTCACCTCAAAGCTGAGAAATACTTACCCATACTTTTAAACGTGAGAACATGGGACATTTTATTAAAAGAATATATGTTATGGCCAAAGTAAACGATTCAAAAAGAATCTCAAAGATCGTTTAATGCTGTATAAACGAATGACTAAAAATTTTAAGATGAGCTATTTAGATGCAAAGCAAAAGCCCAATCCTTTCCTTCAAGTGGCAAAAACTGCTAGTGACAGATCACACAGAAAAATGAAGGGAATACTAAAGAAAAAACCCATTGAATTTATTTTTTATGTTGTTCCAATTTTGTAAGACCCTTTAAAATGCAATATTTAAAGTGAAGAATGAAAAAAAGAAGTATAACTGAGTATGAGGCACAAACTGCAGCTGAGGAATGCTGGAAGTTCAAAGGCAGGTGGCTCAGAGCCTCTGCTGCCTGTGCACTGTGTGACCTGGAGCTACACTGCCTTGTTGGACCACATTCTGCAGCTGATGGATCCATGGAGAGACACCCCAGGCATGAGGGAGCAGGGAAATTTGCTGCTGAAAGATGCTGAAGGTGATGATGAAACCATTCAGGAATGGGGAAGGGTCTGGAGGGAATCTGTCATGCTCCCATTTGCCCCAGTGTTCAGCTGGCTGTGGTGGGAAGTGGATGGTCAAAGGATGCTTATTGGTGCAAACTTTTCTGGTTGTGGATCTTTTTTGTGGATTGGGGTTGGAAGGTAAAAGAAGGCAGTATTCCCAATTTTATGAGAATTATTTCATTTTCTTTATGTCTGTAATTGATCTTCAAGACTATTGTCAGTTTTTACTAAAACAGATTTTAGGGGCTACATTCTTCCTTGACAATGCCTCATTTATGGTCTATATTAGCCCTGTTTTACATTTGAAAAGAAAAGATAAGCTTTTGTCCTCAGGAAGCTGAATATTATCATAGAAAATATTTTGAGTAGCTAGTAGTCTTTGATATCTTCCAATTTCATGGTAGCCTTTATCAGCAAAAGTAAGTGAAAATGCTACTTGGAATTTATAAGTGACTGTAGGAAACTTCAAATGATACTTCAGTTCACTGTTCATTGCTTCCTGGAAGTTAAAATTTACATGGAAAATTGACAAGACTGTATGCTGTGAGAGACAGAAAACCTTAATCCTAATGCTTGTGTGTTAAACTTCCATGGAAAGTGCTGAAGCAGGCTACACAGTTATGAGCTTATTAATGTTCAGTTCCATGGCACCATTTTTTTCCTCTGCCTGTTTTTGATTAAAGTTCTGAGTGATAATTGTTTTGCCAGTTTAAAGACTTTATGACAATACAACAAGTTAAGCACTGTGCACACAACACTTTTCCCCCCATATTCTAAAGCATGCAAGATCAAGACAAAATCTGTATTCCTGAGAAAAATAAAACTGTGTTTTATGGCTCCTTAACAAAGCATCTTCAGAATCATTGCTGTCATACACACATATAAAACATGTGACTATTTTCTCATTAAAAAGCATGGAAGACATGACAAATGCCCCCAAGTTTTGTCCTACAAATATTCTTTTAAAAGTTGCATGCATTGCCATGAATAGTCCTATTAAAGTAATCCTTAAACATGTTTAACAATGCATCATTAATAATTATTAACTTCAATGTATGCAAAGGTCTTTTAGGTTCCCTAAATTTGAATAATAATTTAGAAGTTACTACATGAATTACCATAAATCAATGTCAGAACACCAGATGACTGTAGCAGCTCAGGCCAAATCTCCACTTAACCTGCCATTCTGTCTCAACAAGACTCAGAAACACAAGACCAGGGCAAATGTAGATGACATTTCCCACCTTTCTGGATGTATTTTGCTTACTCAGTGAGTCCAAGCAGTAGAAGGTGCTGAAATGGTGCCTTTCCACCTCATCATCCAACTCCTCCTGAGCCAAATTGACTATTTGTACTCACAGTGTCCTCTGGCCAAGCCTCTCCCTGTTCTAAAAATATTCTACCTCATTGCATGAAGCACTACATTTGATTAGTTCAAACATTTGTAAGTTATGGAGAGGAATTCCTGCTCTACAGAAAATTTAATGGAAAAATGTCACTAAATCTTTTCCTCCATAGCATGTGTTTTGTTGTTACTGACATCTGGATGGTGTGACACCTGTGAGATAGAAACCTGTCATACACTGCGGAGTTTTCAACCAATTCAATATGAATCTCCACGGCAAACATAAAATCTGAGCAGCCCCTACTTTTCAAAATAAAAAATGAATGGTCCAGGTTAAACACAAGAGCAAAACTTGATCCATGTGGAAAAAACCCATATGGCATATTACACCCACATGGAGCAGGTCTCCATGAGTGGTCTTCTCCTTTCCATGTACAGATGGATCCCTCTCTGGCTTATGCTGGGCATATTCTGCTGCCAGCAAATGCTGGCGCTTTCAGGGGGTGGGGAAAACTTGGTTGCTGGAATTAATACAAAACTTAGTGAAATACTATAAAACACTATTTTTTCATGTGGATAGCACTTTACATCTACAAACTCTCATTTCAGAAAGTTGTTATTCTTTGGTCACGAGATTCAGATGCAAGAGGAAGGACTGAGCAGCCTGTGGAGCTGTACTGGGAAGTTACAAAGCAGTCAGCAGACATCTTGGCACACACATGTTCTTCTGAAGGTGGCAGCTGCTGTAGTCTGATTAGCAGCCATGAAACTGGTTGGCTGTAAGCCAGATTGATAAATAAAGTAACTCTTTCAATAACAAATCTGCCTTTAGATGTTAGAATGAAAACATCTTCAATAAACCCTTGTTTATATTTTAGTCTTTCAGTATGTCTGTTAGACTAAAAGGAGGGTAAGACCCCAAATGCAGAAAAATGCTACCTGAATGTAGTGGGTCTTTTTTAAGAACAATGAGACAAAAAAAATAAATTAGTTTAAACTCTAGAGAGATCAGAATGACTTTAGTTCAGGTAGTCAAAAGTGATCTTCATCTCTCCTCAGCTCTAAAAAATATTGCTTGTTTTCAGCAGCATCCAAAACTGTTTTGATTTCCTTTTTGGCTAAGCTGGGCTTCTGAGCAGCATGTTTGATTCTCAAATCAGAATGAATATGTTTCTAGATTCAGTGGTTTTATCAGACTCTCTAGGTTGCCTATAGGAGCTGCAAAAGCTGAGCATGCTAAAGAATGGCTCCTCTAATCTTTGGCACACAAAGGATTTTATGAAGGGATAACACTGACTTCAAAGATAAGCAAGTTGCTGCAAAAATTAAATCCCATTCAGTATGACGACAGCTGGGGAAGCCAAGTAAGAAGATTAGTTGAAAATGTAGTAGTTGTAAGTCTTAGCAAGTCAGCAACTCCTAATTGATCCTGGAAAGCATTTTGAGATGGTGGAGAAAATAACAGGGCACTACTCCCAATACTTCCTCATGGTATAAACTTTATTTACACTTAAATGGCAATGGCAAAGAATAGAGGAAAACACTGGAAAATAAATTAAATTTTACAGAAGGGCCCAAGATATCTGCAAGGCACTTTGTTCTTAGTGAAAATTCAGCCAAAAGAGAGCATATAATTAGTGCCCACTGAAACACCATCTCCCAGGGGCCTGCAAATTGTCAAAAGCTAAACCCTAGGCACATCAACCTGGTACAGATCCCTTAGCCTGCTGGAGGTTGTAAGCTCCTCTTTGCTCCTCATGCCTGAGTATTACCATGCTGTGCTGATGAGCTTGGCAGCTGCTCACTTGGATATCGTGGTGTGCTGCTAGTAGTGATGTCTGATGGGAGCTGCTCAAGCAGAAAGGCTCTTTGTGTGGAAAATAGTGTCTGTCTGCAGCCTACCAGACTGTGTAAGGGCAGCTCAGGCTGTCAAATGAGACAGTTTGCATATTATAATAGCCATGCTGCTAAAAGCAGAGGTTTCCTTTAGAATCAAGTGTTCGAAGTTTTTAATAGTTGTGAGTGTGTGACCCAGTGAAATAACTGGAGTGGCATATGGAAAATAAGAGGATTTATCAATGACAAGATGTTTCTTTATCATTTAAGTTCTCTGTCACATTTCAGTCATTCCCAGGCAAACAGTGTGCCAATTAGTTCAACTTCCCTGGGGAAAGAATCTGACACTTTTTTCTTCCCTGGGAACATGTTTTCACACTTTTAATCAGAATATGCTGAGACTGCCTCGGATCATAGGAGTATGTCAAAATCCATAATTAAACCCGTAAAATGGTACTCACAGGTTGGCTTTTCTGGTTTTATATTTCTTGGTGTCTTTACCTATAAGGAAAAAAACTTAAACCTCTACAGAAATATGTAGATAAATATACAGATCTAAATGATTGGTAATGATTTTGGTGATTGACTTCAGAGACTGATTTCAGATATTGGCCAATAAAAGCAGAGTTTAGAGGTAACTGGCAGCCCTGGGGGATGCTATCAGAAGTAGGAATGACCCTGTCTATTCTAAAGAATATAAACTGCAGGCCCCTTTCTACTCTCACATTGATATTTCTCATTAGGATCCACAGCACAATCTGAAAACAAAGCAGGGCTTAGTGTGGAAGGATTATGCTGTTCCACTGCCACTGATTCAAGTGGATGTTCCTGGATTTCCCTTAATCATGCTGGGATGTCTCCAATGCCATTGCAACTTCAAAGCCTGAAAGAGGCTCTGCTGCCCCCTTCTTTTCCAGCCTTTCACCTACTATTTCTTGCTAAATATGGCAATGGGAAGGATGATAAAGGAATTGCAAAAATACAGTTGTTAGCAAAAATAAATTGTTAACACTAAAGTATTTGCTCTAATTCTGAGAAGCTTTGTCAAAGAATAAAGTACATTTTCTTTTTGCATTTTCCCCTAACTGGAGAAGGTAAAGCGCAGTGAATTGTCTCCATTAATTCTGATGTTTTGCATCATGATGATTCACTTCCCATTCAGCAGAAGCAGAGATCTGCATGCAATCTTAAAATCAAAATGGCATTTTTGCAGCCTCAGAGTACAGTTGTGACATGGATAGGAATCATTTTCATTCTTGTTCCAGCTTCCTTTTTTCTTTTGATGACAAATTTTCACCAGTAGCAGAACCAAAGGAAAAGCTACACCTTCTCCTTCTCCTCCTCCTCTTAGAACAAAAGTAATTGAAAAGGCTTCCACCATAAAATGTCTCCCTGGTCTACAGATTCTTGTGTGAACACAAGCATATCTTTGAGCCAATATTATATTCAGAAATTATAACTGGGAACACCTGCCTTTTGTTTCAGGCAGTGTTTATTGGTTGAAAAAAGAGTGTTTCAGAGTGTGCTGTGGGCCATGCCAGTACCAGGACCCTTGTCCTCTCCCTGCTCCTGGCAGAGAGCTTGGAGAATCCCATTGCATCAGGGCTTCAGTGCTGGAGGAGAAGGGCTGCTGTGAGAGGGAAACACAGTAAGTGACCTCCAGAGCCCTGCTGGAATCCATATTTCTGGGATTTTGTAATTTGTGCATGAATACTTAATTAGATTTATAGCTTGGAAGATGTAGAGTCTTTTCTCAGCTTTCCCAAGGCCGTTCATGTCCCTGTCTGGCTCTAGATCTATGCAATAGGGGTGGTGAAATCATCTTTCTTTTACTTTTTAGTTGATCCTTCTATTATATTCAGAACTGGGTGTGTTTGCAGGGTCCATCACCCCTGGGCCATACTCCCTTCATAACAGCAATGGAAATTTAGCCAGTGGGCAGTCATATGGCAGTTGAAATGGGTCATGGGAGAGGGAATGTGGGTCAAAGTTTGACATTTTGTATTAGTTTGGCCCTCATTCTCTCAAACTCTTTAAAAATGTTTTTATAGCATGTTTCATAGACCTTTCAGGACCACAAGTTAGTTCCTCTTCTCTTACATTTTTCATATTAGATTTATGTTTTGGCTCAAATCTAAAACCAGTGTTTCCAGTTACAAAGCTTTAAATGAGTTTTAAGAGCATTGATTCCCTTCTCACCAAATTTTAAAACAGAAACACGATATTCATTGAATTAAATAATCTGAATATTTATTACTAAGGATTTCATCTGGAAGAAAAATATTGACCACTTAGGAGTTTTGAATAAAGATGAAATTCAATGCCAAAGGCATGTTGTACATCTGGTTTGGTGAAGCTGCTCTAAAAGTAAGCAGTTGGCAATAAAGGAATAATGGAGTTTGCAAATGGTACAAGGCATGTGGGTCATCTTTGCCAGGATTCCTGTTCTTAGAGAGCTGAATTTGGTTATGGTATTTGTGGCAGGTTACTAGTGTCATGTTTCAAATGACTCAAATGTTTTCACTCTGGACGGGAAGGTTTGCGTTTCTTTCTTTGGGAGCTACCTTACAGTGACTTTTTTTCAACATCAGATGTGACACTAGACTCAAATATTTGTCCTTCACTGGGGTTGCTCCGAAGCCCTTTGCAACAAGAAGAGATCACAGCTGGCTGGGAGGCAGCTCTGGGGCATCCTGACTTCACTGTGAATTTCATTTTGTGCAGACTTTGATATATTTGAGGGAGAAGGAGTAGCATTTCCCAGAAGAAGCACTGAGTATGTTGAGGCCAGGTCTGCATACATTTCATGAGTATAGTGCTTGAGTGCTTTGTTATTACACCATGTCAGGTGGCAATGGGACAATGGAATCAGCTCTCTCTTTTAGCATTTCTAGCATCTTCCCAGACCTGAGTCTGTATAAATTGTGCCACCTCGTCTTAGCAGCTGCTGCTGTCCCTTTGAGGTTGTGAGCAGGAGGTGTGCCTGGGGTGCATGTTGTGGCTCCAGGCCACTGGCACAGACTATCAGCCTTGGCACAGCACTTCCTGCCTCTGGCCAAGCATCTTGGAATAAAAAAGATCAGTGGCATGATTTGTAAAGGCAGCCTGATGTGTAACACCTACATACCTTTAAAATGCAACCTTTAGTCTTTAGCTTCCTCTTAGGGAATATAAATACTTGAGGAAAGCGCAGCAATATGAAAAGCTTTATGTTTGGAATTACCTACATCTTGCCCTGAGAAAGGGGGCAGGGGAAAGTGCAGTGGAAATTTGTAATCTTTGTTTTCCATAAATTCCATGTTAGAGGGCCATGCATTAGGAACTACAGTGATATGTGTCTCACATCTGACTAGGTGTCTGCTGAGTCTTCACATTGTTTGTGGGATCTTGCACAGGGCTGACTGCCTGAGCCTGGCTCAGGGAATTTCTTTCATAAGAGAAATGGACTTTTGTTGTAAAGGACAGGAAATGGTCTGTGTGGAGAACAAAGAATATCAGGGTTGATTTAAATTTTTAAAATTCATGACTCTACTTTTGTTTATGTTACTCATATCCCTTGAAAATCATAAACCTTTTGGGAAGAAAATCAAAATGAACACTTAATGTTTTTAATGTCCCTGCAGCTCTGAAATGTTATTTGCTCCTGCATTTTCTCTGGAGAACTGCAGAAACATGGTTGTTGTGCAGGTGCCAGCATTAATTTAAAATTGTTCATTCACAGTTACAGCTTTTCAGGAAGATAACTTGTTTCTGTTCCAAAATCCATCAATTTTCTCATTACAAAGCAGTAAGGGGTATTTCCTGGAAGGTTATTGATCCTGTCAAATGTAAAATACTCTTGTCAAATACCGCAGTTTTAGAGACTGTCCTGAATAAAAAGGCAAGACATATTACTCTGTCATATAACATTTCACTACTGCTTCATGTTCTATTGTTAAAAAAATCATAGTATAAACAATAAAATGCATTTTTACAATAAATGTTGAGAATCAAGAATATGTTAGTTTTCATGCTTAGAGAGAGAAAATTGTAGTGTGTCTGGGACTTGTTTTGGCAACAATATCCAAATATCTTTTTGCTTTTTAAAGCAATACAGTATCTTGAGAGTTTTTGGGGTGTGCATGTGTGTGTGATAGAGCAAAAGTTGTCTGCCTCTGTAACAATTACCATCACTTCAGCATTGTGTTCATGTCAATGCATGACTCTCACAGCACCACTTCACCTCCAATTAAACTTAGGTTAAAAGCTTATAATTTTAGTTGTTCTTGAGCGTACTTATTTAAAACCCAAATAAAACCTTTCATTTCTAACTAAAAAATGATTTGAGTAGCTTACAATGTTTCTTTAACAGTCAGATTATTTTTTTCCTGTGGTAACTACAAAATGTAAAAAACCTGCAGGTGTTTACAACAGGCAGTTGTGACAGTGACTCCCACAAGCTTTCCATCTTTTCTGTCTCTTATGCTGGGGATTAGATCAATGATTTCCACTATTGTATTATCTACACAGCTGTTGATGGCAAATTTTTCAAATCTGTATTTATCAAAGAAACAGATCAAATTATTAGACAAGATCCATAGCTGTGTTTTAATATTGTATTCTTTGCCTTTTTTCTTCCATTTCAATATACTATCTGCTATCAACAGTGAGGGAGCTGGAGCTGCAGACCCCCCACTCCGACAGATTATTATAAGCAAAATCTTTTCAGACATAATGGAGAGTTAATTTTGAATCAAGTAGGTTAAAAAGCTATTCTACTCATTGAAAAAGGCAACATCTAACATATTTACATTAGCTGGTGGAAGATAATTGTCCTTACCAGCCAGGGTGCAGTCAAAGGAAGCTGAGGATTTCAGTGCAGTAAACCACGGGCATATCTACACCCCACAAGTTTAACGTGTGAGCTTGTGGCAAGACAAAGAGATGTAGGCTGTAAGCAATGCCTGCTGCAAGCAGCAGGCTCCTGGCAGCCTGATGAGCGATTTTGCAATAGGATGTTGTGTTTTTGAAGTCCTGAAATGAGATCAGTGTAAAAGGTGAACAAAAACAAGTAAACAAAGAATGCCTGCAATCCTTCAGTATGCACCAAACCCCATTGATAAAGCTGTAAATTTATTTCATGTGTAAAAATACAGAATAAAATTTATTGAAATCTCACAAACTGGATACTTGACAAAACAAATTTATGGTTTTAATGTGAAAGATGTAAAATAGAATTTCATTTGGATTTATGACTGTGATATCATTATGGTGATTTATATGTTTAATAGCTGTGAAATTAGTCACCTCAAATGAAGCTGTGGCTGAGCTCATGTTTCTGTAGCAAGTCTCAGATATGTGTCAGTGTCTAATATATTTTAAAGGAAAAATCAAATTGGGATTTTTTTAATTTCTTCTAATTAATGTTCATAAATAAAACATAGTTTTGTGCTCATCATCTGTGGGTTTTTTTCCCTTGCAGGACTTCCTACCCCAGTAAGTCTCAGAGCCTCAGATTATTTGTTCCTCTTTCACTACAATAAGGAGGAGGAAATAAAAGAATATAAGCCAGCATCAGTCCAGGTTTTGCTTCTTTGTCAAGTCCCTGCTGGAGATCTGAGCTGTGATTCAGGTCAAAGCAGATGTCCTCTGAGCCAGCCAAACCTTGAATATGTGCTTTCCTCACGGTGGGAAAATGCAGTGTTTCTGTACCAGGTGGGAAATTGAGCTCATTGGGAGAGAGTCCCCCCACTTCTTAAGGGACTAGACAGATAACTGAACCTCAGAGAGGGGCTGCTGCGCTGCTGGTGAGGTGTGCATGCCTTTCCACAGATGTTGGTTGGGGCTCTGGCTTGAAAAGAGTCTGCTGTTGTATCATCCTTATCTGGCAGCAGCAGAACATTCACCATTTCCTGCAAACAGCCTGTCAGTCTGCTGGAGCCAGCCCTGGGGAGGTTAATTCAGTGTTGTGAGAGTATTCATAGTCTGTCAGTGGGCACTGAGGCAATATGGGGCTGTCACTCCAAGCCATGGCTTAACCCCAGCCAGCAGCTAAGTACCATGAAGCTGCTCACTCCCTCGGCTCCCTGCAGGATGGGAGAGATAACTGGGAATAAAGAAAAGGCAAAACATGTGGGTTGAGATAAGAACAGTTTAATATTTTAAATAAAATATAATATAAAATTAATAGTAATTGTATAAAAATGGAAATTAAAAAAAAAATAAGAGAGAGGGAAATAAACCCCTAGAAAGGTAAGTGATGTGCAACACAACTGCTCACCACCTGCTGGCTGATTCCCAGCCCATCACTGAGCACTGATCTGCAGCTCCTGGCCAGCTTCTCCCAGTTTATAAACTGGACATGATGTTCTATGGCATGAAATACCCCTTTGGCCAGATCAGATCAGCTGTCCTGGCCATGCTTCTTCCCAGCTTCTTGTGCAGCTCCTCCCTAGCAGTGTATGGGAAACTGGAAACTCCTTGACTCAGGGTAAGCACTGCTTCACAACAATTAAACATCACTGAGTTATCAACATTATTCTCATGATAAATACAAAAAGCCATGGCACTATACCAGCTACTGAGAGGAAAATTAACTCTGGTCCAGCCAAAAAAAGGACAGTCTGTAACTACCCTCAGCTAGAGCCAGCTTTACACCATACAGGATTTCTCACCACATAAAACACTGAATAAAGAAACTTGATGTAAGATTAATAACAGCTTCTGCTAAGTATAGGATCTAAAGAGCTTTATATATATTGCTTGCTGTGAAACTATCCCTCTCATGTCTTTATTATCTCCAAACAGTAGCTATTCTTGTCACTGAGAGCTCCTAAAGCCTAGTGGCTTCATAGTCTACTGACTCGGAACGAAGGTCAGACTGCCGCTATTTGTGATCCATAATGTGCTTACCCAAGCAGACATGGCTGAAAAGGACCCCTTGTGGTGTTTGCTGCCACTCCAGAGAGGAGCTATAGCAGCGACAAGTTTGTTTTCAGGCCCGAGGGGCTGCCAGAGGTCAAACGTGTCTGACTGCAACCAGTTTGTACTATTAATGGAGGGGCACAGAGCTCTTATAGCTGATGTGCACCTTGTGAGGATGCTTTGCAGCACCAAGATTTGTGCTTTTGAGGTACTTTGACTAAGGCAGGCACCTGGTGAATCGGTTTTCTTACTTTCCTACAAATTTCTTACAGAGATAGAGGTGTTTTTCAAAATCTTAAGGAAAAGAAAGGATTGTATCTATACAAATTAAATATCTGAGTAAAATCCCTTCTAGAATTTTCAAAGATCTTCATCTTGTCACTGGCTGTACAGGAAACTTGAGGCTCAATTTTGAAGGACTGTTGTGCCCAATTCCTTCGTGTTAGACTTGAGTCTTTCTAACTAGTCCCTGTCTGAGAACTAAAAGTGATTTACATTTGGAAACAAGTGAGATTTGTATTAGGGAACTTAGGTATTTATACTATATACTATATACCATATACTTGGGTATTATATATATATATATACACATATATATATATATATATATATATATGTCTAGAATATCCCCTAGCTATATTCAGTAGATGAACTGACATTTACTTAGCTAATTTCTTCTTCTTCCTATCAAACAGAATTTAATTGTGGTGCACCTCATGGTAGAGACATACAGAGTCAGGTGAGATGACTTCTGTCAGGAGGCTGTGGTGGAGGGACTGACCACCACTTACTGAGGACTCAGAGAAACAACAACCATCCTTGAGGATTATTTATGCCTCTGAAGCCAGGGGTTGCCTTGATACAGATCCCTTCACTATCTGGTTTTGCAGTGCCACTGCTGCTGCCCTGTTCCTTTCATCCAGAAAATCACATATGCACTTCTAACCTTTACTGTAATGCCCAAATATCTTTAACATTTTGAAAGTAACACTGAAAAAAGAAGAAACTTTCTTGTGTGTGTACGACCAACGCTCACCCATTCTGATTGTCTCAAGTTGTATATTCTCAGCAAAATTCGAAGGGTGTTATGCCACACATAAGATGTTGTGCACCTATCTTCCCCGTCTCAAAAGCATGTGTGCATGCAGTGCTTGAGCAGCAAACCAGACACCCCTGATGAAGGGTGTGATTAAACACTCACTCTATTATCCCGATTAATATGCAAATAAGCAACGCTAAACTGTTGACGGGATTCAAACAGTAATCACTGACCCACTTCAACAAATGAGGAATGCAATCATGCTCCACGTAAGGACAGTGAATACATTTCTTTCTGCCATTCATTTGAGCAGAAGGCTCTCGAGTTTAATGTTTTATGCTCAGAATATAAATGAGTTTCATTTTATCTGAAGCTTTATTTCTGTAAGATTGAAGAGAATGTCACACTGTTTTGTTCATACGCTACCCTTCCGTATCAAAGATACATTTGAGATTTAAAGATACATCTGAAATAAGGGGGAAAAAAGCCCCAAACCCCGCATTGTTAATCTGTTTGCATATGTTTAATCAACAACAGAATAAAAATAAAACGCATGTCTTTAGTTTCACTTCTGCAGCGTGATCCAGTAGCACCATCTGCTGTTTACAGGGAGCACTGCTGCTTTAGTTATATGCAAAATAACTAAATTTTTATTTTTCTAATTTCTATTCTTATATAGAAATGTACATACATTCCATAAGCATCTATACGGTTTAACCTTTTTGAATGGCTATGAAAAAACCTTCTAAATTGCTTTTGTGCACTCAGAAATGTCAGTCCTTTAGAGGAAAGGCAGGTATTTAAACAGTGATAATTTTTTGCAATGTGCCCCATAATATTTAACGATGCCAAGAGATATATTTCCTGGAAAACGTCTGCTTAGATGCTTTACTCTAACTGTTTTCTTTGTGGAAAATATTTTGGCTGAAACTCATATCTTGGTATCAGTAAATGGTCTGGTAAATTAGAAATCCATTACACTGGTTCTAGTAAAGGAGAAAATAGAGCAGTGATTTTTAATTTTTTTTTTTTTCCTAAGTGGGAATAAAATTCTAAAGCATTTATAGAGATCCACTTGAGGTTGAAGAAATTTAAATTAGCTCACATTAGTAAGTCAGAAAATTGCCTCATAAATGAACAAAGGAAAGTATTTTTTTGCCCCAATCTAAGATAATTTTAAAGTAATTAATGAGCATATAATCTGCCCTGCTCCCTTTCTCTGTTTCTCTCCCCTCTTGCCTTGGTGCTGGCAGTTCATGACTTTCAGCGCACTACTTGGCTTTCTCTGCAGCTTTGAGCTGTGCCTGGCATTGAGAATGCAACGAGGGGGGACAGCACCTGCAGTTGGTGCTGCATTGGTGCAGAGATACCCCATGGAGGAGCACTTCTGCCAGTGCCAATGCCAAAGCCCACTCCTGCCTCCCGTTTCCCTGAGCATCTCACAAGGCCCCAGAGTGCAGCTGCTGCTTCTGCTCCAGCCTTACAACACAACAAGACGCTTCCTGCTTCCTGCTTGTGGAATTTGTGGAGAGGAACCAAGTCATTCACCTCTAATGCCTTTTCTCAGGGCTGGATGTGGAATTTGTCTGCTTCTGCCTGGGTGCTTAAAGAATTCATTCTGCTGCTCACAGTGTTTCCTGGGTTGCTCAGAATGGAGGTGGGTCTTTTGTGGTACCTATTACTGTGCAGCTGCAACCTCTCACAAAAGTTGCAGGAGTAATATATAGCACAAGTGCCCATAAAGCTTAGTGAACTAAAATTGTGTGTGTGCAAGGTTGCACTTTATGATTAGGAAACACTGAAATTGCACTGCACATGTAGCATCTAATTCAGAGGGGTTTGTTGATTCTCAACATGCCATTTCTCCTTACTTGTAATAATTCAGGGTTAGTGTATAATTGAAGCAAAGGACCAGACATTTCTTTCTGTCAGCAGCAACAGCCAACTATAATGCTAATTCATTTTAAACTAATATATCCACCCTGGGTCCGTTGGTCTGAAACACACTCTGAAGTGAAATTCGAAGACCTGGTGAGAGGCTTGTAGAGCTACTGAGTGTTTCTGCTATAACCTAGGACTGTGACAAAGTTCATTTCCCCAGAGCAGCCCTCACGGTGCTGTGCTGTGCACTGGTAGCTGGAGAGGTGCTGGTAACACACCGGTGTTTTGGCTGCAGCTGAGCAGCACTGGCACAGCATCAGTGCGGTCTCCCCAAACTCCTGGCCAGGGGTGGGCAAGACCTCAGGAGATGACACAACCAGGACAGCTGACCCAAGCAGTCCAAAGGGATATTCCATACTATATGGTGTCAGCTCACCTGTAAAACCTAAGGGAAGGAAGAGGAAGGGGGGGGAAATTTGTTATTTACAGTATTTGCCTTTGGGAGCAATCAAATGCTGAAGCGCTGCTTCCTGGGAAGTGGCTGAATGTTACTGCCAATATGAAGCAGAGAATTAACCCTTCTTTTTATTTCTCTTTGCTTGTGTGACATGCAAGCTTTTGCTTTAGTAAACTGACTTATCTCAACCTGTGAGTTGTTTTCCATCTGGTTTTCTCTCTCCTGTCCAGCTGGGAGACATAGAACAGCTTGGTGGGCAGCTGGCATCCAGCCAAAGTCAACCCACATAAGTCCCAAAAAACTCCATAAAAAAAGGAAAACTGAGCATTTAGGGTTTTCCCCCCCATTTAAAGAAACCTATGGCATGAACAATATTCTCAATTTTAATACTGTAAGCTCTTAGTAAAAGCAAAAATATATCAGCGATGCAAATCCCATATCAAACCCCACAAATATTTGGGGGAAAGTGTTGCTGAGACACCAGCTTATGGTGTTGCAACTCTTTTGCCATATCTGAGCTCTCACTGCCATTCAAGGACTACAGTGAACTTTTGAAATGGGTTGTTAGTCTTAAAATAACCAGCATGTGCAGAGGATTTGTAGTACATTGATGAAACTTCTAAAATTGCCAGCTCATTTAGCAGTTTCATATAGCATTTTGTAAATCACTTTGAAAGATCTCTTACTCTGTAAAACATTACAAAATGTGCAGTTCAGAGGGGCCACCTGGACAATGTTCCCAAGATGGGATCAGATACGGCAGCAGTGTTTCTACAGTACACAGGACACTCCTTGTGATTTCATAGCACACAAAGCAGAATAGGAATGTTCTTTACTTGCAGGGAGAGCAAAATGAGCAGGTCAGAGACAAGGTAAGTAACTCACCGTATAATAAGTGACCTTTATGTACTTTAGCAATTTTACCAAGCATAACCTGTGCTTAAAGTCTGAAAGAAGTTAATGAGTTGAACGACAAAGTAAGCTTAATCCTGTGGTTACTAATGCAGACTAACTCCTACAACATTATGCTTTTGCAGGCCAACTTCTGCACTTCAAGATATTCCAAGTCTCAAAATTTTTGAAATTTGTTTCTAACTTATTATCCAGTTGGAGACCAGCTTCGTAGCTGTTGCGAACTGATTCTAAATTCCTCATGAAAAGATTACCAGAAGAGTTTAGAAAGTGTGTAAAAGAGAATATAAGTAACATTGAAAAGAAACTAATTTGCTCCAGTCCCAGACTGAACTTGTGGTGGTGGTGATGACACCATTTTGAATAAGGAAAAACACATCCTCAAGCAATCTAATGGTTGTAGAATATAATATACCAGAAGAGTTCAGCTGGAAGGGATGTAACAAGGATCACCTAGTGCAGCTGTGATGTCTCATCAGGGACCAGATGATCTAGGACTTTTTCACTGTACTAGAGCATACTAGATCCTGAGTGGGACACAGACAGAATAAGCAGAAAGTATTTAAGCAAATTAATTTTCCTCAGAATGAATTACAGTATCTGTCTACTACAGTGATAACCTACGCACTAGAAATAGTTAATAATATCAGTAAGGGGGAGTAATTTTCTAGTTCTGTAATTCCATTTCTTGCAAAGTAAAATTCTGCTACTTCCACTAGCAACCTGTTCTGTAGAACATTTTCTTCTGTGTATTATTAAGGGTACATGCATTACCCAGCTGTAGGCTGTAAGAGGATCAATGCAGACAGCAGTCACTAAATAGAGCTCTCCCTTTTACTAACTAGCAGAAATATCTATGATTAAGATTGCTTTCCACTTGAGCTGAATCATAACAAAAAAATTAAAAATGAGATGGGCCTGTCTACTGGAACAATATTCTTATGAGAATTTTTGTTTCTAGAAACAAATGAAAGAAAACACCTTTTATGCAGAAACAATTTTAATAATATCAAAGCGTACAAAAAACTATCAGAACAAATGTTAGATGAACAGAAAACTAAAGAGCAATTTTGGCCTCACTGGACAATGCATATATATATATACATATATAATTGTTCGTCCTATATGCTTATTCTGTCAATTCTACTGCTGTCTCAAATGCAGGCATTGCATGTTTCAAAGAAGCCTGCAGCTAAGGAAGGGTTAAATTATGTTTTACTGACTTAATTCACATACTTAAGAAAACTTCACCCAATTCAGGGCTGTTTTTTTTAATCTTACTTGTCAGTCATGTTTTACAGACAAAATTCTCCACTTAACTTTGATTGATGTAATATTTTAAAGAGTATTTGCTATTCACACAATTAGCATTCGATGTTTAAAACACCAAAACTGGAAACAAAGTTAATTTGTCCAAAAGTACAGTCAAAGAGACTAAAAAGATATTTTAGAACCATCAATTGGAAATCTTTACTGTATCATAGTCACTTCAAGTGTTGTAAAGTAGTTTTCTACCATCTTCAGCTTTTCTTCAGAAAGCAGATTTTCTTGCTTCAATTGTCTAATAAGAGCTTCCAAGGACCTGAGTCTCCCCAAAGTTTTTACCTCCTGCATTTCAAGTAAAGTTATCTTAGAGTGGAGTTTTGAAATTTTCTGCCAAAGGTGATCTCTGTCTATGTCTTGTCTGCAGTATGAATGCTCAGTCTGCAGTATTTCACTTCCGTCATATTCAATCACTTCTGTCTTGTCTATGTCAAGAAACTCTTCCTTAACAGGCAGGAAAGAACTACTTACTCTTTCAGGCTCTTCTGGACTCTCAGCTGGCATAATAATAGCAATGACAGACTCTTCACTTCCACTGAACTGCTCAATAGTTTGTGTGACTGTACTCAGTAAAACTGCATCTTCACTTGTCTGCACTTCACCAGAACAGACCACATGAGGGACAGAATTTTCAACTGCATAGTCAGTAACCGACCCAAAAGCATTGTTCAGTTTCAGAGATGAATTCAAGTAGTCAGGGTCTGTAAATTGCAGGACTGTAGCTGTACAACCTCCTGAATCCTCTACAGAAGTTTGAACACTGGGACCTTCCACGCTCTGGACTGCTGCTGTCATTAAAACAGGATTAGGCTGATGTAAATACTGCTCAGAAGAACTATCAAGAATGACACTGTCTGCCTGAAAGCCACCTTCATCTGGAAGCTGCAGGTTTTGAATTTGTAAAGGTTTACTCAGTGCAGTTGAGCAAACCACTTCTGAAAAAAACACCTTTTCCTCTACATTTTGTGCAATTACAGGATTTTTCTTTGGTATACAAGGTTCAAGCGGTACAGATACTTTCTCTGACACAACATTTGTTTCTGTCCGCTCTTCTCTCTGTACCTGTTGTGAACTGTTCTCAGAAGAATCTTTTTCCTGGAGGAGAAAAAAAAAAAAAAGAAAATCACCACCTTGTAACAAGAAAATAACTAAGCATAAAAAAATTAAGTCTCATTTATAGCATGCTACTGCAAAAGGACTAACTTAGATGAGTACTGTTTAAAAATTACATCAGAGGCCTCAGAATTCATGTAAGCATCTTCCACAACTTTACTTCATGTCCTAAATGTTAAAATACTATTTTTAAAGCTCTAAAAGCAATAATAGTGTTTGGTTTTTTAGTTTTGGGGTTTTTTTCTTATTGTGGTTTGGGTTTTTTTATTTGTTCTATTATAGGTTTTTGTCAAACTCTAGGGAATTTGTACTGTTTTACACACAAGATACCATAATTTTAAATGTACTTGAAGAGCAGGGGCTACACAAAGACTAGCTGGCATCTTCTATTACCATCTGAAACATTGTAGTAAATATATTAAATGTACACAGCACAAAGTTCTTGCATTAAAGATGATTGTAAACCAGCAATTCAATTCTGCCAACTAAATTTTACGCTTTATAAAAACGGAAACCTTTTTTTTGTTTATAGATAGAGATCTTAGCAGAAAAATACATAGTTAACAGGACTTTAAACAGAAGTTGATACTGAGACAATTTGAAGCTTGTCCTTTTTTAGCCACTTTCTTTTCCCTTCCTTCACATAAACTACATCACGATTACACTTGATTACATTATATTTATTATACACAAATAATTATATTAGTAATAAAGAATATTTTAATAAATAACAATAATAATAATACTTTTAGGTATGTCACTCAGTGAAACAAAAATACAAAAATAGTGGGAGTCTTATTTTTTCTAGTAGATCTAATTACATAAAGAACACTCTGATGAATTTGTACTCATGCAAAACTGTGTACATGGGAACTAAAACAAAAAAAACATACAGAACAAAGAAACAGAAAAATAAACAATTTTAACTTTGCTAATTAAATATAGGCCAGGCAAAAACCTCAACCAAACCAACCAACCAACCCAAAAATTCAAAAATCCAAACCAACAAAAAAAAAAAAGGAAAACAGGAAAAAGAAGTTAAAAAAAAAAAAAAAGGTCAGAAAAAAAAAGGAAAAAAAAAAAAAAAAAAAGGCCAGGCTGAAAAAATTTATTACAATGAGAAAGATAATTTCAAAATGTATGTTCCTAAAAGTATGTATGTAATCTGAAGTATCCTAAGTGCATTCAACTTTGTGATTCAGTTTTATTTGAAATTTCAGCCCCAGAAGAACTGGAAGATTTATACAGAAATAGCATTCATTTGGTTACCTTTACATTTTCCAAGACAATACCTAACATCATGTCAATCTTTGGGATTTTGTGAAAATGAAGCAGTTCCCTTTCTCTGTCTTATCTGCAGCTGTAAAAGACTGTCTCAGACTATGTATTTTAACTAGACAAATCTCTTACAAAATATATTATATAAATGTTCCCAAAATCTCAAATAACAGAACTGCCATTAACGTTGAAGGAAATGCACCAAAACAAGTCTCAGGACAGTTGCTTAAAGGAAGACTCTAACTTGCATTGAAAACCTCCTTGTCTATCAGTCCCTGCCCTCCCACTTGTAGGTCAATATTCAAATAAAAACTCTTGCAAGCTAATGTAGAATCGTTACTGATACTGAAATGCCAGCAACTATCACTGCTCTTGAGCCACAAACATTCTTTATTTGGAAGAAGAACCAGAATGAAATGTTTTATGAAGAATCATTAAGCATTTCTGGGAAGACTTCCTTGACTTGCTCAGTAATACATAAAGCAAGGTGGTGGTGAGCAATATGCAAATACAGCAATTCTTTGCTCTCATGTTTCCAAAGGCAGTTTGGGGCCTCAGTTTCTTTTTCCTCAACATTTAGTCAGAGACACACTAATCAGAAATTTTTACCCAAAATAAGAATTCATATCCATATATTTCTGAATACTCAGTCTATGTAGAAAGTTAAGGTTTGGGGCAAGTAGAGAACCAGAGGTCAAGTCAAAAGATATTGTTGATTTGCTGAGGTGGTCACTAAAAACATGTGACTTGATGTTCAGAAAAGTGCAGGGAGAATAAAGTAATGCCAGAGAGAGAAGTGAGACCACAGGAAAGCAAGTTCACAGAATCACAGGTACAAAGCACTGGCATCTCTTTTTTTTTTTCTTTTGATAGCAGGAAAATGATGGCTAAACTAAAAATAAGCACAGAAATTACTTTTCCAAACTGGATAAATCCATCTGGGATTTCTCAGATATATATATTGCAAGATTTTCTGGTTTCGTATTTGAGAGATTTATCAAGATCAATTTTCACTCCACAAAGTCAAAAGAGTCTAGACAACAATTGCAGATGTTCAAGACAGAGTACTTCATGACTAAAAAGAAATTGCTTTGTAAAATTAATTAGCTACATATTTCAGTTTCACCTGTTTAGCCTTAAAACCAGCCCTTCCATTCCTCCCACCTCCACCTGATGATCCAGAGGAAGATAAATACATGCTAGAAGAGAATTAGCATAGGTTTGATCAAGCTTAGGAGCCTGTGTAGCACAATACTTTTATGTAACCAATAGCATGAATCTGTGAAAGACAAGATGGACTAGTCTTTGTAGATTGTCTTTGGCAGTCTACAGTCCTGAGCTCCTAGGCTAAAGGTTAGGGACAGGAAAGAGAAGTATGTAGTTTGAAACGAATACATTCCAAAGCCAGTATTTCTCTACAGCTAATAAAAGACCTTAAAAGAACATTAAAATATTAAGAGTAATTGCATAAGAAAAAGCTTAGAAACATAATATTCTCATAAGAAATTTAACATTTTTTATAGTAAACGCTTCTGTAATTTTCAGTTAAAAAAAAGATACTGAACCACTCCACTCAAACTAGAGGAAGTTGTTTTTCCTTTACATTATGGAATCACATACCTGTTCTGTGTCAGTACTGCTGACAAACTGTTTTGACAGACGGGAATTCTATTTTTTAAATAAAATATGATTATCTGACAGATTAGAAAATCTGTACTACATTTTTATTACATTTGTAGCTTTGTACTACAAAACAACAACAAAAAAAGATAAAAAGATAGAAATAAATTACCTCATCATCTGGGGAAGAGAAAATAGTTGGCACAGCAGTATTTTTCAAGTACCGTATCCCCCATCGCACATCCAGGGAATCAGGGGTAAAATGATCACTGCAGAGGAGCTGGTGCTTACTTGGAGTCCATGAATCTCTCTTCATGTTCCGCAACCATTTCTCAAGTCTCTCTTTATCATGAAGTGGAAATCTTTTTAAAGCAGTTGAAAAGACAAACAAGAAAATATACAAAACCGCCCTGTTATTGTTGTCTTTCTTTGTTTTAAATAAGAATATCTCATTGTTACTTAGAAGTAGCCTTCCTTTAGAAAAGATTAAAATAATTATTTTTCAAAAATTTAAAGTATTAAATGCTGATCTGGATGTCTTGTACATGTTAACCCAATCATTATCCAAATTATTCCTAGTTGGGTATTTTCTCTGAGTTCAGCAGCAGAATTTCTGATTTCTGCTAGCCTAGGGTTTCAGAATCCATGGCCAAGATGTTTTTAAAGGTTTGATCCTACACTTGCTCAGAAAGCAGTTCTGTTGAAGGGAGATGAAATATTGAGACTTAATTTAAATAAAGTTAAGATTGGTCCTCATTTTATTAATAGTATTTCTAGGGCTTGTCTTTCTAGACACAACCAGGATTTTCTATCAGAGTACCTCCTAATACATGCCCCTCTTCAGATTATTAGATAATTTGGCAATGTGAATATTTCCAATACAAGTTTTAAATTTTGTTCAAAAAGTAAATGCACGCAGATGCAAAACATTTCTATATTTTGTGTTTCAGCAATTAAACTTTCTCATTAGGAGCCCACATAATATTTTATAGTTTATCAAAATTTAGAATTTAGAATTAACTTTTCAGTCATCTAATCTACCTGAAAAGGAAAATGACAAGTATATACCTTCACAGAAAAAAAAAATTGACTTTAAAAATACATGCAAATGGTCAGACAAATTCCATCAGAAAGAGAACTTTCTGATTCAATTAAATTAAAAGGAAAGTGTGTGAAGATATGAAATGTACTTAATGACAAATTAAAGGGAAACTGAAGGCTTATTATGATGCATTCACAGTCAAGAAGTGATGGTAAAGGGAACATGAACATTCAGACCACTCTTGTCTCTCACCTCTCCTCAGACAGGTATAAGGGTATCTGAAATGTGCTTCTATATTTCTCTGGTGCATATCAATTTTATTTCAACTCTAGCATATAACTACATATGACACATAAACCATAAATTGAATTCTGAGCACTGTTAAGTGACTACTGTTAAGAAAACAATATTCCTGAGAATCATGAGCAATAATAATTACAAAGGAAAAATCTCCACTTTTGTGATCCCACCCTTAAATCCCTGAAGCTGCAAGTTTCCTCCTAAAGCCACAAGTAGCAATGACTCTTACACAAGGCCTGTGTTTCAAAACTGCAAACTCAGGTGATTTTGAGAGAAAGAGGGCTGAATTCACAGCATAAAGGTGCATGTATTCACCCCTTCCCCAATCTTTTGAATTTGTTGTCATGTAAGTCCTCAAATTACCAAGGAAACAGAGCAAGCTTCTGAAGCATCCAGCTCTGCATATCTGCAGGAATGCAAGGAACAGTGCTGGTAAGAACACAATAACCTCTGAAGGACAAGTTAGAGGTTCAGGCTATCCAAATCCTGCCTGCTTAGATCATGTACACCCAGTGGCAGCTTTGCACGTATGACAGAACATGCTCCTCTGTAACACAGTTTAGCCTGGGTGTTACTACAGAGGTCCAAAAATGTCTCTCAGGTAGATGATGGCTTCCTTTCATTGAAAGTCATGTCACCAACCACATCCTCTCCAAGAAGGCCTTGAGAACACTCGCTCCTCACAGCACAGGACCCACTGATCTACCCAGACTCAACCAGCTTCAGATGGAAAACAAAATAATCTGTAGATTATTTTTTCAAGAGAAGGGTTTGACAGTGGAAGTTATTATTTTAGCTTAAAGGCAACTTTGCTAGTTCTCAATTCTGCTCATTCTCTAACACCCCCTCACTAATCAACAGAATCTGTTCTCTGGCATAAACAAGACACAAAAAAAAAGGGGAAATGGAAAGAGGAAGTAGAATTTATTTAGCAGCTGCCATCACTACCAAAGTCAGAGAAGCGAAGAAATAAAACAAAGAAGGGCAGTTAGGCCAGTTGAGATTAGGTGACAAAGGTTTGGAAGGGATGCAGACCCCAACCACAGAGCAGCAGAGGACTTCTTCATTGGTGGTAAAAGGCAAGGGAATAAAACCTGCAATTCACATCTGTAGTAGTCACTAATATAAGCCAAGAGAAATCTATAAATCAAATCTCAGCACCCCTTCTACAGGCATGAAGCTCAGAATGCAGCACTACTCAAAGGCTAGATAGAACAGCTAAGTTTTGGCAATTATCTCCATACAGATGCCATACATTTGAATATAAACATATCTCAGTACTCAAACTTGTTTTGATTATCCATGTGACACTCACACTCTCTAAAGCATAAGGGAAAATAAATTATTTTCATGATTGTTTTATGATGTATTCTATATTAGAAATGTGCCAGGGAAATAAGCTTTCCTTCAGTCTAAAATAAAATTTCTTTCAAAGCAGTCTTCCTGTAGGTCTTCCTACACAGCCTTCCTAATCTTAGAATAATCATGACTAATCAGAAACTGAAAGAAAACTTGGTTTGATGTATAAATTTTGCCAAAACAGATTTTGAGGCTAATTGTGAAACTTATTTTTCAAATTTTTCTTAAGTTGCTTCTGTTGACAAACAGTTCCATACTTTTATTCTACACAAATACATTAATACTTAGTTACCTGCACTGTGCCTCTCTCAGGATTGCGATATAGTTTATAACTCACCATCCTGGGAGGCGACAGCCACGTAACCACAATAGTGCAGAGGTTACTGCAGGCCGGGCACGGTGACTGCCCTTGCACAATGCAGCCACCATAAACCTGAGCTTTGGTAACCGAGGTAGCCGAGTTGCAGCTAACTCAGCTGCTTCCAAACAACCAGCAATGCCTCTGTTCACAGCGCAGGTAAGGCAGTAATTCTAGTAGGGAAGTTTAATTTTAAGGAATGTTATAATAATATAATTATATGTTTACTTGCTTACTCTTCCGGGCCCTTCTCCTGGCTTGTATATCGTCATACACAAGACACTTCACCATTAAGCCAAAGCTTCCACGACTGCCTGCCGCGCTAGAACATCGCTTCCATACAGGCAGGAGCGAAACAGAATCAGAAGTGCAAATTTTATTTTTCAGTCGAATCTCCTTGCTCTTCACTGTACGGACCCTCCGCAGTTATTCCAAAGTCCTCAGACGCTGCGGATCACCGCCCGCTCCCCGAGTTCCGTCCTGTGCGAGGGACGGTGTGTGTGTGTGATTATGTCCCAGCTGTCCACTCTTTATTCCCTACACTTTCCCTTCCCTCAGGGGGTCAGCCTTGTTTCCCTCCAGCCCCCCGGGACCGGGCGGGGTTCCAAGGTAACCACCAGCGTGGTCTATCGGTGGCGTTGAGTCTTTCGGCTATTTACTTCCGCGGTGGGGCTCACTACCACCCGCACGGCCAGCGCTCACCCAGACCCTGCCCCGCTCCGCGGCCACTCACGGGTAGAAGCTGAGCTTGCGCTGGTCCTTGGCGTTCTGGCCGCCGCGGTTCTTGCAGCGGGTGGCGGCGCAGTACCGCGGCATGGTGGGTACGGCCGGACCGGGACCAGGACCGGGGCGGGGCCGGGCCGGGCCGGGCCGGGGGCGGTGCCGCCTCCTCACAGCGCCCCCAGCGGCGGGTGGCGGAGGCGGCGCGGCTGCGACCGCCCGCGTGCACCGCGTCACGTGCGCCCGGGCGGCCAATGGCGCAGCGCTTCGTGTAGAAACCGTGGGGGGCCGGACTGCGCGAGCGCCGGGCGCGGGCGGGCGGGAGCAGCGGCGGCGGCGCTGAGGGGCCGCGGGGGAGCGGGGCCGGCGCTGAGGTGAGGACGGCGGAGAAGGGCCGCGGCCGCTGGGTGAGGGCTGGGAGAAAGTGGAAGGTGGCTGAAGTGAGTGGAGTGAAGGCGATCGCGGAGGGGTAGTGGGGGGAGGGGTGCTGGGAAGCTTGGGGGCAGCGTGGGAAATTGAGGGGGGCGGCGGAGAGGGGGGGCCACTGAGGCTCGGTCCGGAGCATTTCTTTGGAAATTTGGTCTCTCTGGGCCACGCTGCCGCGGTGTTTCCCAGCCGGGCTGCACTGGAGGTGGGACAGCGTCGCTCAGTGTGGCTGTTAGCGGCAGCCCAGCAGTGGCCTGGCCCCACCCGATGGTGCGGTCCGGCTCCAGCGAGGTCTTCAGGGGTCTGGATAGGCAGCGTGATGCCAGGTTGATTCCTTCGTTTCCCTGTGCTCCAGGGCAAGATCCAGGAACCTTCTGTAGTTGCTTTCGAGTTAGTATAGGAGAGGCCAAGACGAGTACGAGTCACTCAGTTTGACAGACTTACTTGTAGCTGCTTGAGGACTGCAAGACTTGCTTACTCATCGGATTAGTCGTGGTAGGAGAGCCAGGGGAAGACCTCGGATACTTTATTACTACTAGTAAATTGTTTGCAGAAATAATTATAGGACATGAGCTTTCCGCAGGTTAGTGTATAGCAATTTTGGAACGAAAGCAGTAGCAGAACACTAGTGATGCTTCGTGTTCTCTGAGTATGAGAGACTTTGAATAAAAGCATTTATTCAAGATTTTGGTCAATTACTTTCAAAGAAGGACGGACTAGGGTGTTTGTGTTGCAAGATGAAGTAGCTTCTTATTTTCTAAATCTGATAGGTTTTAAACTAGGTACATCATCCTCAAACATCACTTCATTCTGCAGCTATTGATAAATGTTAATAAACTAGTGAAGAACTGATTGTTATCGCCGCTGCAGTACTTTGGGTAAACATTGGACGGTGCACTTCTTATACAAAGGTGAACAGTAGTTGAGCTCTGTACTTGCTCACCCAATAAATAGTTACTATGTGGCATAAGGTCTCTTACTTCATTGAGGTGTACCTAAATAAAGTGTAGCTCTTCATAATTATCATTAGAGCTCATTATAGCATGAGCTTAATGTGTACAGAATTTATTGAATTCTGGAATGTGGTTTAAGTAGCTACAGTGTATGGCCGGGAAAGTGCAACTTACATGTTGCTTTTTGATTCAGAAACAGTGGGTGAAGAAACATAAGCAAAAAAAAAATATTTAAAAGAGACTTTCTTTAGAAAAGGAGTGTAAAAAATAGTTAGGAATGGCAGGGCTGAAGTAGTTGACAGCAGCAACACTGGGATACTGACAGCATATAAAATAGGTGTTTTCTAAGAAGTAAACTGAATAATTGACAGTATCTAAATATAAGACTTGCTCTCGCTGATGAACCTATGAAGTCTAATGCTGCTTATACTGGAGTTTTATTTGTTTTTGGTTTTCATTTACATCTTATTCTTAAATTTGAGTTTGATTGATTTGTTCAAGGCCAGAATTAAACCTATGTTTGCTAGTTTAAAAAACAGTGAAACTTAAGTACTGTTTTTTTACTATGCTTTATACATCAAATATAGCAGAGAACTTCATTAAAGAACTCCTAATGTAAAGAACTGTAGAAAAAGAAAAATTCAGGTGTATTTTGCTGTAAAGAATAATACAAGTTGAGATGGTTAGCCAGAGCAGAAAATCTGAAAGGACTAACTTGATCTCTGCCTCTCAGGATTTATGAAAGAGTATTTTGCTCTTAATGGAGGACATGAACTGTTCCTTTTAGTTCTTTTCAGTGTTCAATAGTAGAAGGATAGTTGACCTTAAGAGAATGCAGCAGGTGATTATACAAGGATGATGCAGGTGTGGGTTAATGAAGTAAATAAAAAGAATCACATGTGAGATGAACACATAAGTCTGCATCTATAAAGCACAAACAGGAAGAAAGCTCCAAAAGCATGGAAGGATGTACATGTGTACAGTTCATAGTGCCCAAGTGGTAAAATTTCAGGTTGGTGAAGTGATGAGTGAAGATATGTAGGAAAACTTTGTACTAAAAATATGTCTGATATTGTGCATGAAGAATACTGGAAAGAGCTGTCCATTTGGTATTTAAGTACACATCAAAATACAATTTGTTTCGACTGCTGCCCCTTAACACTTGATATCGTGCAGGCTGCTGGCCAAATAAATGCTTAAGAGGGCATGGGTAGATTAATCTTGCAAGCCTTTTGCTCTCATCGCACAGCATTCATTTTAGCCCCCTGACTCAACCTATTAGAAATGATATTATTTTTTCAAATTTTTGGTTCTTGCATTTTAATGTTGTTTAGAGTGTATTGACTTTCAGGTAAATACTTAATTTTCGTATTTATAAAATACTCAAAAGTTTTGAATTCTGCCTGACAAATACTGGGTCCCATGCTGGCTAGCAAAAGTATTCTAACTTTAATGGTGCTCAGACTGTTTGTTTATTCAGTTTCCAGGAGAATAACATCAATTGTCTCTGAGTTGTTCTTACATTACATTAAAATCAGTGTAATCTGGTACACTGCGGGGGGGACACTTTACATCTGTAATGTTCTGGGTCGTGTCGTGCATCCTTCTGGTCAGGTGACAGCCAGCATTCTGTATTTGAACATTTGCCTTTCTGCACTCTGTGTTTTAAATATAATATGCACAGGCATATTGTCTGTTCTCACCTTCTAGCAGGATCAGCTCACCCTGTCCTTAATAAAAACCACGTGGCTATATGGAACTATTTTCTTAAATCGTTTATATATACCACAATTTCCCCCTAAGTTCTCATATATTTGTTTCAAAATATATCTTTCTGACAGATGTATTGTTGAAAAAAAAGTTACAGATTTTGATTATTGTTGGAGCTACTTACCTTGTGTAAAAGATGTTTTTTGCCTTCCCTTCCAGCACTGAGGGTTTCATATGTAAACCTTTCTATGCAGTGGTATTTATCAGATTAATTCTTTGATATCAGAGATATGGTAGGTGTTTTCCTTTATAATGCAATCTGATATGCAGATGAGCTAAGCCAGCCTTTTGTTAAATAAAGGAAAATGTGCTTTACTTGGCTGAACTATGGAAATGAATGATTTGCTCTTTATCATGTTCCCCTTAGGTTGGTTAAACAAACTGAAGCTGAGCATGAGTGTCTAACAGTCTTCCTGCACCTCACAATCATCTCTAGGCCAGTTGTGTTTTCAGGCTCCTTTTGTTGCACCAGCTAATCAGTGAATTGGTTGTCCAGTAGAATCAGTTTTTGCAGCCTGTGCTTAATTTAGAGCTGCTGTATTTAGGGTCCTAGAAGTCAAGGATTAGTGTAAAGCTAGTTCAGGTATGGCAGTGGGAAACCTTAGATGCAATGGAATGTGCTTTGTATTTACTTTTGCAACTCAGAATGACAACAATCAGTTAAGAGTAAAACAAAGATGAATTTTATGCATGTGAAATGTCACTTTTCAGTATTTTCACTTACATATTCTGTGACTATGAAAACAGCGTAATGGAGTTTGACAGGTGTAAAACAGTGCGCTTACAGGTCTGTCATTGACTCCTGAAACATACTGGTCTTCCTCTACCAGCATACAGCCGTAACCAAGTTGCTGTGAAATGTAAAGTAACTTGTTCTTAAAGTATGTTTCCTTTTCTTTTTAGGAACTGGAGAAATGGCCACTACACAATCTGTCTTCACATTTGCTCTCTGCATTTTAATGATAACTGAATTAATACTGGCTACAGAGAGCTATTATGATATCTTAGGAGTTCCAAAAAATGCATCTGACCGCCAGATTAAGAAGGCATTTCACAAGCTGGCTATGAAATACCACCCAGACAAAAATAAGAGTCCTGGAGCAGAAGCAAAATTTAGAGAAATTGCTGAAGGTAATATACACTGTCTTTTGTCTTAATAATTTGATAGATGTCTTACATTTATAATCTAAGTGCATTTTGTTTTTACTGAATAAGAGGTATGAAGGGGTTTTTTTCTGAATTCCACTTAAGTGCTGTTGAATGTTCAGCATCAAAATCTGACTTGTTTCTGTGTTCTTGCACATAGGAAGGCCTTTTACACAGCTTATGCATTTCTATTTATTAGGCTTTTGGCATATTCCTCTTCTTACAAAAAGATACAAAAAATACTTGGTAGGAGGACAGCTTTAGCCCTAGGAGGTTAATTGTTACCTTTTGATCTGTTTCATAAGGTCCAACTCAGGATTACTACCAGAGCTGCAGGAAGGTCTAACAGCAACCTTGCAGTAACTATGGGAAGATTTTAAGAAAACACAGAGCAGGGTGCTTCAGAGATTCATGGTAGAATACAATAGAGAGCAGGTGCAAGAGATTTAAGTGGTTATAAGGAAGAAGCTTTTTCACCTTGAGGATGATGGTTTGATTTGATGATCTTGGAGATCTTTTCTTATAAGTGATAAAATAAAATGGTACAAGTGGATAATCAAGAACAGACTTGCTGAAAAATAATGTATACCTGCTTCTATTCCCTGTAAACTCGGGTGTAACATCCATCAATATGTATAGTTCTCCTAACTAAATGGGATCTCTGGCTTTTACCTTCATGTCTGCAGAAGAGTTCTTTTGAAAGAAAAGTAGTTAGTAGTATGATGAAAACGAGTAATGGAACAGCCCTATTAGATACCTACTGCAGTTGTTAGCACCTACTACAGGAGGAAATAGAAACTCTAAATGTCCAATTATATAGAATAATTGCAAGTCTTTGACAGGTAAGGAAATGAGTTTTTAAAATATTTAGTTATCAGAATGGGTATGTTTTCTATCAGAGTTTCTGCCTTGGAATACCAGTAGCTGTAGTTCTAAACTAAAGATTGGAGGGCAATCTAATTTAACTTCTGAAAAGTTGAGAATTGGCATATGGTGAAATTAATTTTCTTTATCTCCTCGATGTTTATGTTGTTGTTTGGTCATAACTGGTGTTGCTAGAACATGCTGGCTGTCTGGCAGATAGCTTTGCGTATGTTGCCCTGTGTTTCTGTGATAGGAGTGCAGCTGATCCTTGGTCTTGTTAGGTAGAGCTCCTAACTCATTCTTCTTCCTTCCGGCTTTCTGATCACCACCTCTTATTGTTATTTTCTTTCAAATCTAAACACTGATATTTATTGATAGTTACTCTGTTGTGTTATGTGTAACCTGTCCTCATAATATAGCTGTGTTTTTTTATTATTGTAAGTATTTTGAAGCAGTTTATTTTGGTTTGGAGAAAGGTAAATAAATGTTGATCTTGACTGGGCTTGAACATTGAATGGAAGTCTTGTTTGAAATTTGTTTGGCTCAGGGAGAGAGGGTGAGAAAGCTGCTGTTCTTTGTATTTGTGTATGGTTATCTTTTTTCTGTTTTTTTAAATGGAAATGAACCGTAACTCTTTTTTTTTTTTTTAACATAATTAGCATATGAAACATTGTCAGATGAGAATAAACGAAGAGAATATGATCAGCTTGGCCGTCATGGAGGAAAAGGAAGTAACGGAAGCCCATTCCATCAGTCATTTAATTTCAACTTTGACGATCTGTTCAAAGACTTTGATCTATTTAGTCAAAACTCCCGGTCAAAAAAGCACTTTGAAAATCATTTCCGAAGTCATCGGGAGGCTCATAATCGGCAAAGACGTTCTTTCCAAGAGTTTTCTTTTGGAGGTGGACTGTTTGATGATGTGTTTGAAAATATGGAGAAGATGTTTTCATTCAGTGACTTTGAAAACGCACACAGACACGCGGTGCGAACTGATGCCAGGTTTCATGGATCCAGCAAGCACTGCAGGACTGTCACTCAGAGACGAGGAAACATGGTTACCACATACACTGACTGTTCTGGACAATAATGTTTCCTTTCTTCTAAACTTTTCTTCTTTTCTCAACATCTTCATAATCTTTCTTGGGTTTGTGCTAACATGGAAGAAATTCTCTGAACTGTATTTTCTAAGAAACACATAAACTACTATAAAGAAGTTGTAGGTGAAACTAATCTTCAGAATAGAAACAACATGCTTTTGCAAAGTAAATGTGTCAACAGCTGCTTAGAACAGGAGAGAAATAATCTCATGTGACAGAAAAAATTATATGTGTTTCAATTTAGTAAACACTTTCCCTAAATTTGAGTGCAAGATATATATTTTTCATTTCAGAAATGTAATATAATTTTTTTCATAAAAGCCAGTTCAGGACTGATTGAATTACTGGTGTTTGGATTGAAGCAGAGGAGATACTTTAATTTTGAAGTGCTGCTCTATTTTTAGTCATGTCTTTCCAAGTTTGCACTTGCAGTTTTTACCTGATACATATTTACATGCAAATTACGTAATTTACACAAAATAGCAGGAGAAATATGACTTCCCTGGGTCTGTTGCTCTCTCTAGCATTGCAAAAGTGCAAAAGTAAAACCCTTACTTTTTGAAGGTGGAAAATAGTGAGGGAATATGTTTAGACTGTGAGTGATGTAGGAATTAGTTTTGTTTCTGAATTGGCCTGAAACGATCTTAGGATTTGAATAACCTTTGACTTATTTAGGGAATATAAGGATATTTGTGTGTGTAAGTTTGTGTGCACACAAAATTTTTGTTTTGGTTTTATTTTTTTCCCCCTCCTTCCACAGTACAAATCTCTCTCTAACAAGGTTTGGCAGGGCACACCCAAAACACTCTTGTTTTGAGCTTACTATATTACCATGTGTGCACTCACAACTCAGTTTATTGAGCTAAAATACCCCTCTGAGATCTTAGGAACTTCAATGAGATAAGCTTGCCTACAGATTTGTGGTGTTCCTGGAAGGGTCTGAGTAAAAGCTACAGTGTTTAGATTGACAGATTTATTTCCTGTCAGCAGGAATTTTTCAGCATTGTAATTTGAAAGGTAAATTCTTAGCCTTACCACAGAGTAAAACTGAAAATTAAAATCCTTGTATTCATCCAATGCCTTGTGTGGCTGGAGACTGCTAATAAGGACAGTACTAATGGGTATTGACTTTAGGACCATGGAAACCCACAACCAGTGTAAACTACTTAAAACTAAAAAAGAAAACAACCACCAGAAAATGCTGCACAACAAAACTGCAAATACTTTAGCTGATGTCAATCAAAAAGTTCTGTTGTAACTCTTTAACTAGTCATACTAGTCAGGTTCAGTATGTTAAATTGGTTGTCCCTTTGAGACTGGGAGGTAAGAATTTATCTTTCTGATTGCATGAGCAAAATAAGCATTTTAGCTAGCAGTGTTCTAAATAGGCTTTGAGTTCTTAAAATCTTTATTGAGAGATTTAACCCTTTGCTTCTTGGATGGATATTGAAAGCTGCCTATTTGCTAAGGAACTTTAGCCTTCCCCTCAAGTGTACGTATTGTTGCTTGTTCAGTTTTCATTGCCTAATCCTTGGAATGGATTGTTGCATTATATTAAGTACTTTTCCTTTTCCATGTTCTTCTTTATTTATTAATAGACTAATACCTCATATATGGTCTTTATTAAAAGCCAGTAATTTGTGCAACATTATCGGAATGTGCAATATCCTTATAGTAGGAAAAGTGCTGAATTGAGTGTGTTTGTTTCACCCTTTTCCTATGTAAGTAAAGATTTTTGTTTCTTCTGTATAATTAATATATGATTCAAGCAAAGTTGTACTTCCTGTAGATTTCTGCATTTATTTTCTTTAACATACTCCATTAGTCCTGTGCATGAATCAGACTATCTGCCCAATTCCTATCATATGGGCATCCAAGTGAACAAATCATTAATTTAAAGTTATGAATTACTTTCACAAAGATTAAGTATTAAACATGAGAGTATTTGTGAATGTCCTTTGGTGGGAGGCAACTCCACAAGTGGGATGCAAAGGTAAACTATTAATACCTTTCTTAATTTGATGCATATTTTCTTAATTAAAAAAAAGAAATTTGATATAGTAGAACGAGAAGTTCACTTGGGTCCCTTCCCAAACTAGGAATTAGAGGGAATGAAAGCTAAAATGAACACTGTAAATTTTAGGAAACACATTTCACCCCAAAAACTCAAGTCATTTAAGTGACTGTATAAGTTCACAATCTTTCGAGCTAAACTTTGAGGTGGAAATAAAGGTTTTGGCTCCTTCTAGACTATTTTCCCCTCTTTAAGAATGCTCCAAACTTAGTACAAAGTGTACTTGTTTTCCTGATGTCTTTCAAGTGTAAGTATAAACCTGATAAGAAAACCATTATTGTTGCTACTTTTTTGCTTATCTGCCTTAAAAATTGTCTGCCTAGTCTATTTTAACTTGATTTCATATTATTTCTGTTAATTACTTGTCATGGGAAAAGCCAAAAATGCTTTCCTTTCTTTCTATGGCTTCTCCAAGTCATCTTTCTGGTTGTTTCTATTGTTGATCCAAGGTCAGATCCAAAGGAAAGCTTGCCATGAGTATTGCAGAAACCAGCGTATGGCTGTCCCTGTGGTTTTCTATGATGGGTTTGCTTTGAATAGACTTCAGCTGGGGAAATTTGGCAGGCTTTCCTCAGCCAAGAGTCTTCACTTTCATGGCCCTCAGAACACAGGCTTGCAAAGCATGTTATGCTTCTCACTTACTCAGAGCTCTTGCACATTCTTTCCCTATTTATAGTGTTGGCTTCATGGCAGGCTCCAGCGGAAGTCCTGGTATAACCTTATGACATCCTGACTTCAGAGTTTCTTAAGTGCCATCTTTCATCTCTCTTTAAATCTTATGAAAATACCCAACAAAACCAATTTTTGTTAGATAAGGGTGAAAAAAAACTGAAATTTTTTTTGAAAGTAATTTATGCATATGTAACTACAAATGAGTTAGTTTTTAAAACTACCAAAAAAGTGTTTTTTCATGTTTTTTTTTTCCCATTATACTTTTGAAACACAGTATCTAGTGGAGATAAAAGTACTGTAAAGTTAATTAGAGTGCCATTACATTAAACGTGAAAATTAATGGTGTGATGTGTCTTTTTTTTTTTTTTTTTTGCTTCAAGATATAGATGGGGAACCAAATTTAAGTGGTTTATGTGGTGCTTGTGTTTTATGGAATTATGAAATGCTTTGACCATTGTATTTTCACTGAATGAGACGATGGGGTTGTCAGGGAGAGGAGTGGGGCTGAAGAAAATTTAGTTAATTTTGCCTGGTTTGTATTTTTTTGGAGATGTTGGGAATGGCTTGGAGTTAAGGTATTACGCCTTTAAACAAAGCAGGCAAAAAAGCCTGTGCAGAAGGACTTTCCTGAGAAGCAGGGGGTGTAAGAAAGCTGCTGCCTGGAGCTGATGGGTCACTGCCTGCGCTCTGCCCTGCTGAGGTGTGTGAGGGCAGTATGGGCCAGCGCTAGAGGCTTGGAGTGCCACCGGGAATTACATGGTCAGGTGCTGTTATGCTGATTCACAACACTACTTGAACGTTCTTGTTTTCTGGGTCTGATCTTTAAAAGGTGGAGGGTATGAAAATTTTGGGATTTCGTTTGTCTCATCTGGCCATTTCTCAATAGAATCATCTTCCTTGGAACCCAGGAAAATTCATCTTAGTAATGCAAACCTAGATTTTGAGGACTAAATGTGTTGGAAACAATATAAGATCTGCATTATTTTTTTATGGTGAGGAGTGTGGGGGGGGTTTAAAAATTATCTGTAAATTGAAAACTCATTAGAAGTGTCTGTCGGACTTAAAAGCCTCTTGTAGAGTTTATTGGCTGTGCCATGTATGGGGCTCCTTTCAGAGTAGAATGCTGTTCAGAGGATTGTTTGGCGCTGGCAGCTGTTGTAGTTGAGCCTGACTGGTCTGCCCTTGGATAGTGAGTGATTCACACAGCCATGCTGCTGGCTTCTGTCCTGTGGGCACCTGTTCCTTCAGGAATGGGCAGAGAGCAGCTCTGTAGAGGCCACTTAGCAGTCGTGTTATCCATCGAGTGTCAGTCACTGGTATAAGTCTGAATCAATTCTAGGTTATGGCTGTGCTTCATCCTTGATTCGTTTCATGTTCTGAGTTTTCCAAAACAACAAACTTTTTCAAAATCAAACAAAAAATAGAATAATAAAAAAACCAACACCAAAGCCCAGAAAAACTGCTTTGAAGTGATGTACTCCAAAGCTTTAATTTGGGGCATATTACCTATTATGCAATGGCATGTGATTTAACAGCACCTATTTTTACAAACTACAGTGGCATTGAAACAAGTGAACGTTACTGCTAGTGTTCCTGCTGAGGTTGCTGTTGCACCAAGAAGTGTCGTGGAGATGCTCATGTCCCTCAGGATGGCTGCAGGATTCTGCCAAGGCTCTGAGACGCTAGCTGGAGATGGTAGACTGTCTTGTCCAAGCAGCTCTTCTGGGACAGTCCACCAAGAAATGAATGTGACCCTGCTATTATATCTCTTTTTTGTGTGTTTGCACAAAAAGTGAGGAGGTTGTGCTGGGGGTTGTGTTGACTTGTATTGCTGATCAGTTGAGAATGAGTTATGTGTTTCTCTAGGCTGGCAAAAACTGATGCACGTCTCAAAGGCATCCATGAGGGGAGAGAGGTGTCTGATGCACCTTTGCTCAGCCTGACACCTGATCTCCAGCCATGGGCAGCTGGGAATGGGTGCTGACAGTTGGCCCAGTGGCGCTGGTGTGGTGGAACTATTGAGCACTGCTCATCAGTGGTGTTGGTGTCTGGCTCTGGTAGTAGCTGGAACCATGAACCTCTCTTAGGTGGGGCTGTACCGTCTCATATACTGGCTGGAGACTTCTGGCCAGCGTACATATGGTAGCCAGAAGCACAAGAAGAGACTTATGGTTACTCCAGATAGTTATGCTGGATTTACAGGAAACAGGAAACAGAAGTGCAGAATACTGAGTAACACATCAAGGGACCCAAATTTATACCTGTGTTGCTGTCTTATGAAGATAGTAAAATTTTATCTAGATATAAGAAAGAGAATGAAGTTTAAGTGGTTACTTGTTGGATGCTATTGCCATAATCTGTTCGTCTCCCACTGACATGGAAGTGAATGTGAATTAGGAAATATGAAGTGAGTTGTCCAAAGGTCACAGTAGAATTTAACTTATTTTACTTTAGGACTTGGAACTTGCAAGATTTTTAGCCTTCAATATCCAGGATTTTAGGTAGTGATCTAATGACAAGTTGTGTGTTATGCCCACATGGCAGTAGTGAAATACCTGTCTTCTGCTGTGCAGCAACAGACATTTTAGGGCACCCAGATTATGAAGTGGAGCTGAAGTGCCTGTGGTGTGGCAGTGCTTGCCAGACTCCACCTGGCTGGAGCAGGGGAATCCATTGCAGCACCATGATCCTTAGTGCTGAGCATGCAGAGCTCCAGCTGAGGGGGAAGGTACTCTGCCCAAATTGCTTAAAGAAGCCCAACAATGAATTTGATTCAGTCTTTCTGCTTTGATATGTAAATTTCTGCATTGAAAGTTGTATTAAAATGATACGGATCTTCAGCCTGTCAGGCAACCAATGCCTTCTTGGGTGGGTGGTTCTGCCACCCCTTGGTAGCTTGGAGACAGGTGGTGAGGCAGGGCAGAGGCAGGGCTCAGACTATTGCTGGGAGCAGAGTGCAGATGTTATCACTTGTGTACAAATAAATCATTACCTGTGCAGATGGAGCATAAATATAGCTCACTTCTGCTGGGAGCTGAATGCAGAGCTTGTGGCTTGTTGGTAGAAATGTTATTACTATCAACAACACATATTGTCTTTACCTCTTCTTACACCCTCCCCCTCTCTCTTTTTTTTTCTGCGTTTGATGACTGATGACTCTGCCCCAGTTGCTGTATTTTTCCTATTTGGCAGTGGCTACAGTAAAGTTTCTACTTGCTTTGCAAGTTCCTGTCAATTGACTTTAGTCTACTTTGCTTGAAACCTATTTTGCAAATCCAATTTAAATGGGTTTAGGGGTTTTTAAATAGTGCAAACCATTTAAATGAAACCTCATTTCCTCCTGTCTCTTTCCCCATATCCCGTTGAGTTAGCTACGTATACAGCAGGAGGTTTTGTACTGGGTTTCTGCATTTATTCTGTCTGTGGGAGGACAAATGATACCTAATTTGGCATAAAGTGCCGAATTAGTAGCCAAATTAGGTGCTGACAGATGATATCTTATATAAAGTCTTACATAAAATCTGCTGATACAAATTTAACCTACAGATTTTTGGAAAAAATTATCCCTGGCAGAGTAAGTTAGTGTAATCAGCACTTTGCATGATAACCTTGAAGCTTAAAGGTGAAACAAACCTGAAACTCTGCCCAACCAAACCCAAAACCACTACCTTGGTGGCTGTGAAGGTTAACCTGAGCAGGATAACTATTTTACCAAATTTCTTCTGTATTGAAACAGACTTTTTAACAAATAATAAATACATATCTGTAAGAGATAATGGAAGAAACTGACAGGATCCCTTATACCTCAAGAGGTAGATTTATGCTTGCTAAAATAAAAAGATCTATTTCAACTTATGGGCACCTAATGAAATCAACATAGGTCACTCCATGAAGTTATCCCCTTGTCAACTGAGTATAATTTACACTTTCTGAGTACTGTTTTGCATCTGCCCAGATTCAAAGTATTTGCATCAGCTTACGTATCCTTCACTGCCTAAGGGAATGCAAGGAGTTACCATGAGTTATTGCTGCTTAGACCCACAGTAACTTATTGTATGCTCATAATTCAGTCACGCATTAGAGCCCTGAGTTAATCATGGTTACATAAATAATCTGAGATAGAGCCATGAGGAGAGGCCAGATTTCTTGACTCCTGACACTCTACTCTTATCGTGAAGCTGTTCTGACTCTAGTCAATCAGGTCCTGCCTCCTGAACCAGTGTCAAATTAACAGACAGCTTCAGGTAATGTTTTTGCCTATGTGTACGAGGTGCTTCTATTGAAAGTTTTTTCTTCTGTTTTGATGAAGATGGATCAGGAACTACGCCTGTTTTATGTTGAAAATAATGTAATTTTTTTCATGTGGAGATCTTTAAAGAAGAAGACATAGGTAGTAATTTTCACATCTGTGGATTTACAGTAATTTAATTGGTCTGTGTACTAGAAAGAGTGTGGATGGAACAAAGGGCAAGCTCAAAAAGCCTATGTTTGAAAATGGTGGATTCTGCCATAAAGAATGGGTAAGTGTGAAGAATGGGCAATTTGTCACAGAGCATCACAGCTGCCCAGTAAGTGGTCTTGATCTTCCAAAGAGAGTGCATTTGAAAGAGGGGATATGACTGCACTATTGCATTTATGTGCTGCAGGAGTCCTGTGGATACACATTATTTATGCCTGAATGTAGCATTTCCAGTAGGTGGCTGACTGTCATTTCACACTGACTTAAGTACTGTAAAATAACAGCTGTCACACTTCATGAGACCCACAGTCTATTCCAACAATATCATAAATCTGTTTACTTGCTGTCCATGAAGCCTAAGAACCACAGAAATGCTACATGGCACAGCAGTACTCCCCTATGAAATAAGCAACAAGCCATCTTTAGTGCATTTATTTTTAAGCCATGCAATTCTTTTCAAGGCAAACAAATACACAAATTAGACTCAGAGAATATATTAGTCACTTAACACAGTCCAGAAATACAGGCTTGCTGTACATGCTTAGAGATTTTACTCCATTTCAAGCAGATATGTACATGCAAGGTGATTCTGACCAGAAAATTGTCAATTTTTTGCTTGTTTTGTTCATTTTTAAAAAATAAATCCTATGACAAGCTAATCTTTCTGTAGAAACCGTGTTTCTTCTTCCTGAAACTGTTACAAAGAGCTGCTGCAAGAAAGGAAGAAAGTCACCTCTGAAAATTTGTTGGATTAAAAATGTGAAAGAACAGCTGTACGGGTGATCTCTTCACACTTATTTATGATATCAGTAAATTAGCAATATTAGTGAATATTTTTACTTCCAGTGAGGCTTGGATGACTAAACAATGAAGTGGCAAGTGGAGATTGAAGCAGATGAATGTAAGGTGATGTTCATGGGGTAAAATGAAAATTAATGAGCCTACATTTGATTATAACAAGACCTTGGTGTTGTAGGGCACAGGTCCAGGAAAACATCAGCTGTGTCTAGGGGAAATGAGCACAGCAAACCAGATTTTAGGAAGGAGTAAATAATGAAGAGAACATATTTATGCTATCATATAAATCCATGGTTTACATAACCCTTGATTCTGGCCAGTTCTGATCCCCTGATCTTCAAGACACAATGTTAAAACTGGAAGGCCTTTGGAAAATGGCCACAGGGATAATTAGATAGAAGAGTTTGCATATGAGGTTTGACTGAGCAGATTATCTTTCTTCAGCCTTGAGAAATGGCTGTGGAGTGATGCACAGGGCTCATCAGTGGTAATGAGGTCGTGGATAGGGATTGTCTGTTCATGGTCTTTTGTGCTACAAGGACCAGTCATTTCCAGGAAAATAATGAAAGTAAGCAGTTCTTCATACAAGAGATAGTAGACTTACAGAATTTGCAAAAAAGGGGGTGATGACAAGATTACGAGAGAGGTTCAAGTTGAAACTGGGCAAATTTTGGAAGAGTTTTCTGCTGGTGCTTAATAAGCTTATAAATCTCTTCAAGCTCAGGAATTTCCTGAGCAGAAAATATTTGGAGCTAAGGGGAGTAGAAGGGAACACCAGCAAATGTGGTTACTCTGTGCTAACCTTCCAAGGGGTTTGCTAATGGAACAGTTGAAGGAGTATTAGACTTTGGCTGGACCTAGTGCAACCATTCAAATGTTTTAAGGCTCTTAAAATTCCATTCTGAATTTAAATTTAGTAATTAACAAAATTAATAATTTTTGGGGTTTTTTGTACTCACCTTCCAGCTTGTTAGTAAACTGCCTTCTAGCAAGTGTAATTTTACAGGTGCATTCATACTCAACTTGATGTAATGTCTGGCAGATCCAGATGTCTGTCTCCTGTCACTCCTAACTCTCTTTTAGTACTGTGGGTTTTCAGAACAAATTCTGACTACACAGAGTTGTTCATTAAATGTTATTAATGTTATTTAGTAGAAGAAAGAACTTTAGTCTTCTCTTTTTCACCCATATTGGTAATTTCTTATGACCTAAAATACTGTCCCTGGTCTTGTGACAGCTAGATTGTAAAATCAATGGATAGCTGCAAGCTGCACAATCAGAATTCTACAGACTAGGATTAAAGAGAAAAATTAAGGAGTTAGATGCAAATATATTTCAATGAACAGTAGAAGAATTTGAGTTCTGGTTTCATTACTCATTGTGTTTTTTTGCAGAATGCTAGAAACATGTGTCTGCAGGAGTATGGAAAACACAGAACACACACACACACACACAGGGTGCCTTGTGCTGCTGCGTGGTGGCTGTCAGCCCTCCCAGCCACTGTGCACCACTATGCTCCGAGTCACTACCTCTGGTGCAGAGCTGTAAGCACAGATACAGCTGTGCATAGCTGTGAGATACGGGAGTGCTGTCAGACCAAGGGGTGTCCTGTTCCCCTGACATCTGGAATTAGCAATTGTTTTGAAAGAGCAGCAGAGCAGTGATGAACTGAATTCCCAGAGACACAGATAAGTCCTAGTCTGGAAATGCTGGAACAGGGATGGAGAAATCCCAGCTCCCAGCACAGTAATACCCTGACATCAAGGATTTCTGATAACACTTTTTTTACCCTCAAGTTTCATTTATTTATCACAAGCTGCAATTGGAAGAAGTTAATCCTCCAGGCATAGGAGCAAAGTTAATGTCTACCAACCCTATAGCTAATGATACACTGGAAAGGCTCAAAATATTTTTGCTTAGCACAGAACAGCACAGTGACTACAGTAAGAACCTAGAAGATAGGCAGCAGACTTTGCTTTAGATATGCAGACAGCTTCAGGAGGAGGATACTTTGTTAGTTCATTCAGGGTTGCTGTTGGTTGCCCTTTATTACCTATTTACAAGACTCTACCTCAAAGTTGTTATCTGGACTAGGAGAGGGAAAAAAAATCCTTCTGGAGGGGTTCTCTAGCAGGGGTTAGGAAGCTTTTTGAATCTCCAGAGTGACAGTCAGCACGGCAGTCTGTGCTGGGGATAAGCATGGAAAAACTTCAATTCCACTTAATCTTGAGCCTGGAGCTATTTGCAGGAATGGACAAAGAGATATCTGAGAAACAAAATTGGGCAAGGATCTAGTGATTTGTGGTCACTGCCAATTCTTTTGGTTACTCAGAACAAGACTGGTATGATTTAAGCAAAGCCCTGCACTGTAACTGTGGGAGTCTGGAAACTCTTCAATCAGAATGAAGAAATGGGTCATGGCTGTCTTTAGTTTAACAGATAGAGGAAGCTTTCCATGAAAATACAACTATTACCTAATTTTTCTTTCCTTGGACAAAGGGTGCATGAATAATTCCATAGACTGGAGGATTTAAATATAATGAGTGACTTACATGAGAGTTTGGGCAGCTCAGGGCCTTTTCCCTGGGGCATTGTAAATTGGCCAGTTACTTCCAACTGAAAACTCTCAGGTCATCGCAGACTGATGGGACCAGGGGATTTGTGAGTCACAGGGTACAAGGTTGGGAACTGACAAATCAGCTGAGAATCACAGGCAACCTTTGTCTCATCAACAAGTGTTCAGCCTTTATGAACAATCCAGTTGTCTAGAAATGCAGGTAAGTGATTACAAATAACTCTTAAAGCAAGTTTTTGGGAGAATGTGTCTGTTAAAGGAGGTGAAAAATGAAGGTGAGTGTGAGAAATGAAATGTGATGAGAGGGGCTATAGCTAGCTTCACAGCCCCACTGAGTACACACTGTTCAGTAAGTAGTCTCTGTTCTATCTGCACTTGCTGATAGCTCTCTTTAAGAGTTAAACCACCTCATTGGCACCATACTTTAATCCTTGAATAGCAAGGATAATAACTTTGCATGATTGTTTTGCATACTTTTTAGGCAATACAGTGGGATTCTCCTAAACAGCAGCAGGGGCAGGAGCTCCTGTGCAGAGGCAGTTTGGCTCCAATAGCACTGTTGCCAGACTTGCAGAATTGCTCCTAAGCAGAGGAGAACACTCTCATGTGCTCTCATCTGGCTGTTTAAGGAATGCAGATGTCCTTCAGTGTCTTCTTCAAAGGACCAGCAGAGCCATCCAAGTCCAGCCTGAGTGCTTTCCTTTGCAATGTATCCTGAGGATGGCAGCTGGTATATACAGGTGCACTGCTGGCCAGGAAGAGAGACAGAAAAGTCCCAGGGACTTGGAGAATATTTTTTCAAAAGGTCATATCTTTTCAAAGAGCTGTGGTATCTAAGAAATCCATGTAAAATGGAAAGGGAGATTGTTTAACTCTTAATTTTATAAAAAAACTAATGATTTTTCTAAGTGAGGTAGATTTCCTTCTGTAAAAATTAATATCTTTCCTTAGCACTTAAATAATGAAAGGAGAATTATCCTCAGTACTTCCAGATTTGCACTTTGACCTAACAAGAAATTAAAACTAGATTTTCAGCATATTTTCACACAGAACTTGGTGTGCTAATAGTACCTTACCAGTCCTGTTCAGTCTAGAAGGACTATCTGAATGAATGCTGTTATCTAGGAACTGATCCAAAACAAGGAGGTGGTCCAAACACTCCTGAACTTTCTGGCAAGTCTTGTTTCAAAACTTTCTGGAATCAGGGGTTTACCTGGCAGCTGAAGGGAATAATAAATGAGCATTCAGCAGTGGCTCTCCAAATATCTCAGGCACAGTTTTACTGACAACTTCTTTCATCAACTTCAGAGCTATCATACCTTCAAAAGAGAATGGGCCATACATGGGTTTAAAATGCTGAAAGGCAACATTGAAAAAATTGATTTCTTCCCAATCGCATACTGCAGCTTCATAGACAAACAGCACATACAGTGAACCTGCACAGGCTTCCACAGTGTCCTCAGAGTACAAAGAACCATAGTCTGAACTGTGCCAGCTCTGCCTTGAGGATAGTCCAAGGAGATGTGTTAGAAATGGATTTGCACAGTTTTTCGGCTCCAGGTTTCTGGAGATCAGCCAGGCCTTGGCATACTTGAAAGCAATTAGGGAAAACAAAACAAAGCAAAGAGCAGGTCAATGCAATATTGCTGAGAGCTTGGCACAGGGCATTTATTGTCCGAATTAACCTTTCACACCATTTTTTGATAAAGTTGTTGTTGTGCTGCTTAGACAACAACATTTTTTCTGTTCTTTGTGAGGAGAATCTGAGACTGAATGTTTCCTGAGGCCAAGCCAAAAACAAAGATAAAGAAAAACAAGAATGTGCTCCTGGAGGCCAAGGTAAGAGTCAAGCTGGGGCATCCTGTCTTTGAAAGACTTAAAGCACAAGCTGCTACAGTGAGAAATAAACCTGGCATTCCTTTGGGTACTGCTAGCCAACTCTGCCTGCATTTTGTTCTCTTCTGTCCATGGCAGCTAAAATCAACGTAGCGTAAGAAAGGCAAAGAACCAGGAGCCTAATTATGGAATCTCTTCTGGCAAAGCCACTTTAGTTCTTCTAACCCTGCATTCTCTTTAGTGGTGTTCTCCTGCTGCCACACATGAACAATATGAACTGCCAGAAGCCTTTTTTTACATTAGCAAAGAGGGGGTTATTGATGTGGCTGTATTAAACTGGAGGAGGAGTGGGCGAGGGAAGTGGGTGAGGCTCTGCATTCTTGTCTCCAGAAACAGTTACAATGGCAGAAGAATATCAGCTTTCAAAGACAAGGTTGAAATCTGAAGAGGGATAAAAATTCAAATCCACAGCATTTGCTGATGAGAATTTTATGATAAAAATACTAAGGTTTTTTTTTAATATATGGAATGTGCATTTTTAGGTCTCATATAGGGTCTTTCAATGGAGTTATCCAGTTGCTAGCAGGGCAATTTAAAATCAAGACATGTATTTCATGCTTTGCAAATAGTCTGAGAAACTGAAGCTCCTGGTACACAGCATTTTAACATTTCGCCACTGGATGGAGACAGCACTCCAACTCTTGTGAGTAATTACTGCCAGGACTGTAATGAAATGCCTTGCAATTAAGAGATTGAATAATTAGTGGACTGCGACTACAAACAGTGGAACACCAGCTAGATTTATGGCAGAAAATGTATTGAAGGCACATCCCCCAGATTTAAGCTTGACCTATTTTTATGGTGAGAAAAGGCAAGATTTAGCTGAAAAAAATTAATTCAGTTTCTCCCTCCTCATAAAACATCAATGACACAAACTAGCAAAAACCACAGGATGACAAAACAAAGCTTTTTAGGATCCTTTCTCTCTTTCCTCAGGTCACAATATATTTTTCCTGACAGGAGGATCCCTCAGCTTTCTGGGTCTTGTCTCAAGGGCTTAGTGCTGCAGGTAGCAGCTGGAGTTTGTGCAGCAATGGTTGCAGTGGATGTCATGTTTGCAGGGGAGAGCCTTCCCTTACTTGAAAGTAACAGAGAGGAGGTCACTGGATGGGAAGACAAATCAAAAGGAATTCCTACCAACTTGAAGGTAGGTAGGAAAGTTTTCAGAGATCACTGCAGTTCAAGGGTGATAGCATAGATGGGATATAGGAACTGCCCTATCAGGGTTAGTTTCTCTCATCAAATCTCTTAAGGCATTGTCACACACTCTCTTCCCTTTCTGCATGTGTGTATATGCATGTAGGTTCATGTGCATGAGAGAGGGAAGGAGGAAAGCCCTGTGGTGGATTTTAGCCCAGTCCCTCATTTAATCATACTGGCCTTCTCTGTTGTTAGCAATAACTTTTGAATTCTTTTGATGATTTAAAGACAAATAAATGAATTCAAAGATAATTAATTTTTTATAAATTTTGTGAAATTAGCTAGCTGGATAGGTTGGAGACTCTTGAAGTACCCTCACTAAAGGCTGAAGAGTGAACTCATATAGTAGAGAGTACACTCTGGAGAGAGCTCTTATAAGTGTCCCTTCCCTGGGAGCAGCTTTAATCAGAACTTGCAATCAACCACAAGATAAGAATAACCATAGGCAACCAGACTTCATCAGTTCAATAAGCACTAGAGCTTTTCCTTAAAAGCAACAGAAAAGTTGACCTATTCCATTACCATTTCTCCTCTGCCTCCAGGTCACAGAGTCTGTACAGAGTTTAAAAGCTGAGAGTTTTCACAAATAAAAGCAGCACCAAAGCAAATAACATCCACTGAGACCGATTTTTCATGTGTCTGCTTCTTATATTCAGGCGATGTTTTTTCCAGACAGCTGTGACATTGCATAGTGATTAGTGGGGTGAAGCTCTAGAGGGAAGGGGCATGAAAAAGGGAGGCTGAACATAAAAGGGTGTGACAGGTCCTAATGTATGCCTGTCATTTTTGCTCCCAAGTACAATATCTGTTAGATCAATTATATGCTGATTTACATGAAAATGTCTTAATTTTTTTTTTTTCTGAAACCAAGATTTCAAGTGTAATTCCTTTGCGCACAGCCAAGTCTGATATAAATCTTCAAGAATAGATTCTTAAAGGTTTAGGTTTCCTATTCCTGGGTAAAATTCTATGCCAACTTCACCATCCAGGATGTCTAAGGGAATGTATGGTGCTGAGACAAGAAACCTGATCAGTACAATGATCAGAGTTCTAAACCACTACAGAGATGCACAGTGTTTAGGCATGAGAGAGGCTGCAGGTAGGGTTTGTTCACAGTGGCAGACAGAGGTTTGCAAGCATGTGCCTTGTTATTTACTTAGTTGTGTGCTCAGCTATTGGTATGTACCCACCTCATCTGTTATTCATCTGGTGTGCTGCTGTTTGCAGAAAGTGGTGAATACAGAAAGGCCTGAGAACCACCTTTCCTTCACTAAGTTGTGGGAGCACTCTGACTTGAAGAAGGCTTGGGCTAGAGGGAACCAGCCTCAGTTTTCCTGTCCACAATATTTTTTGCTGTTTTTGAGGAAAACCGTGAAGTGGGAGCTGGTCAGGAAGGGGATATGCTGTTATGTGGCCAGTCAGTGCAAAATGGTGGACCGTGACTTTGGTCAGTGATAACAAACCGTTTCAGAAGACAAGCCACCTGAGGAGAGAAATATGTCAAAAAACTAACTCTGCTCTAGGTGCTTGATGTGGAAGCAGGAAAATGTACTTACTGGATGGAATTAGGAGGCTAGATTAAGAGATGAGAGACAGAACAAGAGGCACACCAGGATCATGTGCTTATAGTGGTGATGAGCTTCGATGGGCTGCAGATAACATTAATCTCAGAATTGTTTTGTAGAATTATTAATTTTAGAAAATTTCTGAATTATGTCTGCCAATCATGGTGTGCATGACTGGCAGAGGCAATACCAAAGCCAGGGCTCTAAGCAGTGAAGAGCAGCAAAACTCAGCCCCTTGTAATGGCGAGACACGACCTGCTAAATAGCACGGGACCTTGTGGGTGATTACCCATGATCATTAGAATGGATCTGAAAGTTCAAGATGGGCTATGTTCCTAATCCCTCTCCCTGCTTCCTCTGTGACTGATTGATGGGTATGTGTGGCCTGACTAAGCTGACAGAGCCCTTTCTTTCTCTTCTTCATGCAGCAACTTGCAGTTCCATGGGCAGCACCTCAAAGGGTGTGTGATCAGACATTCTGGGTTTGCCATGCAGCCTTCCAGGTGACCATGGGAATGATGTCCTGGCATCTCTTTGTGAAGTGCTCTATCACTGCCCAAAGTGATGCCCAAGTGCCAAAGGCAGGGCTGAATGTGGTCTGAGTTCTCTGCTGTTGGATATCTCTTCATGCCAGGCAAGCAGCTGAAACCTTTCCTCTGACAGCTGACTTTGCAACTGCCTAGAGCCAAGTAATACTCATGGCTAACTAATCCATGCACAGAAGAGCATGTACTTCAATACAGGTATGATTTCTTTGCTGATCAATCTCTGTGCTCTAGCACCGGTACAAGTGCCGCAGTGCCACAGGAAGGCCTATGGAAGTTTCTCTCCTCATATGCAAACTTCAGAAGCCGTGTCCATTAGATCATATTAATTTGCCATTCACTGCTCTCTCTTCTGCTGTGGAACTGCAAGTAAATGCTTGAGGAGGAGGAATTTGTTACTAGCATTTCTATCTCATATGGGATGAGTGGGATTTAAAATCAATATCTGGTTCCTTCTCAGCTTCTCCTTCCTCCAGCCTGGCCCATTTCCATCAATCATGAAAAGCTTCCCACTCTCAGCAAATGACCACTCCACATGATTAATCACTCAGGTCACAACTATAAAGAGATCTGCCAGCCCCATAACTTCAAAACCATCTCAACCAGGCAGCATGCCAGATTGATTAAGAGGCTTGCTATGGCAAATAGGAAAATCATTGATATTCAGTGCTGGGAAAAAAACCCCAACAAACAAACCAACAAATTTTTGCACAGAATGGTAACCATAGGTTTTCTGAGAGCCTAGGATGCATTTACATTTATGAACAGCTAAAATATCCTGTGTTTGCAGGCAGGACTGTAACATATGACTGCCAGAGTAGTTAAACCAAATACCTTTTCTGTTCATATCCTCTATGGGACCTAGCTCAGTTCTCTCTCAGTCATGGAAAGGGAGACAGGAACACCCAGTAATACTTAATGACTTACTGCTTAAAGCATTGCCAAACAATAGGGTAGTTCCCACTGATGACATCCAGGGATTTTATACAATGAAATGCCTTCTGGCATTGTCTTACACTGGGTCTTTGTTTATTAACTGAATTGCTTCAGTAGTTTTCTGCATGATGAACAATGAGAACAGAAACCTTGCCGTGTCCAGTGTCCTGTGTGACATGCTAACAGCAGGACAAGGTTCTTGAGAACCTCCATGACCCAACAATGGTGAATTTGAAAGCCCAGAGGGTAAGGGAGATATGTGAATATCCCTGGGAATCCAGTTTAATATACGAAGGAGAGAATATGTGGTTTTGTTTCAATTTGAATCAGCAATCTAGTTTTGATTCTAGTTTTAAACAAATTCTGAAGCTTACATAGCAAATTTTGGGTTGACCTAGAACCTTCAAAGTAATTGTCCTTTGAGTTTGCTGTAGATACTGGAGAGTCTTGAACTACTAAAGATTTGCAAGAAAATATCATTCGATAATTTTGAAATTTTGTGTGAAAAGTTCATCTTAAATAAGTAGATAGCAAATTCTGGAATTTTCTTTTGTAAGGAAACAAGTGGCAGTGTTAAAAGCATATAGCCCAAAGCAAACAAGTGGGATTTTCTTTTGTTTTCCCTTAGGGTGGTCACTGGCCTTCCATTAAAATAAAGGATTTAAAGTGAAAGTGAAGATAAATCTTGAACAGTACCTAGAAAACAGCAAAAGAACCATGAGGATTATTGTAGTGTTTCAGTCTTGCTCAGAGCAAAGCCCCATGTTTTTCATGAACCTATTAAATGCTTCATTAGTTAAGTACGCCTCTACTCACATATAAAATGTTGAACCCATAGGGAGTTTTCTCTGCTTTATCTAAAACTATGCCACTCTCTTGTGTGATGTAGGATTTGCACTCGTATCCTGTTTGCTTGCTTTATGTTGTTCCATTTCACTGGTTGTCTTTGCCTCTTGCTGTTGTGTGGACAATGCTAAAAACCCCAGCAGAGTGTGTGTGAGTCAGGTGCGTGGGAACAGACCCATCCACAATGTGGTTGTGAAGTGTCTAGCATTTTGATAATACTTATCTACTAAGTCTCTCCAGTGAGGATGGGTGTTCCATAGAATACTGTGGGAAGAGGCAAAAGGAGGAAAGTGTGCTCAGCACACACAGAAAACTCTGGGGCTGCCACAAGAAGAGATCAGGCTGGGCACGATGCTGACTACCTTAAAGTCCCTCTTTGTGTAGGTTTTCTGCTAACAGGAGATAATGACAGCTGTTCCCAGGGTAAACAGTGAAGAGCACTTCAGGAATGCAACAGCTGTGGAATGTTATTTTCTGATTAGTGCTCTTCAATAACCCAGAGAGATTTGTAGCTGCATTGTGATTTCTACTTGTCACTCAAAGTTATGGCAGGATCATTGCAAAGGAGGAAAAGTTCCTGGTGTGTTAGCAACTTGTATTTCTGGTGCAGGAACAGAAATTAGTCCATCAACCTCACCAGTCATTCTATCTTTGCCCAGGCATGTTTGTATTCAAAGAGTCCCAGGATGATAAAATGAGACATAAAGATGTCCTTTGATGGTCAAGCTCCTGGAGCCCACTCAGGAATGAGTCACTGGTTAAAAACTACCTTCGAGCAATTTTCAGCTGCCATTCACAAAGTCAAGCACTCCACTCTGCTCATGTTCCAATTAGCCAAAGCCAGGTAGGTATTTTCAGGGAGATACATACAGAACACACAAATACAAGGAAAACTTCCTGATGTACCATACAGAAAACAGAAGTAGAGCAGAATAGCAATCTAGGGAATGCTTCTTATCTCATCCTGTTCTCTTTTGCACTCTGTTTTCCATATGTTATCATATGAAATTCATTCCTAAATAATGACAGTAACACTCCCTTTTAATGCAGTGATTTTTCTTTACAGAAAAATTTTCTATTCCACATTGTATGTGTTATTGTTAATTTTGGAAAACTTAGCTACCTCATTGAGGATTGCAATGTAAGTGGTACCAATATATCCCTGTGATCTCTCTGATTCAAATTTAAAAGGCAAATAAACAAAATTTGCAAAACACTAGTTTTCCTATTGGCAGTACTGTGTTCCTATTCCATAATATGTACCGTATGTTTTTGTAAATGTGTCTGAACAATATACATACATATGTGTGTGTGTACACATTCTATCTTGCATATGTAGCAGCTTCCTCAGTATTCTTTAATGAGTCACAGACACACAGAATGTAATAATCAGGTTTGGAAGAAACAATTACAGATCTTTCCCTTTGCAACAGGAGGTTACAACCCGCAGTGCAGAATGTGTGTGCTATTAACCTTGTGCCTTAGCACATATCAGAATAGTTTCCCATGTGAAAATGCTGACAGGAATATTTGCTTTTATCATTTTTGTGTAGGATCTAATAATGCAGATTGAAAGACCAGTCTGGAGAGAAAGTCACAGTTCAGCATGGCTTACTTCTTTTCTTTATACTAATTATGTCTCTTTTATTTTTGCCTTGCCTTACCTCTTTTCCTCTATTCACATCTTTCTATGACATATAGGACAGAGCAAGATCTCCCTTTTAAACTTTTGTAGAGGGCCTACTACCATGGAGCTGACATTAGAGCTCTTATGTTAAGGTAAACCTATATCTTCCAACAGTTTAGCAGTGGGACAAGATGACATGATCAGCACCAGAGAAGTGTTGGCTTTAGAGTAAGCCTGGCTCAAGGGGCAGCTGAAGTCATTCAGTTGCATATCTCATCCTGAAAAGGTGAAGTGAGACCTCAGGGGAGGACCTACCACTTCTACCTGTAGGCCACACAAACAGTTTCCATCACCACAGTTCTCCAGTGTGTCTGATATTTGCCATGCAAAATTTTGAGTCTGCCAAAATGGCCAGGTTGGGACAAGGTGGATGGTCACTCCTGTCTTCAGAGGGAAAAGAGAGAGCTGTAGTGGGCTGTGCTGTGAGACAGAGACTGTGCCTTGTGCCTTCCAGGGAAAAGGTTCCCAGATGCAGCTCAACAGGAGCATCTGAAAAAAGCAGAAGAAAGAGCCCAACTTGTCTGAGGCCTCTCATCTTACAGGGACTTGAGAGAAGCTGACAGAAGCACAGAAGCAAATTGCATGAAGAGGCAAATAAGCAATATTTTGTCTCTGTATTGCTAGTGGAACTAAAGCCCACTTTTTTCTCCTGTGGTACTGCATAAAATTATCAATTTTCACTCTAACAGTCAAATGATTTCTTTGCAAAATGAGTTATTTCTCAAGTAATTTGTATCCACTATTCATGTATGCATTAATGTTTTCCATTAATTTATTCTAAAAATATTGTCTGAGAAGCCAGATATTGAATATCTTGGAACAATGTTTTGACTAATTTAATATTTACATAGAGAAAATTTTTGAAGGTTTCAAGATGCCCATATAAAAGCCATATTATAAACTTGGCCAAAGGCAAGCTATTTTATGTAGCAGTTACCGTGATAGACAGATGGATAGCACACCATGAATAGAGACTACTTTTGACAAGTCTAAAAACCATTGTTAAGAGCAACGTTTGAAATTATACAGGTTGAATCCTACATGAGCCAACTCCTATGTCCAAGCACTGAAACAAGAATTATACAGATCAAAATCTGATGAATAGGAGGACAGAACCTCACTGATATAATTTCATCTATAAAATATGGTCTGTAATTAGAAGGGATTGATGCTGTGAGCATGCTGTTGTCAGGAAATATACAATTGTCTTTATTCTGAAGTTACGGCGATTTTAATTTTTAAGTGTATTGGCTGACTTAGAATTGTCAGTCTGTGAGATATACATTAGTAGACAAATGATACACACTACACTGAACATCATCTGCTGTAAGACAACTGCTCCCATCTGTATCCTTTCTGCAGGGGATGTGGTTGTGATTTTTAGGTATTTGGTCTTTTCTACCTATCTGGAACTGTTAAGTGGCGTTCCCAGATACATCTGCCTAAAAGTTAGAATTGAAACAGGAGACTTTATTTGAAGAAGACTCTGGAACTGGAAATTGCAAATTGCATTCACTGCTGAAGACCTGCATCCCTCCTGGTGTGTTAAAAAACCTGAATTCCACCATGATTCACTTTCAGCTTTACATCTTACATTACCTTTTATTCTGTTTGGTGTCTAAGAACACAAGCTGCCTAATTAAGTGTCACTTTTTATTGAAGTCAGGTTTTGAATTTCCTGGCTTTGAAAGGACACCAAGAAGAAGTTATTTTCCCACCATTCCAGGAGAAAGCATTTTTGTTCATCAGCTCTCTATTGGCTGAATAAGTGACCCAATACTAAAAAAGAAAAATTGCTGCTGGTGAACATAACTAGAACTTTGAAATATCTTGGGGTTTAGTTTTCTATTTTTTTCATGTTGCTTTTCATTACACTGAACAACATTTACATTGCCTCTTTGTAAACATCAGACACTGATTTGTGTCCCAAGTTTGTAATTCTTTTTCAAGTGATGCTTCCCTCCCTCCTTTCTTCCTTCCCTCCTTTTTTTTTTCTCTTATTTTTTTCCTTTTTTTTTTCGTTTTTTTCCTTTTTTTCCTGTGCATGTGCAGAAATTATAATAGAACAAGAAACATCAATACAGCAGAGTTCTAATAAAAATGAACCTGTCTTTTGTCAGGTTAAACTGTTTAAAAACCAGCTGAATAAATCTGTGTCTTTAGGCAAAGAGACAGAATGTGATTGCCTTCTTGGTCTTGAAACTAGTAGCATAGAGTAAGATTCTGCTAGATTTGGGTTAGATCTGTGATGAGATAATGGATGATTTCACAAGGTGATAGAATCACCAAGGTTGGAGGAAGACACCTCTTGAAGATCACCTAGTCCAACAACTTGCTCAGTTCAGGGGCAGTTAGGACAGGTTTCTCAAGGACATGTTTTGGTTGGGTTTTGAGTAGATCCAACAAGGGAGGTGTACCATGTGTCTAGGCATAGTAGAAGTTTTTTTCTATATTTATATCGAATTTCCTCCATTTCTCTTCATGTCCATTGCCTCTCATCCTGTCCCTGGGCTTCAGGGTAGAGGCCCCATGCTCATCTCCTTTGCTGCCTCCATCAGGTATTTATACACATGGAGAGGATCTCCTGAGCCTTCTCCAGGATGAACAATCCCAGCTCTGCCAGCTGCTGTAAATCCTTTGTTCTTTCCTTGGCCCTTTGCTAGACTCACTGCAGTAGCTCCGTGTCTGTCTTCAGTGGGGAGCCCAGGATCAGATCCAACGCTCCGGGTGTGTCTCACCAACACTCAATAAAGGGGAAGGATGGCTGCCTTCAGTCTGCTGGCAATGCTCCTTCTAATGCAGCCTCAGATGCTGTTGGCCCTCCTCTGCTGCAAGGGTGCAGTGCTGGCTGATGTTCAATTTTGTGCTTGCCAGGACTTCCAGGTCCTTTTCTGTAAAGCTGCTTTTCAGCTGGTTGGTCTCCAGCCTGTAATGTTGCCTGGGTTTTTTTCTTCCCAGGTACAGGATTTTGCACTTCCCTTGGTTGAACTTCATGGGAATCCTATTTGCTCACTTCAAAGTGAGATGTTCAACCTTTACTCTGCTTTCAAATGGTAAAATTGATCATCAAGGAAGAGAACCCTCAAACAGTCTCAAATGAGAATATGTTGTTCCTGACAAAGGAGGATTAAAAAGTAAACAGGGAAATGCAACCCATCTCTTTAGATATAATAGGATTTACCACATGTACTTTCATTCCTAGTGTTAAACTTTATTGAAATAAATCCCATTGTACTTAATAACTGTACAGATTAGAGAGTCTTCTGAAAGTGACTGATCAGTATTAAAAAACACAGTTTGAATACTGTATGTGTCTATGCTGAATCTGAAAATAGAATAAATAATAAACATTCTTTAAAAGCATTTTTCTGTGATCAGCATTTAGTGTCTCTTGTTGAAAAAAATACATTTTTTTCAGTGGAAGGAAAGTGGAAAAAGAGGTTACTGTCTACATTATTTCAAGACTTAGGAAACAAGGTTGAATAGATAAACCCTGTGGAGAATCAACTAAGAAGATTATTTTGCTGTATGAAAATTTGGATTATTATAATTTGCACAGTGTCTTAAGAAAAATAACTAGAAGAACAGTATAAAGCTGCTAGTTTGAATCACAGGAAATCTCTTATAAAATATGTTTGGAATCAGTGTGAAGGAGATGCAAGACAGAGTAGATTGAATGTGTGTTTTTTGTGTAATAATAGACAATGCAGCCTATGTAATATATCACTACTGACTTGAATTTCTTTTGGTAGCACCCTACAACTCCAGTGACTTCAATAACAATTTAGATATCATTTCAGAAATATCAAACCCTTCACCTTTTTGATTAGCTTTTTCAGTTTAACGTAACTCTCTTTTCTTGTTGCATGTCATAAGGCTGTAAATCTTGGGGTTTTTGTGCATGCTGATCCAGTACTCACTGAAGACAACTGATAGCAGAATCAGTCCTCAGGTATTTTGTACATTTAGTTCCTGTGTTTCATTTGTAACTACTTCTTGCAGAATTTACCATGGTGTAATACTGGTTTACGTCAAGCGGAAAGTGAGTATCTTGCCACTAAAATATACAGAGAAAATGTGCAAAGAGATGCTTTATTAGAAACTATTGCTTGTCAAAAATTAAACAAAAAGGAGTGAATTGGAATTACTGGAATCAGCTTCTTATCCTGCAACATCATCTTTTATTCAGCCACTAGTGGACACTAAAGAGATTGCAGGCTAAAGAACAAATTATATATTAAGGTGCTTTTGTCTGACTGCTTGGAAATTGAATACAAAAGAGACAATAGTGGCCTAGGAAGAGAACGTGAACTGGTTTAAATTGATTTAGCACTGTGAAAGTCAATAAGAACTATAAAAACCTGAGAATAAACACCACGAACGTCATCCCCTCCCTCTCCTCGCCAACTCTTTCAACAGTGTGGCTTTCTGTTCAGGAAACTGAATTTAACACTGTGTGATTGCTGTGTTAAGGCAGACATACAGCCACTCATTTTGCATAAGCCAAATTATCTGTTTTTTCTGTGTTTCTGTTCTGTTCCTTATAATAAGTAATAAAAAGCCTGTTGGGCAGACATATATTTAAAATGTATCATAACTACCACCTTCAATTTTAAATGTAATTTTTTTTGTGAATTTACAGTGTAGTTTTCTCATTTGGGGACATTTAGAAGGCTAAAATGGACCAATGACTACATAGTGTACAATGATATCCAGGCAAGGGCAATGCAAATATTTAATAAAAATGGAGAAGCTAAAATATTGAAAAACTAAACAGAAGGCTTTATTAATGTACGTGCTGAATATTACATCTCTAGGAAGAGCAGGCATAGAAATCTCAGCACATAATTAAAATTATTACCTGATTGGCATTGCAGAGGCTTTAGGGAATAACTCACATAACTGCAATATTGATATACCAGGGTAGATCTGGCTCAAGAAATTTGGGTTGATAAAAGAAGGAAAATATATTGTTTTATAATTAAGAACATAGAGTCAGAGGAGACGAAGACATAAACAAACACCACTGAAAGTCTGCTAACAATGAAAAGAGGAGAGAATGGGACAACAGTCTTTGCAAGGGTCAACTGTGATGATAATTTTAAAGAGGTAAAGCAGCTGGTCCTGTTTTCATTAAAACTACATTTTCTCCAAAAAGTAAGGATTGCACATCTCTTGGTGAAGGAGGCTGGATATGCAGGTTGCTTCTGCTCTGCTAGGCAGGAAAGCCTTCCAGGAAGGGTGAGAGCCCAAATTTAATTTGAATTGCACAGCTTTGAGATAGTGCAGCACATGCTTCTAGGTTGGAAAACTCGGAGTATTTTTTTTCCTTCTTTTCAGACACAGGAACTCCTCTTACTGTGCATGTTCTTGCAATGTTAGCAGGGGGTGTATATCAGCTGAGAGGCTATCCTGGGCAGAAGAAGCACTGCCAAAGAGCAGCTGAAAGGGCATTCCCAGCTGACCCCCAAGATCAAATGCTGTGGGAGCATCAGCAGCTATCAGTCTGCCGAGCTGTAGTTTTAACCAAACCATTTGAAAAGCTTTTGCAGTATGCTGAAGGCAATTTCTTGGCACTGCACTGAACTTGAAAGAAAGTAATTAAAACTAGTGATTCTTGACTATGAATAACAGACAAAAATGAAATGGAAATTTAAAGATGAAAAGCATGATTCGTTGGAAAGAAAGGAGAAAGGATAAAAAAATAAAGAAAATAGACAGACTTTAAAACATCAGGTCATAATTTTTCTGCAGATGGAAGGTCAAGGAAAATGATTTTGAGAGAGCTAGCAGCCTCAGAAAAAAAAGAAATGTGTGCAATATCTGTGCAGGAAGGATAAAAAAAAACTTCACTAAACATGTATACTTGCCAGGCCTGAACAAAATGTTGACTTGACAGTCTGGTATTGGGGTTGAGAAGGCCTATGTGCACAGCACCAGTAATGCAGGAACTGAGACACAAGTAAAGGGTCTAAACTGTAACAGGAATATATTTTATAAGTACACTGACAGTAAGGAGCAGACCAAACAATAGTTAACCTCCCGTGCCAAACAGCTAATGGCAGATTATACTAAAAATGTAGAAAAAATTTGATATTCAACCCTCTACTGGCCATCACATTGAGTGTTCATCGATCAGATGGTTACTACCATTGGCACCAGTGACTGAAAATCCAGAAAAAGAGACTGGTGAAAGAATATGTTTGAACACTTGGAAAGTTTATTGAATGGCCTTGAAACTTCTTTAAGTGTTCTTCCAGAACAAATAGAAAAAATGTCAGTGCTGTTAACTATTATTCTGTAAATTATTCAGAAATTATGGCATTCCAGAAAGGGCAAATGTATTACCTGTCCTTAGACATAATAAAAAAAAGAGAGGAAATTACAGACCAGTCAGCTCAGCTCTGATGTCTATAATGGTCACAGAAGAAATAATCAAAAAGCTTGAAAAATAGCTAAATGACAAATAATAGCCAGAAAGATTTTGGGGAAAAAATCATAACAACTTAATTTATTTTTATGAATAATAGCAGGCTTTTCAGATAGAGAGAAAATCCAGCTGACTTTTAGTAAGCCGGTTTGTTCTCTGTCATATATATTTTGTTCTCCTAAAAAACCCTAGGCAAAACTACATTGATGAAATTACTGTGACATGAAAAGAGGGACTGGGGAGCTGTTCTCACAAAATGCATCCAAAAGTTCCTGGCCAAAGTGAGAAAATATTTCAAATTATGTTCTAAATACATTTTTCAATGTCAGTCACTCCTTGCATCAAAGACATTATGAAAGAACTTATTTATTTTATCTGGGGACGGTAAAATGGAAGCAGTTAGAAGAACTAGGGTGGACAGTATTTAGAATTCAGAATAACTGGCAAAAGGATACAGTGTCTGAAAAATACCAAATGTATAACTTGATGTGAAAAATGTAATCAGGCTAGGACAGGACTATAAAACAAAAATTGTGGCCTGTGAGGGAAGAACAGAGAAGGCAAAGAAGAGATGGCAACATGGTAACACTCACCAAATGTACAAAGGAAAAAGGAATGAATGGTCCCCATGTATGTTAGTATGAAGAAGAAATGTGGTGGTTTTTAAAAGGTAGGAAGGGTGTTTCTGGATGCACATCAGAGTAAAATACCCCTAAACAATCTTGTTAATCAGTGGTCCTCTGTATTAGGAGGATATTGGATGCTGGAAGCTTTCTCTGCAAACATGAATTAGAAACACTGAGTGTGTTACCTTGCCTTGACATGCACTAGACAATCCCTGGGGGTATCTTTCACATCTATTTTGCATTAGAGAACAATTGTTAACTACTACCAAGTTGTAATTTCATTCTATTGGAGGACCAATAATTTCTTTTTATAAGAAATGTAAACATTCAATTTGTTTCACAATATGTGACCATTCTTTTCTACATTTTTCTTCCACAGATTTTACTAACACAATGATATCACCTGTAGAAAATGAACAAGAGCAAAATAACACCTGAGAGGTATTTAAAATATCTCTAAAAAATATTTAAATTATTTCCCTGTATTGATATTAGCCACTTGACCTAGGAAAACAAGTGCTGCGGGTTTTATTGGAAGTGGGGGAAACTGTGTTTTTGGTGGTGTAAAATTTCTGTATCACCATGTGACCACTGAACCTCTCTGCTGGGGAAGCATGTTTAGTCCTCTGAGATCTAAAGCTAGTTGATAGAGTAATGTATAGATTGGCTTGGAGTAGGCAGCTGCTCAGCTCAATATGGAGCAAGCACGCGTGGGTGGAGGGTATGACACAAGGGACCGTGCTTTGCCTCCTAGAGCATGAGCCCAGTGCCAGAGATCTGTCTCATTTAATTTTGACTAAACCACTGGCTGGGGCTTCTGGGCTCATGAGTATGGAAAGGGACACACTGCCCTTCCTGCAGCCACCGTGCTGTGGGGTTGAGAACACCACAGAAGCTGTGCTTGAGGATGGTATCTATCCTTAGGGATAGATAGCTGGGGGTCTGCAGCACTGCTGAGCAGTTTAGAGAGCAAGGTGTTGGTGAGAATGATGTAGGGAGAAGTTTAGAGTACAGAGGATAGGCTGGATGACCCAAGCTTGTCTTTTCTGATGTAAAATACCAAGTAACAACAAAAATAACCAGCCAGAAAAACTTTGTTACTACTGTTTGCGATCAGGATCCTCCTTTGAGGTCTGTAGGGGCAGTTTTGACTGATACAATGTTCCTTCTGAATATGCTGAGCTCTCAGCAGCATTCACTTGCTCCGAGTATATCGGTAGCAGAATTTGCTGAAAATCATGGTGTAATAGGAAAAAGAAAATAAAAATATATACATCTCTGGTTTACTTTAGGTCAATAAATGAAACTTTTTTCCAGAGCTAAATGTTCTCAATGCAAAATGTGAAAAGACCCTTTCAGAGGATTATTTAAAAGAGTGTACAAACACTGTTTTTATTTACCACAGAAGTAATTTACACATTTCCTAAAATTTTAAGAATCGTAGCACTGTGGATGATAGATATGTTTTGGTGGCTGCATTAGAATACAATGAATATTGTAATCTCTGAAGTCAAACTGCTCTTACTTCTATTAATACCATAATACAGAAACTTCTGTTAAGTAAATGTCTGTACAACAATCTTACCCTTTTTGTTTTCCTTCACAGATTTTTTTGTTGTTAAAAGTGAGCGAGTAGTTTCAGAAAGAAATATGCTCCTGTCTACTGGTGACTAGGATAAATGAGTTAAATGAGACTGAGAGAATGTGAGATAAAATGCAGTGGTGGTAGCCATGTGTCAGCAATCACAAAAGAATGATTCTGTTCCTTTGGATCTTTTGATTCTTGCTATTTAGATGCACTTTACTACATTTAGCTGCCATTGAAAATAGTAGGCTTCTGTGATGAGCTTTTATGAAAACATCCTTTAAACATCTTTTCCTGAATGTTTGCATCAGAACACCTGAGCATCTGCTGTAGATGATGAAATAAAATGAACTCAAATTCTGTTTCATTTCCTGCTGTCCAGGCTGTCCTGTCCAACTCAACAGCTTTGCCAGAACCAAGGCTTAGAAAAATTCAGAGCAGCTGAATGTATTTCAGACCTCTGTCATTTGTCACACTGCTCACACTCCGTGCCTTTATTTGGTTTCAAAGACCTGCAATCTCTCTGGGTTTTGGTTTTTGTTTTTTTTTTAGTCCTTTTGGTACAAACTTAAAAATATGGATAAAATAGTGTTTTAAACATTCTGCATGAAAACAAACATTTTATTTGGTGATATTGTCCAATCTAGTCAGCTGCATTAAGAGGTGTTGGGCTAAATGTCATAAGTGGCCAGCAGGCAGAAGAGAAAATTAAAACTCTGCTTGAGGTCTCTCGCTGCCGTGTCAAGGATGAAATGAAGTGCTTATTAAGCTGAAGAGGGTGTCAGAAGACAGGGGTTTGCAGGCTCTGGGGCTGCGGGGCACGTGCATCTCCCTGCTCAGCAGAAGGAAAGCGAGCAGTGCTGTGTTGGCTGTGCAAGCCTTCATCTTTCCAGCGTTACCTTACACACAGAGCTCCGGAAAGGCGGCTGAAGATGAGCCAGCTGCAGGCAGCAGGGTCGGCTGGTCACCAAGCACAGACTTGTTTCTGTCAGCCCTGACTGCAGAGATGTGGCTGATGTTGTGTTAGTTAACACATCCCCTCAAGCCTTGTTCTCCTACAGCTCATTAGGCACTCTCCAGCTTTTAGTATTGACTGAGATTCATGCATCCACTGTTTGTAACATGACTTTTTTTATTTTAGGTCAGCTCTGTGAAAAGACTTTGTGTCATTTCACTGGCTTGTGCAGGTATCTTAAAATTACCTTAGTACACAACTTATACATCTGTCACAACCTCACTTTTTTTTTAAAGACTGTATTTAATTTGAAAAAAGGCACCAATTTTTCCATAAAATGGTGAGGATAGAAAATTTTCCACTAGTGCAACAGAGAAGAAAAAAATAAATACTGAATTCTTTGACAGATTGTTTCAAGATAACAACGCAATCTCAAATCCATATAAGGTGAAATAATTACAAGTATCCAGCCTGGAAGGAATTAAATCTCTGCAGAGTTCATTTGCATCTGGACATTATGGCTTCAGAAAACATTTTTGATAACAAATGTCCCTCCTTTTTCTTTTGTTCAAGAAAAAGTCTATGAATCTTGCTTTAATGCTGCAGTAGCTTTAAAATTATGGAAGTCAAAAAGGCATCCTTGTGATCCTTTCTAGTTGGTTTAGTAGAGGCAAATTTCTTTGCTCATTTGGAAAAATTAGATGAACATCTGGGCACAGTTCATGTCTGAAAGAAAAGAAAATTTCAAAATCAGACGTGATTTGTGAGGTTTGGAGTTCAGTTAGTTTGTAGCAGATAGACCATTTTAGAAAGACAAGGGTAAAAGAGAAAGGTGATATTTACATCTTTGAAAGACAGAAAATTATCAGGTGACAGATCATATTATGTGTATGTATATGCATGGTACAAATGCTAGCTCTACTGAGCCCATGTTTTCTGTTTCCAGTATAATTGTGATTTTTAGCTCATGCTCATTTTTGCAGGTATTGTGTGGGTTTTCTCTAAGATACAGAGCTGAGTATTAGAGAGAGGGTGATTATTCTGTGAAAAATGTTCATCCATTGGCAACTACCTAATCCTTTATAGATTGTCTAGATGAGTCCATTCTGCTGTGAAGTGTTTGCTTAGTTTTCCTGACATAATTACCCTGAGAGCATCTGATGTGCTGGCTGAAGAATATAACATGCTTGGATGTGCAAGAACAAGTCTGGCAGGATATTTAGGGTAATACTTTGGGTTTGCTCATGGATATCAGAATCCAGGCACATGCATATGTCAGTTTTATGTCTGTCATGAAGCAGCCTTTGCCAGCAATGTGCAGGCTTACACACTGTGCAAAGGGAGCCACTGGACTGAATTTGCTCATTGAGAGCTGCAGGGCTGAAGTTTGGCCCCTGTGGTTTAACAGATGCTTTGGGACAGATGGACGGGTCTTTGTGCCTTTGCAGACAGGATGTGCAGGACTCTCTTCTGAGAATGGATCAATTCTTCTCCAGGAAACCCAGTGTCAATCAATGTCAAGTGAAATAGGAGCAGGCTGTAGTCCATCATTGCCATGCTGTATTAATCTGTCTCTTTCCCCAGAGGACAGTCAAGAAGAGCCATAAAGAGGTCAAGCAGTACTGGCAAAGTATGAAAACCAAGTGAGAGAGCAGGACCTGCCTGTAACTCCGAGGTATATTTATACTTAATATTAATAAACAATGATCCATCCATGTAGATGGAATTACAGCTAATAACTGCTCTGCTCTTTGGGCTAATTACTTCAAGCTGGTGCATCTCTGACCATGCTAGGCAGTTTTTATTTAGAGCACATTTTGGCTAAATTTAGATATTAGTTGTCACAAAGATGTGAGGAAATAGAAACAAAGATTGTGGGGATTAAATATAAATTTAATAAATTTAAATATAAATTTAAGACCTAGGCTTCTGAAGAGATTTTTGGCATGTGTTAAGTCACTTGATCTCTGAGAACTGCAGGTGCCCTCAGTTCTCTTGTTACATGCACATATCATGGCCCATGGGATGCCTTGGCCATGCCAAGAGTTCTGAGGCTCCTTGACTGCTCCAAAATATCAAACCTTGCCTGCTCCTGTCCACTGTACCAAACTAGTGGCAATAATTTCTTAGCTCCTCTTTTTTCAGGGAGCTGCCGTGGGAGGATAAATAGAGGTGAAGAAGAGGGTTTAAAGATGTGACACTGTGAAATATGAATGACCACCTTTCCCCTCTGCTCATATAACAGCTCTCTCTTCCTATGCAAGGCAAAGTAAAACATGCTGTGAAACATCTGCTCTTATCAGCTTGGCACTTTAGTGTCTGAATGGAGTCTCAAAATGTCTGAATAAGTATCAAGTCCCATGGATATGTCACTAGTTGACTTGGGTTTTGATTTTAACTTTATGTTGGTAGATCAGTTTGATCCTCTTATGTCCTGAGAACATCAGTCACCGCACACTTCATTCTGACAATTTGTCCCAATAGTTACTGTCTAGGATTTTCCTTCTCTCATTCACAGAGACCACAATCAAAGAAAAGGTCCTCAAAGGACTCTTGAGCCCTCTCTGGCTCTTTCTCAGACACATGCATGCAAAACATAATGAGCACATAATCTGCAATAGCTGGACTTTATGGACTGAAATGTGCACAGACAGAAGGGATATGTCCCCAGAACCCCTCCTTGTGGACTGTCCTGCCATTATAATTTTTCTTCTGTGGGAGAAATTTGCTTGAACATCCTGGAACAAAAGCTTCTTGTTTGCTCTAGTGTGGTATTTCTGCTGGCTGGGGGACTGAGCTGTCCTGGAACTGATGGAGTTTGGTCTGTGATCTCTTGAAGAAGGAGTAAATAGACAAACAAAGAATCTGAGGTTCAAGAAAATGTGTGACAGAATCAGCTACAAGGATATCTTCCACTTATACAATGAAGTCCACTTCTTGTCCACTTAAAACCACAACATTGTGTTAATAGTTTTTCCAAAGGTGAGTGGACTCCAGGGAAGTGTTAACTCTAGGGATGGTTAAGCAGAAATGGGACCTGGCATACCACAAGAGAACCAGGCAGTCAAGCATGTTTGCATTGAAACTTTGGGACAAGCTGGGGTCCCTCTCTCTCTCTAAGCACAGCAGGGCCACTTTTGATTTCACATACACCCACCATGTTGACTCAGCTGGGATGTGATTCATGAGAAGGGATTGGAAATGGGCTGATGAAGCTGGCAGTACTTTATGGGGATGCAAGATGCTAGGGAAGTTATGGATTCAGCTATTGAAGGGCTGAGCTGACCTTGCTCCAGGAAGAGAAATTAGCAAGCAGATTAAGAATCCTTTTAAGAGTGGCCCGTGCTCATCTGCCTCACTAGCTCAAGCTGTCTATGAGCTTCAACTCTTTTTCACACGGCATAAATAGGGGTATAAGTTACAGGCATCCACTGGCCTTGGCTTTTAATTTCCAGTAGTGCAGTAAAGCTCCCATGTGGGATTATTTGTAGATGTATTATTTCATGTATTATTGTATTCAAACATGAAAAGACTAAAAGCAATATGGGTGGGGTAGACATTGATTTTGCTCTGTTCAGAGGTGCAGTGAACTCTGACTTCTGACACTTCCATATGGACATGAGAAAATACCACAAGGTGACATTGTTCTTCAGTAGAGGAGATGGCACTTTATGGACTTCCTTGCTACCAGTGCAATTGTTCCAACTGTTCATAGGATGAAGGTGCTGAACTGAGTCCAATATTTCTGACAGAATAATGTTCATGAAAGCCCTGTACTGTGACTAGAGAATTCAATGTTCAGAAGAAGTAATTGATTCTTTATAGGGCAGACAACATATAAAATAAATAAAACCAGCGTCAGCTGTAGTGCCTGGGTACAGGAACATTCAGAATGTTTAACAAGATGTTCCAGGTTGTGCTATATGAAGCATTTACATGGTTTTCCCTTGTCCATGTTGAACATGATTCAAGGCCAAAAGCATCTAAGTTGTTACAAGGTTTGACTTTGGGGCATGCTGAAAGATAGAATACTTCAGTCTTCAGTAGTCCTGACATATAGTTGTATGAATTAGTTCACCCTAATGACATAAATTCCTGTACTTTGGATACTTTTACCTAGGATTGTTGGGGCATTATTACTTCATCAGTGTTTCAGAACTCTGTTATTAAACAATCAAAAGTCTTGAAATAAAAAATTATTTCAGAGATTAGAAAACTGAAACAGAAATCACTAGAATGAACTTGTAGGAGTAATATCTTCATTTCCAGGCATAAAATCAGTTGGCCAAATGAATACATATAAAACATTGAAGAAAAAAAAAATCCCAATTATTTTATTTATTTTATATAATAATTTACTGTTATTTTTATGATCCTCTTTAAAGTTTCTGGCAATCTTCATATACAGCATCGAGTTTTCTCGAGCATTTTGCCTAATTAGTTTGCAGAGGACTGACAGCTGACATGACTTCCATTAATCAATTCTGATACTCTACATTAACTTTTCTTTTACCTTGTGTATTAATTCAGTGCTGAGGGCCTGTCAGGAAGTGGTTGAGAATCCCTCTGGGATTGTACATTTGCTTGAAGCTGAAGTGTAGGAAGATAAATCATGTGAATTTCTGACACTTCTCAGTGTTTGTCATTAAGCTTTTGGAGCAATTAAAGTCTGACAGTTCAGCCACACAGATTCATTTGTTTTGCTCAAAAATGAAATGCAAGAATTGTTTTTTTAGCAAACAGAATCTTTGGGGTTTTTTTTCCCTGGATTTTTAGCTTCATTGATAAACAGCTCATTTCCCTGCTTCATTGATTGTAGTACATGTCATGACAGATCTTTTTCAGTATATGAATTTTCATTACTTTTTATTTTTAATAATAATCAGGAGAATTGATTAGTGACAGAAAGGAAATAATAATAGTAATAGTAATAATAACAGTAATAATAATAATAATAACAATAATAATAATAATAATAATAATAATAATAATAATGGTTGCAGAAGCTATCATCAGTGAGAATTTGTGTGTTATTTTATTTTCCTTATATAAAATTAGAAGGATTAATTAAAATAACTTTCTTTGCAGTAGAGTGTCCCATAGAACCTAAGGGAAATGAACACCCATCTTCAGTGTGAGATATCTAACTTCTTTAAAAAATTTCCTTCTTCAACAAATGCAAGAACTCATACAATAGAAATACGTCATGACGGTCATGGCTTCTGCATCAACAAGCTGATGAGAAAGTTCTCCTTTCTTACCCTTTATTAGATGCATTCTCTGGTTTAACTCAAATGTATCAGTTTCTTGGACCGAAAGAAGTACAAAAACCTAGGTTCTCGATCTTGTGAGCTTCCCTTCTTCCTTCCCCCATGCCTCCTTCCTTGGTTCTCTTTACTTAGCTAAACTACTAGAAACAGAGATCTTATCAATGTGTTCGAGATCTAGGCTCAGATAAGGTACATCTCTCTTTCTCCCCCCGCTTCTCCCTCCAAATCAATTTTTTATACATTTAAGCAGCTATAAAAACATTTCAAGTATGAATTTACACAGTCACAAAGATGTGATAACTCACAATATTTTTCTAAAAAAAATAAAGATAAAGAAGATAAAGAGATACATTTGGTAATTGAGTAACTCTTGGATGAGACTATCTTTGTGTAGATTTAAGTCAGCGTTCCCACAGTAAAACATCATTCCCACTGGCCTTTAGATAGATTTTACATTCTAGCCAGCTTACCATTTATATGACTTTTTTAGGAGTCACTGCACTTGGATTTTTACAGATCCAGTGACTGTCACATTATTTCTTGTGTATCAGCTGAAAAAAAGTCTCATAATATAACATAATGTATGTTCTATAAATAGAATTTCCATAATTAACAGGAGAAGACATGAGGACCTCTTAAGATCCAAGAAAATGTCATTTGTTGTCCAATTTTACATAAAGGAGCTTTACTAAAGTATATTTGCATAGCAGCACTTTTGACACATACATATATTTCAAGATAGAAAGGTGACCATCCAAAAAGCACCTTACCTCATTTCATGTTCCAGAAGCAATTTTTGCATGAGTAGAAAAGGAGTTCAGTACAGTCCCAGTCATAATCTAACAGTTTTATTAAAAAGGAGTTATTTTTTATGATTCAGAGGAGAAGATTGTTGAAATTATTAAATCTTTCATGTTAACTTAATTGCAAGCAAAAGGAAATACTCACAGTTGAAACACCAGAAAAGAATCTCCAAAAACTACCCAGCAAGTTTAATGTTTGATATTCACAGAATCACAGAATAGGTCAGCTTGGAAGAGACCGGAGTGGAACACTGGTCCAACCTCCCTGCTCAAGTATCATCAAGAATCATCCTGGAGCACATTGCATAGGAGTGTGTCCAGATGATTCTTACATATCTACAGTGAGAGAGACTCCACAACCTCTCTAGACCATCAGTATGCACAATGTTTTTGAGAGGAAACTTTTTTTAAAAAAATTCATATATTTTAACTTTGTTGTAAAGAAATTATAGGAAAACCTTCCTGTGGCTACTTCCTCTGCTTATTAGTGAAAATGTATAGCCTAGTAGACAGTCTGTACCACCTGCAGAGAGCCTTGAATATATTAAAAAACTCCCCCAAAACTTCAGCATATGAATTAAAAAAATAGATGCTAAAACCCCTGAAACTTCACTTAAATGAACAAACAGTGAACAGTCATACAGAAAATACTCAGATCACAGCCTTACACTGATTCAGCCACAGAGTTGAGGCAACTGGAGCCCTATTGATCAGCCATGTTTTGTATGCCATTCTCCAGCCCTACTCACACAAATCTGATCAGACTAAATCACTAGATGTGATGGGAAAAGTGTTTGAGCTTTTTCCCTACTGCAAGTAATTTCCTGGAGTTTGTCATATTACTTGAGTAATTAAGGGTCAATTATTTAGGTGAATAAAAACATGAAAAACTGGAAATCATTTGATTCAGTTGAAAGAGAAAGATCAAGATTATAAATAAAGCCTACAATTCACAGAATATGATGGATTTAATAATAATTTAGAGAAACTGAGCTGGTTTGTATTTTGGATGGGAGCATTAAATGATGAAAGCAGCTTATTAGGGCATGCTAATTCATGTGCAAAAGGGAGACCAGTGTAACAATGGATGATATACTCCAATCTCAAAGCTGGTTGTAAGGCATGATTTACATCCACACTGGTTTGTAAGAGCAGGGAAAAACAGCTAACCTCACTGAGAAGATACACTCATCTATAATATGTTAATGGAAGAGATGGTATTTTGATAGCTAATTTTTGAGATTTAATTTGAAAGTAATTTTCAGCATTTGTTTCAGTCTTACCATCCCCAGTGACTCAAAAAAACCCCATTTGCTTCTCTCATCAGGCATTGGGTTGAGACACTTCTGAAATCAGATAGCTAAGAGTGAAAATGTATCCCACACATAGTCAAAGACACGTTGTTGCAATAGGGAATTGGAGGACCAAAATTTATGTGCTTTTCAAAAATGGATATCTTGGTGCAAATAATTGGCAAGGATGTAGAGATTAATTGATTGAGGGAAACCAATGCAATATGGACTTAGTGTGGTTACCTTTCTGTGGGGGGTGTGGGGTTGCAGTAGAACTTGGATGGACAGGACATAAATTTTTTTAAGAAAAGACCTGAATATTAAATGTTGCTGTTTTTATATCAGATAAATGTATTAAATATGCAATTGTAAAGTTTCAGCAACATTTATTTCAGATGTGTCTGGGGCCTTTGAAACAAAACCTAATCTCTTTAATAAATCATAAGTAATAATTCCAGCTACCACAATTATAGGAAGTTTTTTGCTTGAGTTTTTTGCTTTGTATGGCTAGTCAGCCATAAAGATACTAACTCTTCAGGATGAAAACAGAGCTGAGCTGTGGGGCCCAAAACTCTGTTGACTTCAGCAAGGCTCTGGGCTTTCTGTAGAACTGGGAGCTGATGAAGTGAAACAGCATTTCCAAGTAAGCTAAAAACCTGAGACAAAAACTGAAATGCACAAATTCCCTCCATGAAGAAATAGTTACGGTGTTTATTGCACTTCCAATGCCTGCTCTAATTTTTGTTCCGGCTGTCATGGTTGGGTTATCTACATTTTCTTATTTTCCATTTTATGTCCTTGAATTTTAAATATTAAATGTGATATTTTACTGAACTAGTAATCATTTGTAGAACCATGAAATGATGAAGTGTAGTGGCACTGAATTACATGGGCCTAGAAATATAGGTTATACACACGTTTCCTAGGGAATACAAAATCCTAGAATTATTTTCCTTTTCATTGTATACACAACTGACTCTGCTAATGTTCATTATTCCAGTTCTAATCTACTTCAGAAAAATCTGTATCCTAGAGGAGAGACCCTTTGATCAAACCTGATTAAATCTTTCCATCAGCTTCTTCAGCCTATAGAAAAGAATTCTGAGTACCTGGAGAAATCTGAACTTCTCTTCAAAAGCTTTTGGAGCATAATTTGATTCAGTCAAAGCTATCTCCATAATCCTCTACAAAAATAAGAGAATTCTGAAGTGTTTGAAAAGGAGCAAGGTTTAGTTTTTCTACTGCCAGCTAGGAAGGCGTAGGGAAGTTATACTTATCAAATAAATTTTGTAGAGTGTATAGTTCTTCCACAGAGCTAAAATAACATTCTTTTGAAAAAGTAAATGTAAAAGTTGAAGTGACAAAATAATATTTCTTAAACACTGGCTTTTTCTTAAATGCATGTATTTTCTTTAAGTTGCCAAACTGGCTATTTTTTTTTATTAGTACTTTAATGTACTGAAAGGTGATCACTCCAGGACAGAATCTAAACAAAATAGTTGAGGGTATGTAAGCATATTTTTTTCTTATGGTCATTTTACCTGGGACACCTCTGAAGACTTTTAGCAAGACTGATGATGAAAGGAAGGTGAAAAAAAATTGTGGTTACTCACAGTACTGGGAGAACTCTTCCTCAGCAGAGAAATGTTGGAGTCTGAGATACAGAGTGTGTGCCCTTGTTTCTAATACTTAGTTCTAGGATTCAAAGAAACACTGATTTTCATATAATATGAAATTCATGAGCATGTTTTCATGGGGATACATGAGAACAAATGCTAAAGTTAGATAGAAAAAGTGTAAGGGTGTAGATTAGAAAGTTTTTTAAATCACTGAGCGAAAAAGTTAGTTTAGAGAACAGGAGACAAGATGGAGGATTTAGGGTGTTGTCTCTTGTCCTTCTTTCTTCCTCATGTTCTTCTCCTAGGGGTTTTTGGGTAGTAGTAAGTGACTGGATAGAAAATACCGTAGTGCAGCACACAGGTGTTTGGTCATTGGGTCACTAAGAAAAATAATTTAGTTGGCATCTGTTAATTGGGTAAATGGACATATAAAAGACCTTGAAGAGGATCTTTGTTAGCCATTTTACCCCTTTTCTATCATAGTGCACATAGCTCCTTGTACCTTGTAATGCTGATAAGAAAAAAATAAACTACTGAGACCAAACGAGAAAAATAGCCTCCCTCTCGTCAATCTTCAGTTCAAAGGGAAAAAGAACCCAAATCCAAAAGTCTTTAATGAGACAGAGAAAAACAAAGCATGCAGTTAAAAGATGTTTCAGAATAGACTTTGGCTTATATTAGGGGCGTCTTGCACTTGTGGACAAGTTAAGGGAGTTAAACCCCTGTGAATTATGTGTACAATAATTAGGGATAATTGATGTTGCATCAGCAGTTATACTGCTGAGGTTGCAATGATGTCCAAATAAAAGTGGACAGAGTGGTCACAGTATAAGATACCGCTCAATGTCTGAATCACAGTAAGTGAAATGATTGTGTGAAAGCTTAACCCTCTGCTGTCATGAAGAAGGCAGCTTAACTAATATCACCTCAGCCTGGCTGCTCATTCTTTTCAGTTTCAAAATCTCTGTTGTGTAGCCTCAGATACACAATAATCAGTTTGTTTGAGGCAGTGGGTGGAAAGTAATTAGAAAAGGCCTTTGTTTTTTGCATCTGTAATTAACAATTTCAGACAGAAAAAATGTCAGAAGTAGAAATAGTAAATGATCCTGTTCTGCCCCAGGCAGGTGGTTAAGAAACTCAGAGAGAGAGATCATGCAGGGTTCTGTCTGGATCTCAGTAGGCAAGGCTTAGTAATAAATGGCTTAATAAAATAACAGTTTAGATGGAATAAGAAGAATATTATAGTTACAGTTAGTGGTATATCTCATGACAATATGTGGCTGAATTTTTGCCAGTGTAGAAAAGCTAGTAAAAATTTGTAATCCAGTTAAAAACATAACTTCTTTGCAACAAAATATTAAAATATAAATATTTATATATTATAAAAATCATAATGTATTATTATTCTTACGTCTCTGTGTTCTCTGAAATTATGTTAGAAATGGATGGTGAAAAAATAGCTGGAACTACCTTGAAAGAAGACTAATGCTAACTGCTTGCTTTCAGAAGCTGGTTTCCTCTGTAGTCTCCTTCAATTAGCATGAAACCATCATGGAGATACAATTATACTTCATTAGGGATCCATGTATCCAGGAAATGAAGCAGTCCATTCTCTAGACACTGCAGACAGTGACAAGATATGTGCTTTGTGGATCTAATCTGTTTTGCTTATGTCCCAGCCATGGATTGCAGCAGTTTTTACAAAGATTGTCTAATAGTTTTGATTAGTCATATTTTCTACTCACGCAAAAATGACTCCACCACTAACCATTTCTGTTGTGGTTTTTTGTAATTTTTTTCTAAGAAAACAAGTATTCCATAGGAAGATTAGAGACAATTCATGTTACAGGAACTCAGCATGTTACAGTGGCAAATGCCTCTGACAAAGTAATGATTTATGAACTTACTAGGATAGAAAACAAGAGAGTGACTTATCTTTCAGCAGACTGAGAAAGCCACAGACTAACTGGCATCAAGCAAAGTTTAAAAATTGCTCACAAAATCTGAACAGATTGTTCTAAACTTTTTGCTCTTCTGCATTCATGAAGGCCTAGTGCTTTGTTTGGAAAGAAACAAATGTGTTCTCAGAAGCTGAGTCATTTAACTGAATTTTCATTGGTGTGTTCAGGGACTAGTGCTTCAGAATAATGTCCTTAATTAATGACTTCTGGATGGAAGACAAAGTAGAATGAAATTAGAGTCATTCAAGATTCTGACAGCAATAGCTTGAAAGTCACCTGCTACAGGATTTCTGAACAGCTCATGAGAAAACAAAGATTCTGTCACTTTAAAAAAAAAAATTAAATGTTTCTGTGAAAAGTAGAGACACGTGTTTGTACGTGATTGTATGAAGAAGTGATAGGTAGGTTGCTTAGCCTGTCATATATCCACAGTTGTGGAATTTATAGGCACAGGTTGAATTTTCAGGCTGGAGATGTCAGGCAACCAATATTTGGAGTGATAGATACTGCTATCTTGGAGCTTTCAGATGAAAATCACAAAACAAAAGTCAGTAAAAGAAACATTTCATTGCCATCATATGCAGATTTTGGAATGGATGGATAGGATTTCTGCTCATACTGAGGACCTGTGTAACCAGTGTGACCAGTAACATAATACCAGGGTGTGATACAGGGAGCCAGGATGGGGGAGGGGGGGGGGGAATAAAAATCACGCTTTAAAAAAAACCTTAGTTTCAGACTGATTTCTCAAACTTGTGCATCCTGAGTGAGAAACCTGCCTGTGGGAATTAAACTAGTACCTTGATCTCATATCACTTTTCACTGGTTTGCAATATTAGGCCACCTTGAGACAGGATAACTACTCATCCAGCATTGATGTTCCTGTCATTGCTGTGGGCTACACGGATCCAGGGCTTGCATCATGGTATTCTCTCTTCCAGACAACTAATTTGGCAAGCAGTTCTTCTGTGACAGGCAGGCTCATTTTCTGTCTTCTATTTCAAAAGGCTCTGGCTTTGCTAACTTCCAGAGAAGTTTGGGTTTTTTTTAATCCTGAAATTCACACTGAAAGAGTAACCACCTGTTTCCCCAGATGCAATGGTTGTGTCTCAGAATAGAATCTTGCCAAGAGACAGTTGTTACAGCTCTGGTTGAAAGCTGTGGGTAGGTACTTAGTACATTCACAAAAGGAAAAGAGCTAGAAAAAAGACATTTCTGAGAGAAATTTGAAGTGATACTATGTTGCAGCAATGAGATAATTTTTTTCATTGCTCTGGTAGAAAAAAACTACAAGCAACATTTTATTTTTTTTTTATGCTGATGTCACTATTCCTGGACCTAGAAATCTCTCTCTTTCTGATTTCCCCTTTACCCATCATCACTCTCCTGTCATCACAGTACTAATGCACTACCACTGCATATTCCCTAACAAGAAAAATGAAGCACTTAATTTTGCACCCCTTTCAAATTCAATTGTTAGACCTCACCTTTCCTCTTTTGGAAGGAAACCTCCCTTAGAAAAAAAAAATGTGAACAAGCCCTAACCGCTTCAAATAGTACAAAATAATAGAAAACACACTGATAAAGTCAGAATACAACCTGACACCCTCCTAGGTGTTCACCAGGCTACCTGTGGTGTTTTGAGTCTCTGATTATATCCAGGTAGGAATGCTTGGCTCCTCCCCCTGGGTGGAGCATCTCACAATGGGATGATGTCATTTTATCAGTCATGCAGTGAGACTCAATGGCCCATTAACAGAAGTATGTAACAGTAACAGAAGCCACACCTGGTTTTAGCAGCTGGCCCATTAACAGAAGATATCCCCCAGTTATGAGGGATGGGTCATGAAAGAAATAAAGAACACTACCCCAGCTGGTTTCAACAGATGGTAATAGAATACATAATTTTGCAATGCATCTTGCATTGCAACCCAAGACAATTTTGATGGATGAAAATACTAAACACTACATGAATCATCAAAATTTTAATAGGTGGTATAGCATGAACTTCAATAAGTATAATACCTGTAAAAATAAAAGATTTTGAAAAAATATTGGAAATTCTTATGACAAAAGTGGCTGTTGTGGAAAGAGCAGGAGGAACAGCATACATTTGCTGTTAAATAAATAAATCACAACATACCGTTCCCCCCATCCTCGAAGTAAGGAAATTTTTTAATGCTGCTACTTATTTCTACTTAGCTTGCTTTCTTTTCATAGAGGAGAATAATTTTGCATAGTTGTTTTTTTTCAAAAGTAGCCTCCCCAAAGTTGTTTCTGTTTAGGTTAGTTCAGTTCTTATATCTATGGGTAGCGCAAAGCAACCACAATGTCTGATGGGGATCTTCTTTGATAACTCTAGCAATGAGGTAAACAAGACTGGGCCTATAGAGACTGAAAGAACTGATAATTATAGGACCCCATTAAAAGGACAACCATTGCTGCTGAAGTCCTTAACTAAGTGTTGGTGGATTAGGGAATCTATTTACGTGAGAACATCCAAGTTAATCAAGATTTATTTTAGGCTAACACAGAAGACGTTCAGATCCTGACAATCCTAAGGCATGCTTGTGGTCTAACAACCTTGGTTGTAGCCAGTGCATAAACCAGAGTGAGAGTTAATCAGAAATAATCAGAAGCCTCTGGTAAAAGGTGAGCTTTTGCACTCCTAGTCTTTACAAGGTGCTTTCCTATATCTCTGTAGGTTGGGGAGGGAATCCAGGAAGGGATGTTCCTTGCTGCTGCCAGTGCTGGCAATGGCAGGGCATCTCTGACCACTTAGAAGCCCTCAAAGCAAAGGAATAATAGATTAGACACAGAATGTTTGACAACTCTCTGTTGAGCTGATTTTTGTGCAGCCTTCTTCTGAAAGATGACTATATTTCAAGTGTGTGGACTTTATACTGCCCTGGGAAATAGAGAGTTAAATGTCAGCAGGGAATCAATCCGCTGGGAATAGTATCTGAAAGAGATCTGTTGTTCTGTAAAATGTGTTATTAGCTTAGATGGGTAAAAATGAAATAAATTTTTTAAAAAGGTACATTAATCCTTCAGAACATTGTGGGTTTTAAAGCAATTTTTATATTAATCTAGTGTAAAAATCCAAAAGTTCTTAAATTAAGCAGTACAGAGAATTTTAATTGGGGAGAAAGGCTATTGTTAAAGTGTATACACTCCAAAAATTAAATTTTCTACTTCTGTGTTCACATACATTTTTATCCCAGACAACACTACAAGGATTTGACATGGTGCTCACTCAAAAGCAGGGTACAAGGATTTGCATATCAGTACTAAATAGGCTTTCCAAGGTAGGCGGTCTTGCAACTTAACACACAGTGGTGTATCATCATTCAATTTGGGTGAAAGATGGTACAAAACAGCATGAAAGCTTATTCAGAGATGTGGATTAAAATGAGAAAAAAAATAGTGTGTGGAAATGGTTTATATAACTGACTTCTGAAAAAGACATAAATTCACATTAATAAATCCCTTTCTTAAGGCTATTTTAAGATTCCTAGATAAATACTAAAAACTGTAACTCTCTCCTTATTTACCACTATAGTTGAAAACAAGGAATTTGTCCTTAAACACCCCCCAGTATTTATTTCTCATTGACTAGTTGAGCTAGCCACCCAATTCAATCAACCTTTTGGACAGGAAAAGTACCTGCCGCCTTTCCAAGAAAATTGTACTTATCTTGGTATTTTATACACCATTTGAGAAAAACTGAAGCAATTAGGGAATCAATTCAGGTGAAAGAGTGAAGGGATATGTAGTAATCTTGTTGTAATCTTTTAAATATTAAATTATGTCTTTGAGGAAAATTTTATTGTTTTATTTTAATACTCTTATATTTTTGTAGCCCTTGTTACTGTGCACTGGTAGCTGGAAAGGTGCTGTGTTTTGTCTGCAGCTGAGCAGAGCTAGTGCAGCACCAGTGCAGTCTCCCCAGTTTTCCATGCCCTCCACTACCTCCCTCATAGCTGGGGCTGGGCAAGATCCTGGGAGGGGGCAACTAGGCCAGCTGACCCAAATTGATATAAAAGCTCAGATATAAAACCTAAGAAAAGGAGGGAGGGGGATGATTCCTAGGAAGTGCCAGACAGTGAATGCTGATGGAGGGTCAAGAAAAAAAATCTTTTTTTTTTTCTCTTTGTTTATGCATTCACAAACTTTCACTTTTGCTTTAGTGTCCAGGCCAGCCATTCAGAGTAACCCTGATATGTGGTGGCGCAGACATTGAGCACATAGAATGGCGTGAGTGGTCATCTAGCATTAGCATTTCTGTGAGAAATCACATGGATGCATTGTGCTACCCTGAGTTTTTCTTTTAATGTATCATGATTGTTCTCTTCTCTGTGGGCCCAGCTCTCAGGTCAGCCTCTGCTGTCTGTGACAGATGTGGCAATTTCAACATTCATTGAGGAAAATGCCGATACACCGTTATGTGTATACATCCAGATGGAGATCTTCCCTTTTATGGAAGGATAAAATAATGGTAAAGTCAAAATGCTGTTGCCCTGAAGTACCACAGAAGATCAGAAAAGAGGTCATTGAGACAAGGAAACTTAAACATTTTAAGACAACACGAGAAAAATTAATTGATGCAAACCAAGTTATGTCATTAGGATTTCTCACACTGACTATTGGATTCAAGCAGTAATAGGAAATCAATGAGAACATTTGAATTCAGTGGAAAATGCACCTATAGTCAAAGAGTAATTTTCCATCAGAACTGGGTTTTAGTAGCTAAATTTCTACTGTTACCAATATTTATAATTATTACTTCTTAATTTGCATGTATTTTTTTATGTGCAAAAGATTTGTTCCTAAAACTCTCCAAACAGTAACAGTGAGGTATTACTAGAAATATCATAATTTTGGTGTCTATCTAAATGTTGAAGTTTTCAGCAGTGGAGCTATGGTCTGAATTTAGAGGATTAAGTACTTATCCCTGTACAAAACAGCTTTGACTGATTCAAAGGTTATCTCCCCATATCAATATGATTTGCCTCATTAACATTATACCATTGATTCCTTGTCATAGCACAGGATTAGAGTTGAAAATCATCTGGAGTTTCAAAACACCTGCTGTATGGGCTCATCAAGCCATGATGATGGGTTTTTTTTTGGCTCCTTGATGCTTTTACATTCCTAGAAATCAATTTAGTTTCTGACTATAGCTTTTATTTTTTTCTGCATGAATGCCATTCTAGTCTTAAAAACAGAGATTTACAATTACTGTATTCAAAAGCCTTGATGTGGATTCAAAATAATGCTTCAATTTAGGTTTGACAGTGGCTACATTCATGGGAATAACTGATTTGAAGTGACTCTTGCAGAATAGGAAAGGAAGGTGTATTTTAAAAATTCAGTTATTCAGTAGAATTAATGATTGTGACCTCAGTTCAGAAAATCATCAAGCAAAAATTTCATTGAAATTCCACAACACCACTAACATAATCTGCCTTTAAGAACAAACTTAACACTAACAATTCCAGAAGTGTTCTCATGAATATCAATCTACTGTTGAGCCAGCAGTCAGAGTAGTATGCTTCTTTTTTCCTTGAAAACTTCAGAAGCCTAGAGAGGTTTTTTTTACTTCTGAAATACTGAGAGTACTGAGTGCATTGTGAAAAAATACAGGGACTAAAATATTTTAAGAATTAGTGTGTACAATTTGGAGAGCTCTGGTATTTAGTGTGCTACAGAGTTTTTCAATTGTGAAATATTTTTTTCTTGACAGACCTGGTCTCAAAAACATTATGGTTTTAATTTATGAGGTTTTGTTTTAGCTGTAGGAGATGTCATTCTGTCATGTAGTTTTAAATTAGATAACAATTATCTATTCTTTTTTAGGCAAATATAGGAAAACCACATTTAACATATCAGTGATCAAGTTTTCTGTAGTAATGTAATTACCAAAAAGAAATATCATTGTATTTAGCCAATTTATATAAAAGGAAAAAAAAATGTTATTCCCTTAGTGGTTTGCAATCATGTATTATAGAGAAGAAATACCTTCAGTTTGAGATAAAAACATATTTTGTTCTCTTGTGACTAATCAATACCCCAATAGCTCCCTTATGCAGTGCCCTTTGTAAGCACATTATCCCACAAAGAAAAACTGCCTTCAATTTTATTCCATCAGGCAAATCTCTACAAATCCTCCCATTTTCCTGAAAGTAGAAGCAATTCTGCAGATACAGTCCTACCTCAAGTAGATTAATCAGGAGAAGAGCCTTTAAATGAATCCGTGTGGGAGCTTCTCAATACTCAGGTGCCCTTTATAGGTAGCTCAAGAGCATGTCCTTCTTTCCTCTGTAAAATGAGTATGTTGATACGAACTTCAGTGATGGACTGTGAGAAGTAATGTAATTAATGCTTAGGGTGCTTGGATGTAGGATTCTGGAAAATAATGAATCATTATTATCACAGGTATTAAAAATAATTATGAGCACCTATGGAAAATTTCTTCCACTTTCCATCTTAGTGTTTGGATGTATCACATTGATTTTGCTGTGACTCCTTATGGAGAAAGCTGTAGTGAGTAATGCTGCAGTATTGAAGAGTGTCAGATTAACATCTTTCTTCCCTTTTTATTACTGACATTTTTAATAAAAAATATTTGTTTAAATAATATGGATTTTCTTTTGTTTTGGGGATTTTTGTTTTGTTTTGTTTTTTTTGTATTATTATCTTTTTTTTTTTCCTTCACTTTCAGTTGGAGCCTGTCTCTCCCCAGGATTTTGTGACACCTGTAAAAAGAAGGTGTCAAAATACATATGCTTAAGTTTGAAGAATCTACTACTGTATATTCTTATGTTCTGAAAGTGCTCCTGAATAATTCTTCTTCAAGGTTGTGGTCCTTGAACAAAGGATTACATACATTAGAGATGTATTTGCTCTCATGTGGATTGGCAGGAGGAAATCCCATTAAAGTTAATGGGAGGTAGAAGAGCATATGTGAAGAAGAAAACATCCCCAAGGAGGTAATAAAGATGTTCCATTCTCTGCCTACATAAAATGTCAGAGCCATCTAGAACTAATCTTGCTTATTATTAGGAAGAAAAAAAGCTTGAAAAACTGCTGGAGAGTGAAAATGCAAGATTTCATCTGTATGCTTAAGTGTAACTAGAGAACAAAAGTAAAATTTAAATGATGTTTAATCCACATTTGGTATCTGCTTGTACAAAACCAAGATCAGAAAAGCCACAAGCACACTGTCATGGAAAGCTAGGCATTACGCTGCGCAGCCATGCTTGAGGAAAAAGGGAGGCAATGCAACTACTCCCATTAATCAAGGAAATCCATCTATGTTTCTACTCATTCCCATGGTATCAGCCAACATGTTTCTCATTCTGAACATGCATGTAAGATTGATGTTTATTTGATGAATATTTCATTATAAATGAACAAACTTTTCAGAGACACACAATGCTTCTGGATTACTCTGTCTGTCACTGACACTTTATTGCAGGTTTGAAAAGCTTTTATATTAGTCATGCTCCCTTCTTGAGAGATGGACCTGCAGTGGCAACAACATTTTATCTCTAGGTCTTTCAGTAAAATAGCATGGGCACCAGGCTGTCTCAACCAATTAAATATCAATTAATTTGAACCTTACACACTCCTAGCAATATAACTTCTGGACCAATGTCATTTAAACTGATATCTTAGCAAAGACTCAGCAGAAACAAGAATGTACACTGAATGCCTTGACATGGATTGTACTGTTTTCCGGATGGGGAAACTGGCATTTTAATTTCTTGGATCTCAAACAAATTTCACATCTTATAAAATACACTTTTTATCTCTTCACTTCAGATAGGACTGTGGACCTTCCCCATTTCTGAAGGACCAGAAGGTGGGAGATGAAGCATGCCATATGCACATGCTTTCCTAGGAGCTGGTTGGGATTGCCTTTTGAGGAGGGAAAAGAATTTATAATATCTCTGCTTTTCCTACCCAAAGCTTTGAAAAGCACGTAAGGGACACTCTGTCACATCTGAACAAAATATTCCATCCCCTAAACTATCTTCAGACTGCCAGTTACATGAAGCATTTGCAAACCATATTTCACCACTCAAGAGATGGTATCTTGTTTCTTACTTTTTCATCCTATTTGATGATGTTTATTTTTTAACTTGCAGCCACCCCCTGGAACAATTTTACTGAGGATGCATAAATAAATGGCTGGGAAGAATTCTGCCCAAGAATGCACTCCTGCTTTTCATCATCAAGGTCACTGAAGATAATTTAATGTGGGCTTTATTCTAACTTTCTTTTGCTTTTCTTTCCAAAGTTCGCCTTAAGGTAAAAGTGCCATCTCTTTGACTGACATGTATTCTTTGTCAATCAATGTCCCTGGTGCAGGTTGTCATGTTATTATGTTAGTGATACATTTGGTCCTCAGCAACTCCCTGTGAGAATGCATTTATTTTAAACTTTGTTTGAAAATATATTTGCACCTGCCGTATTCACATAATAACTTTGAAAAAATATTTCAGGAGGTGCATTTGAATCTGAGGCTAGCATGAGGTCAAGTGGGTGATGTCATTCTGTATATTTCCTAGTTCTTTGACTTTCCAAGCTGGCCATATGTACTTCCAAGTCAGCAAAAGAAACCTGGACGAATCTTTCTTGTGCAGTAAGTTCTTTCTTATTGCATTCCTTTCCTTGTTAGGAAATTAGGATTAGAAAAACCTAACTTTTCTTACCATATGTGTCTTGGGGAATCCCAAAACATAGCTATTCTAAAGCCTTACTCTACTCTGACAATCTGTTTAATACAACAGCTGACTATTGCACTATTATAAGTCAAATTAAAGAAGTACACTGCTTATAAAACAGTGATGAGTTACTGTACTTCAGCTTTAATGTGTCAAAGAAAAATGAGGCAACATTGAAAACATTATATATTATTTTTGACGCATGAAATGTTTTGTTGCATTTTCTTACTTTCTGAAAAAAATACTAAAGAACTTTCTACTTTGGAAGGTAACAAGATAGAATCTATATGATTTATGTTCACCTCATATAAGAGGGCAGTAAGCTATCACAAAACAGCAATATGGAATTTCCACTAGCAAATGGAACATGGTCTTTTACATTTGAAGGTAAAATTACACAGCAGAATCACGCAACAAATAAGACTAACATATTTTATTGACAGAACCAAGTCATCATTCTAATAAAACATTTCTAGCAGGTTCTTATGGTGATAACAGACTCTTTGGTCTGATAGAAACAAAATAAATTTTGAATTTGAGAAAAAATTTCCAAGAGAAAATACCTTCCTAGTTTATCCAAGTTCTTCCAGCACAAGCTCATGTTTGGTTGTGAGCTGTGTGCAATTATGTGCCTCATAACCTATTTAGTATCCCGATTAGTGACATTTGTTTTTTGTTGGTAAAACCAAACTTTGAATGCGTATTTGAGGACTTTCAGTGCTTAAAGAGCTCTGTTTTCTGTTCTTCATTTAAATAAAATGATTTAGTGAATTAAAAATTTTATTACTCCTTTAACAAAACCATTTTGTCTCTTCTATATCAAAGGTCAAGCACTACACACTATCTTACCTTTATTTCTATTATAAAAATGGCAAGCCTCTTCGACACTTGTTTCTGTTCATTATTAGGAGTGTTAACGTGAGTAACAACGTTTTATTTAGTCATCATTTTTTGAATTTATATTGTGAAAATGCCCGTGGGTGTAGTCTGAGCTCTTTTACCCCATAACCACTGCCTATTATTTAACAATCTAATAGAGGTTTGCAAACATATATCAATTAAGCATCACAAGGCCCCTTTGAGGGAGACATGGTAAGAAGCATTATCCTTGTTATACAGATATTAAAGAGGTTTCTAACTTGTTGAAAGTCACACAGCAATTTACTTCTAGACATGGAATTACAAATTAATTGTCCTGTGTTTTAATGATTCTTTCACTATTAATTTTTTCAAGTAAAATGGTGCTAATAAATAACAAACTAAATACACAACGGACAGCGGATATCATGGAACATTCTGATTGTTAGTACCTATCCTTCCTGCTTTGTATTACAGAGGTTAATTCAAATGCACTGCTTTGGGTTACAAATACCAATAGGGGTTATGTTCTCTTCTCAGTATGTGTTTGTAAGTCTCAGTAATGATAATGGAATTATGTGCCTGCAGGAGAATGAAAGAAGAATTTATCTATCATGTCAATGATCCATGAAGTCAGAAGAAATTATGTAGTCTACTATAAAGGCACTGAAGGAGTCATTATAGCCTATTAGGTAAAAATTGTGTTTTTTAAAAGTCTCTACATAGAATATGCATGTAGCTAGTAAACTATAAAGGTCAGATAGAGCCCTTGTATTATTATTGAATTACTGTGCTTCAAGATGGTGATCTTCAGCTGAATATCCAGACAATGTTTTCAGGAGGATGAACGTTTCATTCCCCAGTGCTGATGGCTATGTAACAGGCCTTGGTGTTGTAGTGTGCCTGTAGCAACCTGTGTGGGAACAGGTGATAGCAACCATGCAACAACTTCTGTGCTCTTTTGACAGACCAAATAAGTGGCCTGGCACAAAAACTCATATTCAAGAAAACAATTCATCTTTGAAAAGAGGGTCTACATTTTGAATCAATACTGTGTCAAGACTGTAAACTACTCTCAGTTGCTAGCAGAGTCACCAAAGGCAGAGAATTCTACTCATGATGCACCTAAAGAAGAGATTTTGGGCACTTCTCTAAGGAGCCTGTAGCTCATCTTTTGCATCTTTTAGCAGTGAGACACCTGGTCTCAGCAAGCTGATATAAAACACAGAGACTGTGGTGCACAGACCTCCTAATGGAGAAGCCCTGTTTCTGAAGCCATTATATGTAGTCATGAGCTGCTGCATAGCCAGGAAAAAGCAAATAAGGAACCTTGAAATGTGACTAAAGGTCCTTTGTCCAAGAGTTGGATCACTCTTCTGGGTGCATATATATATCAACAGAATTTTTTCTTTCTGACACCCTTTAGAATCTCAGCCCTTTAGAATAACTGCAAAACAACCAGGATTAATGGGATGTCACAACATGTTAAATAACTTGGCTGAAGTTGTGCAGCTGAGTAAAGAGCAGCAGAGCCAAGAATAAAATCCAGGTCTTTCCACATCTGGTTTATAGCTTCAATCCATAGATCCCATTGTTTTTTTTTCAGTTCCTGGAGATTGTTCCTATCTCACATTATCTCCAAATAAAGGCTATTATTTTATTTTCTGTGCCTCATTTATTCTGTGTGTGAAATAGTTCAGTAACCCCAGAAACATTATGGGGAAGAACCTTATCTGTGTTTTTTTAATATGCTAACTACTGCAAAAAGGAGATGCTTACATCTTCTTTTAGATACATCATTGAGATTCAGCATAATTGTATCTGGGACAAATTTTTCCTCTGGGGGAAGGGGTAAGTATCTCTTTAGAAGTTCAAAAACAAATGTCTTTGCAACATGAAAAAAAAGGGATATGTGATGTGGAAATAGCTTGTTTCTCAGTAGCTGGCACAACAGATGTGAATGACAAAAGAACCCTTTTGTATGTATTCTCTCTATCTATGGAAAGGAAAGGACCTGTATAACAGCTCTCTGCTTACTTGGCATGGAAATAATTTTTTTAAAGTCTGTTGAAAAACACATGCTAGTGGCTTCTATGGAGGCAGAGTCTTTCCAGCACCTGAAAGTCCATACTATTCACTATTTAAATAATATTTTATCTATGACATCTAGCTGGCAGCCTGTTTCTGTTAGCTGGTTGAACCCAAGTGTTTCTGTTAGTGTATTTAGAAGTCCAGAAAAAATATGGAGGCAGTTACTTTTACAAACTGTGGATCTCTTGCACATTTCTGATAAAGTTTGTGTAAGGTGTAATTCTATTGTAAGAAATTCTTGATTAAATAAATGTATAGGGTTAACTTTCACCAAAACACACGTGCCAATGTCCTAAATGGCAGTCTAGCACTGCTGTGTGAAGAAAGCTTTAGCAGTACTAAACCAAACGAACACAGAAGCACTACAAACCAAAGGTTCACAGCCAAAAATGCCACTTGGATTCATCTGCTCTGGCAAAAGAGATAATTGATGCAATACATTTAGAGAGATACTGATTAATTTTGACATGTATGCTTTTCAACATTTGAAATCTGTAATGTATTCTTGTCTCATTACATTTTGCAGAAGACTTCACATTAAATTCAGCCAGAAAGGATGAAACCCATAGGTAGTGTTTCAGATCTGAGACTGGTAAGTTATTAATTTGTTAATATAATAGATTTCACCTTCTCAAAGCTGCACTTCTTTTTCTCATTTCAGCTGAGATTTAGGCAGTTTTGCTTTATGAAACTCATTAGATTAATAATGGAAGCTTGGAAGCCTGGTAATGATTTACCTAAACAAGTGTTGTGCCCTCATCATTCTAGGTTAATGTGTCAATGACAAAGTGACTGCACAACCACCTAGAAATGTGATGCATTATCTGAGAATTTTTAGATTCAAACTGACATGATGAGAGAAAAAATGGAGGGCAGGCAAAGAGAGTAGAACTGTATCAGCATGGAGGAAGGAAGGAAGGATAGGAAGAAGGTGATAAGGAGACAGAAATAGATCACCAAGGACATGAAAGAATTAATGAAGCTTGACAGGAAAGAGGATGAAAATAGTTTATCAAGACATAAGAATCTTCAGAATTTTAATTCCGTTTTCTGGTTCTTCTGTTTAGAAAATTTATATTTAGGACCTGAGATCTTTAAAAGCAATTAAAGCAGTAGCTGAAGTTTTAGCTGCTTCTATAGAGGGATCTTGGAGTCTTTTTTGTCAAATACAAAGGTGAAATCCAGAGCACTTGCATGTGAGGAAGGATCGTGGATCATCTTTGAACACAATTTCCCCAGTTATTTGTGAATTAATGCTTTAATACAATAATTTCAAACTTACTATTGAAGGCTTCTTTTAGAGGAATACTGCTATCCATGTATTATTTATGTTCACTTTATATAAACAGTTCTCCCCGTTTCAGTCTTCATACTGTGGCCACCTGCAAAAATTGGGATTTGCCTGTTTAGCGAGCAGCCAGATTTAAAATGAGTTATCAAGCCTCTACATAAAAATCCTGAACTTTGGTGGGTCCGTGACCTGAAAGTCTTGAAGAGATGTACTGATTGAAGATGTATGTGGGACGCAGAGAATATTTTGTCCTGGTCTACAGGTTGCCCATTAGTTAGGACTGGAGCAGTTTTAGTCTAATCAATGTTGAGTTTTCATCCAATCTATTTTATGAACTTGGACTGCTACATATGAAGTTACACTGACACAATTTCAATTTAAAGGTTTAATAATGTTTAGATAAAATGAAATGCAAACAGAATGACTGTCTGTTAGTCTTATTGGAATGCTTGTCGTCATGCCTTGTTTACTTAGTTTTTTTTCCCAAGCACAGAACCATTAATAAAACTTCATATTTCTAAAAGTACAGATTAAAACACAAGTAAAATATACCTGCCAATATTCTACATATAAAACAACTCAACAAAAATTAGTGCACTTATGAATTTAAGTCTTCTAACAGTCTTCAGCTGCATATCAGTCATGATAGCAAATGCCATATCTCCCTGAATCCCTATCATGCATTTGGAAATTGCTGTAATTTATCAAACCTGTCATACAAGTCAAGTTTTGGCAATAAATGAGATTTGAGGGGATCTGATCTCTATTCACAGTGTGTTTCATTCAGTATCAGCTAAAGACTGTGACTTTTTCCTGTTAGTACTACAGCTTTTGAAAGGAAAAGCAGAAATCAGCAGAATATAAACTGATAAATTTGCCTGTGGTTTTTTACTACATCAAATTTTCTTTTGCCTTTACTTCCCGTATCTGAAATGGCCATAATTTGTATTCCCTATCATAGTACACAATCTGTCCTAGTGAATCACTGCATATTTGAGAGCAAACCTCAAATACAGTTTCATTAGAGTAATTCATATTATCCTAAAACATCAATTTTGAAGAGAAACAGATCTCTCCAATATTCTTCTAAATTTTTTATGTGGTCATTCTCTTTGCATGTTACTCTTTGTCTTGTTTATTCTTTTTTATTGCATAATTTAAATAATAGATTTTAAAACACTAAGTGATACTACAAATGTAGAAATTTCTTCAAGCAATCTATTTAGATTGTCCAATGGGACCAGGAAAGAATTACCTTATTTTGGAAAAAGTGAATGAACCAGAAAACATTCCTAACTACCCTATCTTTAGAAAGGGTACTGGGGCTAACCTAACATTGACACAAATAAGCAGAAATTGCAAAAACAGAAATTTGCTTGGACTGTTTTAAGACTATTTTTTTAAGATGTAAAAAGATGTATTTTATGTGTTTTTTTTGCATTCAGTCAAATTCAGAAGTATAGTTAAAATATTTTATTTTGACAATGTGCTCCTTTTGTATTTTATTTTCCCTCAGGCTGGGTCCTACATTTATACCCTTAGCTTTTCTAAAGCAAGAGGTTTACTCAGTAATTGCCTTAATAGATGCACAGTGAAACACACTGATAAAGATTACTATTTATTTTACTATTTATATTCCATTTAACTCCATGCTACTGCAACCAGATGATGGATTTCCTTAGTGTCCTTTACTACTGTGGCAGGGTAGTAACTAATTTAATCTGCCACTAGATGTCATTCCTTTTTCATGCAAATTTGAACAATGAGCATTTCTAATTTAAAATTTCAGTTAAAAACATAGGTATTAACATCAAAGAACTAACTTTCTACATTCACACCAAAAATATTTTCTTTTGGTTGTTTTCACATACTAATAGGATGCTGCAAACTTACTGTGGACTTTCAGCAGGTCCATTTGTGCTCAAAGGTAGAGGTGAAAAAGATTACATATGCTCAATCAGCTTGTTGTTGATCTGTTTGGATAATTAAGCATTTCACAGTAGAAGAGATTGATTCTATTAGGTGAATTTCAAATTTGAGATATATATTTATTATATTTTTGTTTAAAATATATTTTTTTATGTTTGTTCAGCCCCAAATGCTGTTCTTCTAAACAGAACTGCTTTTGCTTAGTGTGTGTCACCCCTGTGCTCAGAACCAGTCTTTTCTCCCACCCTCTCTGATACCTTAAGGTTGCTTTTCATGGCTACTGAAAATTTGCAAAGCAAATTTGCAAATGCAATTCCTCAGCCTTTTTGTGCCTTGCAGGAGGTTTCCATCTGGATAGTAACAGGTGCCTGTAAAGGCTCTTATTCTTTGATTATCTGTGCTAATTAAATAAAACTTAGCTGTTTCTTTCCATATTTTGAGATGAAGATATCTGATGAATCTAAGCAGTCGATGGAAAAAACTCTGTTAACATTTTATATTCAATACTCACAGATACACTTTATAAAATATGTGGAACTTTTTGGTTTTTGGGTAAAAAAATATTTATTCAACATAAATTTTATTTAAATTTTTTTTAGCTGTGCTCAAACATTAAGTTGAATATTCACTATAAATTCTTATAATGTAGACATAGACAAAAGTTTCTCAATCTTTATGCCAATAATTGGATAGCCTTTAGCATATTTTCACAGTCTTTTGTCAAGGGTTCTGGGCAAGGATGCAGCACCAATTTTTCAAATATGTTCTGCAATCATTTAAATAATATTAAATGTAATAAAAATGTATTCAGTGAAGCATGAAAATCTACATACTCTATTTTCTGTAATCTATGATCACAGCAGGGATGGTGACTTTCTGGTGAGTTGTGAAGGTATGATGTATTTGAAATGAGTAATACAGTCACTGTTTTAATATGTGCTAACATATTTTGAACCGTAATAACCTTTTAGACCACAGAAAATTTACTGGTGATAATATTCTACTAAAATATTAAGATGCTGCATTTCCTAACAGTATGGTTTCAAATATTGATGTTTCTTTTAAATTTCACCTTCATTTCCATATACTTTATCAGGCTGCAGATTGTTTATTTGAAAAGTGTGAATCTCTGGCATACCTGTACATTATATTATTAGAGATATCTTTGATACCATTTTTTTTTTTAAAGATCAATGTATCAAATTTAGATATAATACCAAGAAGACAAGCTTATCACACAATTAAAATATTCAAATTTATATATTGTAGAAACCTTATAGAAAGTTTCTGCTTGCCGTGTCTTGAAATATAATTGCTCTTTCATTCCCCCCCTCCCCCACCCTTATTATGGAAGACTTGCTGTTTCATCTGTTGAATTTTGTTGATTTTTTGTTGAAAATTGAATTTTCTTGAGACAAGAAAGATTCAATCATTTTCAGACTTAAGATTTTGGAAAAATATGGTTCCTCCATGGATTCCCTCCCTTATCCCTAGACCTGTTGTTTTCAGTGTTTTTCCTTGTAAAATCACCCTGATGGGTCAGTGTTCCTGTGCTTCCATTAGAAACAGATTCTGTTAGCACAGTACTGGTACAAGGTGGTCTGGGTCACCAGCTGTTTCACTGTAGAAGTAGGAAATAGTCAATAATCTTTAGACATGCCAAATAAATAATGCTAATGTGGAAGAAGTTTTGGCATGATCAGAGGAATGGCCTCTTTATTGGAATGTTCAATTTCAATACAATTTCCTTTTTCTCTATGCTAGAGCTGATAGATATGAGTCACTCACTTGTACTCCGTTTTGATTTGAGCACAGACTTTTACATGAAACACAGCTTGTGCAGCGTCAGTAGATGAATAGGCTGTAAATGTTGAAACCCCTTGGCTGGAGCTGTCAATTACCCAGAGAAAGGAATCAGTCCTCTCATGGCAGGTACCAGACACTTTTGCTTGTTTCATTCCCTCCAGCAGGATTGTAGCACAGCTTTAAAGACTCTGGTCATAAAACTCCTTTTAGATTCCAAGGGTGCCAGTATTACTGCTCTCTTCCTTTTAAACATTAACACTGCCAGCATATGCCAGATATCATCTTATTTCCTAAGATCGGGCTAGTGGTGTTTAAAATAGCTGTTATGTACCTTACTAGCTAAAGAAATTCTCTCCATACTCCCTCAGTATGAGTTAGCTTTCAAATGCCTGGTCTGTGACCATGAATTAGCTTTCTGTTTAGTAGTTAATGTCTTCTCAATTAATATGTATGATACAGAGGCATCTAATAAGTCACAGTGCTAGTCCTGAATGTGTCAGGAAATTTTCTGTTACCATTTGGGGTAATAGAAACTGGCCTAAAATATTTCATATTTTATGCTCAGTTTAAACAAAATGTCTTCTACTGATTTATAGTACAGAAGAGATATTTCCCAGCAGAGCTTAATCAAAAGATGGAGATGGCTAATTCCCTAAAATACTAATCCAGTTCCTCAGCTGTGGCAAATTCACCTTTCTCTCTCATAATAAATTTATCTCATATTGAAATGATAAGATTTCAAAACCTTCAAGGAAAGATATAAAAAGTAGCTTTCATTGTGTCATTATAGAAACATATTTTTGGTTCATGTGGAGGAAAAGACTCACACAGGTAAATTACAATGGCATTCAGTTCCTAAGTATTTTTACTTTTTCCAGTGGTTTCTAACTTTTTATTGGAGTTATGGTGTAGCTAAATAAACTGCTCCTACTGATTTTTCTCCAGTTTTCATATGATTTTAGGCTTCTTACAAGTTTATGTTAATTCTAAATGAAGACAAAACTAAAAAAAAAAAACCAATCCCCCCATAAAAACAAACAAGAAAAAAACAACTGCCCTCTCAAACAGCCTTAGTCCCAAGTTTGTGCTTAAAAATAGGGGTTTTACCCTGGACCAACATACATGGTTAACAGTTATGATGGTCATTTTTTGTTATGGTGATCCTTTCAAAATTACTTTTTTAAAAAGGGAAGAAGAATTAAATTACTTACTGTGGTATAACTAATTCTTGAACCTGAATAATCATGGTACCACCCAAAATAGTTTTGTAATTAACATTCCTGGATTAATATTGTTGATTTAAGCTTAGAGCATCACATTGCTAATAAATCTGACAGTATTTGCTTTAGCAACATACATTACTCATGAAAAATATAGCACTAGAGTTTTAAGAAAATTCATTCCTCTGCACTTCTTAAATAGAACAGTGATTTTCCCTCCAATCAATAAATAAAAATAACAGACATTACTATCATTAATCTGAAACTGCAGAATCTTTTCTTCATTTTAACTGGAGATCTTGCACAAGATGATTTTATTTAATAAACCAGGATGAAATTGTTTAAACACCTACAGAAGCTCAACCTGATGTGAAATGATTTTCTCAGTTTATCAAGTAGACTGTAAATTATGAGGATGTGAGTACACAAAGGAAGTTCTGCAGTCAATTTTAACAGCTTTTGAAGCAAGTCAAGTTTTTTGATACAATTAGGGAGATGAAAATGGATATTTCTTGAGCAGAACGCTGTATCAGCATACTTTTTATCTTTGGCATAGGGCATTGACTGTGGAACCATCAATCTCACGTAACATTTATAGAGTATATGTTGGAGAAAGTGAAAACATTCCAGTTAAGAAAAGCAACATGTGTAGATTACCTTAACAGTTTCATTTCCTTTTCTTGGATGACATACATTGTTTCAAAATATGCTATCTTAAGCACAAATATTTTGTAGTCTGTAAAAAATCAATTATCTTGTAACGTGCTATAAATCAGCAGTTTTAATGCATGTTGCAACTCTACATTTGTTATCTGTTCTTCACTGAAACAGATTTGTAGGGTTATTTTGGACAGAATTTACACTGCTATGATAGTATTAAATGAGTGCTGGTTTTTTTTTCAGAAATTTTCTGTAGTAGAAACCCTCAACTCCCAAAGTTATAGGTGACCTTTTATATTTTCCATATATAGACAATTATTACTTTTGTTGTGATCTGAAGTCCTATCTTATACAGTAACCATGCAAGGACAGATTTGAATGAAATTCCATTACAGTCTGAAAAAAAATACTCTCTCGCTTATTTCATCTGACTTGATGTGTAGAGTGTGGATGTATATCTTACTATTCATTCTAAGCTTCTTTTACAGCTAATGAAAAGAAAAAGGCATTTCCAAGCATGATTCATAAAACTGTTTTTAGATATTTATTTTTGCATGAGATGAGCCGCCATCAGTGTCTATTAGCTGCTATGAAGAGAGCAAAATCATTGCCTCTGATGCAGACATGAGCATTTCCTTTCTGTGACTGCAGCAGGCTTTGCATTAGGTTTTTAAAATGTGATTTTTTTTTCCATAGTGCTGAAAAGAAAAACTGTTTAAGTATATAGGTACTACATACAGGAGGAATGCTTCATCACTTACAAATGCCCCATAAATTTTTGTGATAAAAGCTGCATTTTTTGTTCAACATTGAGTTAGGTGGCTCTTCAACACTGAGATTTATAAATTTGAAAAGATCTTGTGTAGACAGTTATGAAAACTTTCTATAAGCCTTTGCATCATCTAGCAGAAATTGCCCTTTGTGAATCTCCCTTAGTTTCACACATGTAAATTGTGTGGGATGTTAGGGCCACTGCTTCCATCAGTCTCATATAATGAGGTCTTTGTGTTCCTCTGACTGCATTCTTCTTTGTATTGGAACATGCCTCTTAGAAATCTTTTAATTTTGTTTTTCAGTGTTAGTGAAGAACAGAGCTCAGTCCACAAAAGCATATCCTGTGCCTTGGAAAAACACAGGTGCTTTCTTCCCCACCTATATATAGACTAAAAAGCTGGAAAACAAAAAGGGGAAAGGAAGGAAACCCATCATTAACTTCCTTGTGCTTTCCACTTCCCAAACACAGCTTTAGAATCTCAGTCAGTAAGCAGCATACTGCAAATGCAATGGCTGTTTTTTCACTCTGCCACTTATTTTTTTTTTTTTTTCAATTGTTTCAAGCTCAGTCTTATACTTTCATAGCTGACAGAAGTTTCTAGGAGCTATCTTGAAGCTCCTAGAAGCTAGCTGTAGTACAACTATTACAGATTAAAGGCATGTTAGGCAGTGAAGAACAGAGCCCAGAAGGAAATCAAAGGAATTTACTTCTTGAGATTTTTCTTTCAAGTCTGTTTAAAACAAGCCTTTGATATCTCCTTATTTAAATATATACATTTTTTAATCAGATCATATAATTATTTTTGTGCATAGTTAAGAATAAAAGTTATTATACTTCTCTATGTGGACATTTATTACACAGTACTGTATGTAGGCTTTCTCTTTAGGAAAAGTGAATTTATGTACAAAATAAAGCCAATGTTCACTAAATAAAATTCTTAATATCTTTTCTTTATTCTGAATAAATCTACTAGCAGGCAATATTTCTGTCCTAGTAAAATAGTTCTACACAGTATTTTTAATTATCATCATAACTTAATCCTACCCTTTCAGCTTACAAAGGTATAAAATATAAGCTCTGAAGCTTTTTCTACATGACAACTAAAGTATATGTTACACTGCTGATAATTCTAGTCTGGAAGAAATGTTAGATGAATTTGGGGTACATTCCTCTAAAATATCAGGCATAACAAACTAACAGATATTTCCTAGCTATTGTTGAGAGCAGCTTTAACTATGAAAATATCAGATAGTAGTATCAATTTCTCTTCTTCCTGTCAGTAGCTATCAATAAGTATGTCATAACACATCATAATATGTATTCCAAAGCATGTTATTCCGTAATTATGCCATTCATACTATTATTCCATTCTTTCTTTACAGGATATGGAACTCTAAAATATAAGAAAAATAACAAAAGGTGTGAAAATTTAAGTTTGTGGAGGATCCAAATTCCTTCAGATATCAGTCATTCTGTAGTAGTAATATAAATATCAAAAGAGCCAATAAATAATATTGCTTGTTTGAAAGTGCTGAGTTAGTTGAGAGGTCCTAGCAGTATACAATATGCTGTGTAACTTTTTCAGTGGTTTACAATAAATCTGCAAACTAAATCACTGGAATTTGGCAGAAACAAAGTGGATTAGATGCTGTTTCTTTGTTACACGGAACACAGACTTGTACCATTGATAGCCTTCCTTTTTGTGTGTTAACATGGTAAAAAAGAAAGCAAGCATAGACCAAAAGAATAGGAACAAAGAATGAAATTTCATTGCCTAAAAAAGTCCTGTTAATATTTGCAGATCATTTTGTTTAAAACGAACAGGTATAATAAAAGTTAACAGATACAAAGCTATTAATCTTTCACTTAAATGAAGACCTTTATTAAGTCAAGAGGAACATTCAGCATGTGCTCCAACTGACTTAAAGAAATGTGAAAAAATATTGGGAAATCATATTTTAGTTTATAGTGTAAGTTTTCTACATTCTCAGGTGACAGGAGAACATGAAATATGTCAGAAGAACTCCTGAAGAATACACATTTCTGAATTAATTGAGACTTGCACATCAAAATGTGGTTCTTTCAGATACCACAGAGATAAAGATATCACCAAATTGCCTACTATTTTCTCAATTGCCTGTGTCACTTAGGGTAATCCAAGTTGATGCTTAGCCTTAATTTTCAATTTCATAAAATCAGGCAGATATCTTCATCTGAGTATGACAGCAGAATAAGAAATACTTTCCATTAGGAAAATCCTGACTGAACAAATATTACAAGTTGAAAAGCAGCTTCTAATCTGACTGTAGCCTAAATCTATGAAGGCAGCCATGGAAGGAAGTCTGTCAGAGATATGTTTTCTCTACAGTGATCCACTTGCCACAGACTGACAGGAATTATTGATCTCACCTAATATGATCCATGTAAATGTCAGATATACAGCGCTTTTCCCAGCTTCCTCTACACTCTGAGAAGAGAGGCTGGCCGTTCAGGAGGACACTCCACCCAATTCTTGATGATTAGATATGTGCTTGGGGGTTGGTATTCATGAGTTCTTCCATCTGAACTGTTGAGCTGGCTGTCACACAAGGGTGTGTCACCTATTTTCTCCAAGAACCTTTTAACAGGGAGAATGGCCCGATTTTTAGGGCAACTGATGAAAAGGGCTCTCTTCAAGTTTTGAAAAAAAAAAAGAGATTTTATTGAACTTACAGCATACCCTCTTTGTCTTCTCCAGGTAAAATCCTAATTCAGTCAAGAATGAAATACAGGGAGATAGCAGTGAAGTTATCTAGCAAATCCACACTATGGCAAGTGAAAAACTACACTAAGACAAAGTAACAGGCATAAAACCTACATTAAGAGAAACTTAACTCAAGGTTCTACTTTTTATTAGACATAGGTAAAACATTTAACCTAAATCAATTTTCTGGTTTTGAGGCTTAAATGAATAAAAAGATGACTTTGTAAAGTAGCACAAGAAGTACCTGTTTTGCTTTTTTTTTTTTTTTTTACAAAATTTTTCACCAGTTTTTGTGAATGTTAGACATTGTGACTACCAATTTCTACTTTTCCTCCACTCCAACGATGATGGTGACAATAGTCTAGGGAGTATCAAAATCCCATTTATCCACTCTTGAAAATAAATCTCAGGCTTTTGAATTTCTCAGGCATATTTGAAAATATCAGTCATCCTTCTCATGCTCTTTTATCCTCCTTTGGTTACTCAAGATTCTCCAATTGTTCAAAAAAAGCACATTCACAGTACAGCATATACAATTGTTTTACTTTCTTGTCTGTATTTCCCAGTTGCCAAACTGAGGTATATGCAGGATAAATACAGTGCATGGATATATATATATATATATATATATGGATTCACATATTCTCTGTAATCTAGTTAATTGAAGAAAAGTATTCAACCAAGTTGCAGTAGACATCAAAGAAGTACTTGTCTAAGGAGAGAGAAGTTAAAATCTAAATTCATAGCTCAGTGGAGAGCATCCATGTGTACGACTAAACTTAGAGTGCCCTATAAGATTTTTAAATACTTTGTATTTACCCAAAATAAAGATCTTACTGGGTTTAGGACAGAGTTTCTTCTTCCAAGAAGAGACATTATCAGCAGGTATTGGATAGCTGAAGTGGAACATTGGCACTGGCACAAAGACCTCACATGTTTGAAAGACAGGTTCCACAGCATGTTAAGCCAAATTTTTCTGGTCTTAAAGTACCTCTTAAGAATTCTCCATCTGTTAAAGGGTGGTAAGGTTAAAAAGGGTTAAGACTTGTCAACTTGTGAACTGCTTTGACAGTGTACATCAGTTTATCCACTGATAACCACCAAAGACTTTTTAAAATGTCACCATCACTCAAAAGTAATAATCCCAAACGCATATTTTATGTTTATGCTTTGATGTTCTACTGAAAGGCACTATGGAATTTACAATCTGTCACAATTACACAAACCCAGGAGAGTTTACTGCTATTTTAGGACCTGGAAAGCTTCAGGCATGGGAAACTCAAAAAAGGAACCGCAACAAACTTGTAACAAATTTGATTTGTATCAAATTTAAGACATAAATATATATATAAAATGTATCTCCACAATATAATCATGTAGCTCATAGCTTATTTTAAAATATTAAGTTGTCTCCCTGTATTGTGGCTTTTTTCAAAGTGCCAAAGAAAGGGTTAGTAACTTTTCTGTGATGAGAACAAATGGTGAATCAGGACATCATAGTCTTTTTCTGACTTCTGTGAGGAGAGATATCTACCCAGTTTAGGGTATCTCTCTCCATCTGTTGGCACAGCTGTGTTAACAGCATGTGAACAAGGCAACCAGTCCTTCACCCACTTGGTTCCCCCTTCCACTGACCCTTCCATCTCCAAAAGCTTTCCACTAGTGCTTGCTTTAAGGCAACTAGCACAGAAATATAAAGAAATTTGTGCCTACTTCTCCTATTTTTTAAAAAATCCATTCCATCAGATTTAATTGTTGGATTTTTAATTTGTTTGGTTTTTTCCCCTGTGAACAGAAGATAGTAATATGAAATAAATTTCCCAGTAAAACTGGGCTAAAGAGACGTATTAGCCCCTTAATGCAGGATAGTTTAGTACTAATTACTCACTGCTGAGGAGTCTGGACTGCATTCAGTGCACACATTAATTCCCATCACTTTTGTGCTCTGAAGGCACAACACCATAGGCATTAAGATTTAGATATTTCTCTTCTCCTGTTTTGTCTGTTCATGGACTGAGAGTAGGACCAATATGCTTGTTGAGTTACAAGCCATTGAAAATAATCACAGCATTCCTTCCACACCTCTTTTCCTTCTAGCTCAAGTAGGTTTTGGAGCACTATTCATATGATTAGAACCCAGGTATTATTTTAACTCACGTTTTTATTCTGCAAAATTATAATCTCGCTTCAGATTTTACTGAAGTATTTCTACCTGACATTTTAAGAACATGAACTTCTGATGGCCATTTTCTGACAAGCATATAGAAAGATTAGTTTGCAGACTTTAATTTGTGCTAAATTGGGAAAAAAATCAGCTAATAAATTTAAATGTGCTAATAATTTATTTAGAAGTTGATGTGGTAAACCTGCAAAATGAGGCAACTGAAGAGGCCTCCTTTTCTTAAACAGGGGGTGATGAAAGATTGTCAAATCCATTGTTAATATGAAACCCTGTATTGGCTTAATATAAAATATAATGCTTGATTTATAGATTCATTATATATCCAAGCTAAAAGAACAAAGGAATTAAATTACAAATATTCTTGAAAAGGAAATGAAATATCAGTTAACAATTTGGTGGTGCTGCTAAGATATTAGAAAGCCAAATTTTTGAGAGTTTTAAAAGAATCCCATGTTAATGAATAATAACTAGAGAAAGAAAATGGTATGTAAAATTCAATGTAAATATATATAAAAAATGTGAAAAAGTTCTTAAAATCTAGATATAATACTGGACTAAATATATAAATGATACATGAAATATATAAAAATATATAAATATACATGAAATAAAGATTTCCATTTAGGAAAAAATAATTTGAGTATTTCAATGGAAATGTACACTGCTGAGCAGGAACCAGCAAAGTAAACTGAACAGGAAATAAATAATAAAATGGCATTCTACCACTGTAGATAAACATCTTGGGACTGTTTCTATTACTGCTTCCCCAGACAAGGATGGCAAGGGGAGCTAACCAGACTGAGTGGCTTCAGGGTGAGGAGTTGCGAAGGGGATGACATAATTTATCCTGGAAAAAAATGGTTACAAAAAGAATATGAGCAAAGTCTGTAGAATCCTAAGGGATATGAAAAAGCTAGTCAGAGATTTTTAAAATATCTTTTCATAAACCAGAAATAACTTGTATGAAATTAGGCAGATCCAGAACAATTTTTGTATAAAATTCTTTGACATGATACATTGAGGATGCTTAGATTTTGATGTAGACTTTAAAATTAATTTAATGAGGTAATTGAAGAAAAATTCCTCACCAGCTAATGAGGTATCAACTGCCTCTCTAACCTGGAATTCCTGAGCTTTGCTAGAGGCTATACTGGGAAAGTATCACTGCATGTCATGTTCTTATACCTGTCTGTCTCTGATATCTGCTATTGTCTACTACCATAGACAGAGTCTTTGGATACACTAAGATTTTTCCTGATCCAGCTTGATTATTTTTATGTAAACTTCTTTCATTTGCTTAAACAAATCTGCTCTGACAGTCCATAAGCTTAGTCCTTTCTGGTTTGTTGACATCACTAGAGACAGCTTTTTCAATCCAAAAATTAACAGCTAAAGCATAAAATTTGAACAAGATTTTCTCAGTACCAGAAAAAAAAAAATAGCAATTATTTTGCTCTACACCATAAATATTTATATATTAATGACTACAAATATCTCAGCCAAGGTGGCCCCAATTCTAGCTGACAAAAAGTAGTGTATGACTTTGATTTGAAGATCAACACAGGTGTTGGCTTCCCAGTGACCCCACTGGTACTTAGTGGTATTGAAGGGACTGAGGGGTACATTCCCCAGGTAACATTTGGACTTTACAGATGCATGGGACCCTAATTTCTCTATGGACACTTTTGGGTATTATTAGACAGAGCTTTAATTTACTTCCACTTAAAACAGTTAGGGCCCATAGGCCTTCTTCCCACATCATCCTGAGAAGAAGGGCTTCTGAAAAGTGTTTTTACTCACATCCTTCCTAAGTACCACATTTTTTTTGTCAATGGAAGTCAGCTGAAGTGGGACCAGGGGAGACACAACACTTTGACCATAGTCTGTATATATGTAAAAATGACACTTGTATGCACACCCAAGTCAGGACTCCTAAGGCCTTCATGTGCCCTGTAAGTTTATGTATGTGGGTTGATATATATGACTGCTCCAAGGCGTTAAATTTTTGAGGGGCAGGCTATATTAAGTGGCCTTAAACTTGTATTCTAATTCAATCAGCTAAGTTTGTTGTACAAACATATATAATATTAGAGCCTGATACAAAACCTAAAAGCAAAAGGAAAAAAAAACCAAAAAACAACAAACCATGGACAGGGAAAAAAAGAACATCAGACCCCAAAAGAACGGTTTCTTTTCAGGATTACTCTGTTTTCCATGCTGATAGCTTGGAGGAAAAGGAAGATGGATCAGAATAAGTCCTTACTTACAGGGTATTTTCCTCCAAAAGTCTTCTCTAAATAGATTTCATCAAGCCAGATGTAACATTACATTCACACTTTATGTAGGATCATCTTATTTAATGTTTGTGGTTATTTTACTGAAACTAGGCAAAGAACAGCTTACAGACCTGTGGTGGTTTCACATTGATTGACATTTGGGGAAAGAAGAAGAAAACACCCACGGAAGAGATTTCTTTGAGAGAAACTACTGGGAGCTTGCTCTGTGCGTGGGAAAGGCCAATAGCTGTATAGTTCTGAGAACTGACAACATTTTGCACCGTTTAGAAATTAGATCCACCTCTGTGAGATTCACATGTTAAAAACCACTAACCTGGGAACTCTTTCTTTTGGCTTCTGCCTCAGAAGGTAACAGGGCTCTGGTGAGGCCGGCCCTGCTCCCCCGTGGCCTGTGCGGCCTGGAGGAGGCCAGGCCAGGCCGGACCCCAGCGGCTCCCGGGATGGAGGCTGATGGGACCCCAGCCCCAGGCTGGGCTGGACCACAGCTGCTGACATCTTGCTGATACTAAACCTCTCCCCAGCCCACTCCAACAGCTCCAGGCTGAGCCTCCCCCTGCAGTGGCTGCTGGACAGAGGGAGGGGCCCAGCATGGCCTGAAATCCACTGCCTACTACCATCTGCAGGCCTGGCAAGATTTAATCCTTTCACTACACAGATAAGACCTACAGACCTTGTCCCTCTCTCCAGGGAGAGAAAAGGACAGAGTGATGATACACAGAATGACAACATGAAAATACCAAGGTCAGTAAAGAAAGAGTCAAGTCTCCGATGGAAGGAGAATGAGAAGGGCTGAAATATTTTTTTTGACAGAGCCATGGAGATGGACAATGATATACTGAAATATCTCCTTTAATTCATGAGAGAGTATGGGGAAAATTAAGTATTCAAACTAGATCTGAGCAGAGTCCTCCATTGATGAAGCCAAACTGTGATCCCACGAGAAGCTTGAACAGAGAGAGAGATGAGAGTTGATGAAGACCCTTTTCCCCCAGGGAGAGAAGAAGAAAACCTCTGTTCCTAGAGATGACCGCAGAGACAGATAAAGAGAACCTTTGTCTTTGAAAACTCATCCTTAAAATAATGCCCGATGAGTTCATGGCCCATAGACACACCTCTAAGAGGACTGTGAAAATGGGAGGAATTTCATGATACAGAACATTTAGCCTCGGCAGCTGCTATTCATGGAAATGAAAATGCCATGAGAGAACTGTTTCTTGTGGAGAAGTCTCCATGGCACAGCAAGAGAAAACTCCTCTCCCTACAAGAACTGATGAAAGAATATTGTATAGTTGGTACTGCTTTAATATCCCAGGTTTTGTCTCTCTGCTGTCAGTTGGGAAAGGAAAAAGTTGGGCAGGGGGAGGAAAGGTGCTCTGGAGACTTTATTCTGATGCTTCTTATTGTTGTAATCCAGTTAATAAAGTTTCTTTTAAGTTTTAAGTCTGTTTTGCCCTTCTCCTAATCCATATCTCACAGCAAGAGATGAATAAGTACACTGGTGATTTTAGCCAGCACTAAAACCCACGACATTATTTGGTGCATTTGCTGGGAAGCTCAAATTGTTGAATCTAAACCACTGCAAGACCTCAAAGTGATTTTACACATAAAACACTAAGGAGCAAGAACTTCATAGCACGGGAGATAATCCTTTGGTAAATAAACCAGAAATCAGTCACACCCAGAACATCTCTTTTTTTCAGGGATGCAATTTGTTCACATATTTTGCAACAAATATAAAATTAATTTTCTGTCTTGTTGACATTTCTATAAGCTCTATTCTGAAAGCAGTACACAGTCTTATCTTTTTGTGTAAGAAGGCATCCAGTAAATCTCTCCTTAATTTTCAAAGTCCTTTCACTCATTATATTTATAAAACCTACACTGAGCTCTGACTGAAATCTGTGAGATCTTTACCATTTCTTAAAGGAAAGTAGGATTAGATGATTGATTCAGTCTGATTAATATGTATGATGCCTCAGCAGTTACCAAGCTTCTTCAGACTTGTTTTTATAGCTGACTGTAGGAATAGAACAACAAAGATCTGCATTTCTTTGCACACCACTCCACAAACATTACGTCCATCAAGTTTTCCTTTTCCACTCTCAGATCTAAATAGGGCCCTTTTGATATGAGATTACTGAGGTTGACATTAGCCAATCAATTATAGAACCAACCTCAACGTCTTGAAAGCAACTTTAAAAAATGAAAACAAAGCATAGCTTCAATTCTGAATAGAATAGCGATCATTCTGTCTTATGTGTATGCCCAAAAGCACAATTCCAACCTGCTTTCACAGAGGGGATTTTGGTGATGTGTGTTGCTGCCCCAAGGCCTATTTTCACATGCTGTACATCTCTGACTATGAAGTGTTGTACAAAAATATTTAGTTTTGCAGTGCCTTAGGGGACTTTCTTTTAATGGAGTCAGTGGGGAATGTTCTGTATTTCTCCATTAAAAAGGGCATGTTTTTTCTGAGTTTATAAATAGCTGTGGGTCGCCTTTATTTAGTATTACATAGTCATATGCTATCTCTCTGTTTGATTCTTCTGTGTAATGGTTATTTGTATTCCATTGTTATTAAAGTAGTGTAGATGCAAGCATACAGTATGAGATGGAATTATTAAAGGTTACATTGATTTAGAATTTCTAACCAGTATCACTTCATCACCCTACTAACCCTACAAGATGCCTTCAAGCAAAAATGAATTTGAGTCCTAGAATTTTCCATTAAAATTTACTCTGATAAAGTATACTATAGTCATTAGTCAAGTTTCTACATATTATTGAACAGGTGGTGCTCTCAATCTGCTCAATAAATTCTAACACACTGAGGACCAGACAGCAATACTCTCACCCACACTGGGAACACATTTTTTTCTACAAAAGCTTTTTTTCCACTGGAATTTCTTGTGGAATATCAGGCCACTGTTTTATCGCTTAAGTGTAGAATGGCTTGGCGTATATGACATGCTGGTATTTGGATTTTTTTTATTAGCTCTGTGAAAAATCATATATTTTCTTGATTGCTCTAAATTTATCATTATTCCCGTTTTCCTCCCTCATTCTTAAGGGTAGACAAAAATAAGGAACCCTACATGGAATTACAGTGGCTACTTATAGGTAAGCAGCTCTGCACACCTATCAGCTAAGGGAGAATGCATGTGCTACCCACTTATGGGTATATCCCTCTTACTATCATGAAGTGCTGTGGTGGATTGGGTTTTTTTGTTTTTTGATGGAATTCCTTGAACCCTCTTCTGCCGAGGACTATTTGTGTAATTTTCAGTTTTGTTTTGGCAGCTTCTCAGGTCACATTCAGGGTTTGTTTTTTTTTTTGTTTCTTTGTTTTTTTTTTAGTTGGTTGATTTTTTTGTTTTGATTTTTTATTTTGTTTTTTTCTTCTGTTTTTTTTATGAAAAGGAATAATAGTAAGTTATTAGTAGAATATGGTTTTATCCTTGATAATATGTGTAATGCTTTTTCTTACCTCTCTTTTTCAGTTCCTCGATTTTTACTTTTGTTGTTATATTTTGGCAAGCAAAGAAAGGGATGGCATAGTTGCCAAATCTTTGGAGTAGCAGAGAGTAGAGGAGAAGGTTAATGTAGGAAATTTAGAAGGAAGTTTAGAATCATGAAATCTGAAAGTGAAAGGGGACTCAATATGGCAAAAAAAATAAATGCATGATTCTTGCTAGTGATACTACTGGTATTAAATATGACACATATACGAAAATTTGAGAACTGAGCTGTGAAAGACGTGTACTAAACAATTCCTACAGAAAAATGGCTTGCAATTTTGTGATTGGAGAAAACCTCAGGATGCAGCATTATGAGGACATAATACTGGAAGAGCATTCTTTCTCCTCTGAGAAATACACATTAAGGAACTAAGATAGGTAAGATGGGGAAATGTGGTGAAGTTGTCTCATCAAGAGAAAGATTATGAGGTTGAGAGTGAGGCTTCATTTCTCATGACAGGGGGAAATGAAGAACACAGTGTGAAATAACATGTTCTGAGCTGAGAAACTTATTACTGGGACAGGTAACATTTAATTGTGATCTTATCCTTACTTGGTGTGATTACAAAACCCTGTAACACATTTTATTCTGTATAGTGAAGATGGATGTAGAGCAGGCATCTAATCCTGAAAATTATGTGCTAGGATTGCATACACTGAAATGGAACCATTAGATGAACAGAGCAAAATATTACACAATTTAAACTGGCTTTATAAGTGATAATACACTTAATCATCTCCCCTTGTGTCAAATCAATAAACTTCAGTGTTATTAAGAATCAACTACTAAGTGACAATAAGGTTGTACTGAACCTAAAAGTAAAGATCAACAAAATATTGACTTCAGAAAATTTGAGACGTGGATAAAAATTAATAGTCTGAAGTGTCCTATCACTAACCATAATGAAAATCTGAAGTAATCCTAGAAATATTGGAATCAAACACTCCATCCTAACACTATTGCTAGTTTTAATCCATCTTTATTAATAGGAGTTTACTTGGATCATAATCAAAATCACTGCTGGTGTAAGTGTAAAAGTATTAAATGATTTTTTTAAAAGGAATAATTAAGAATAATTTACTAGTATAGTCTGTTCCTTAATGATATTCTAGAAATAAAGAAATTATTTAGTTAAAAATGAAATTTTTCCTTAAAATTCTTATTGAGATCTTTAGAGTCAGTTGCATATTCCTTTTTATATGATGTTTATGAGGCTGGAAATTTTTGCTAACCTCAGGGTAGATCTAAAAGATGTTCTGCATTCTCTGCCAGGATATGAGAAAAAATAAATAGTGGTGCAAAGACATTTGCATCACTTCTCACCTCCTACAAGCAGACCAGTGCCTGGTCTGACTCCAACCAGTTGTGTGTTTGGAAAAACCAAACCCTCGATTTCTTTGTTGTTGAACATGATTTGAAATTTTCTTCTGGTAATTTTGGGCCAATTGTCCTGATGGTGTTCCCTCCCATTCTCCTTCTCACTCCCATCCTTCTTACTGGTAGTGGGACAGAGTGAGATATGGAGAAAATCTTATTGCAATTGCTCACAATAGCTAAAGGTTGGTCTGTATCCGTACTGCTTAGTCACGGATTCAAAAGAACGTAATACTAGCTGTTTTGAATAAAGCTGACCCCATCCCAGCCAGGATCTCACTGCAGAAATTATCACTGTGTAATGGCAGAGGTGTTAATTTAAGACATAAAAAGCATGGACACCAATGAAAATTATTACTGATGACAGTCATTACCATACAAAAGATATTCTCAAAATACTTAATGGTAAATGGCAGCTCTTAGGAGAGCTGAATAACAAAAGAGCTATAAACACAGCCCTTTGAGGGTTTTTAACATCCTTCTCAATTTTCATTTTGTCCCTCTCATACCTTATTTCTTGGAAAATGTATCTTGACGATATATGAAATATTACATGCTGTGTGCAGGAGGGCGAAGGATTAACCAGTTTTCCAGAGTTACCTGTCCTTGATTGCCTGCTCCTCCCTCCTGCTGGAGCTCCTTCACAAGTAGGGGGGACTGAACAAAGTGCTTACCCGTGCCTTAGCTGTAGAGTGCATAGTCTGCCATCTGTCTTTAAGCCATCTCTCCATGCCACTTCAGCTAAGCGGCAGGATGCTGTGCAGACACACCTGAAGCACAAAATCCTTCCAGCTGACTCTATTGCAGCAGCAGTGATTTCTAAGAAAAGGAGACAGAGACTCCTTAGACTGACAAGGTTTCACAAGTCCTTCTGTGACCCTGTATAATACATTAGAGTAATCATTAAGTTATCATCACTTTCTTGTTGATCAAAATGGTTTGGAAAGCATTATGGGCTGTTTAATACAGTGTGATTTTCAATGCTTATGACATCTATTAATTTGTAAAATAAATAATGTATTTCTTACAGCTTTGCATCTCATAATTCATCAGTTGAATGATTAAAGTTCATGTCAATTCTCCTATGGTAAACAGGCAAATCAAATCTTTATCTGTACTGGGACAAACAGGACTACTTTTGTCCTTGCCTAAAGGGATAATGTCGTTGCCTTGAGGTTACATCTATCATTACCATCAGTTAATTAGAATGAAGAAAAGCTTTATATGTCCTCACCCTCACTTATCATTCAGAACTTCTTCAAACATTATGGCAACTGAGGTCAATCACTTCAGTCCTTCAAAAATACATATAAAAACTATTACAAGTATTTTTTCAATAGGCTCAACAGCAGGAGGTACTGAGTCCTTTCTGTGCATTGACATTTGAGACTTATCTAAAAAATACTTTCACAAGCTCCTTCTAATCTCACTTTCTCTTTGAAATCTTTGTCTTGGAGAGGCTGTGCTCTGCTACTTCAGTTACAGATATGGCTAAAAGGTTTGATAAACAAGGAAACAAATGCATAACAATACTTCATATAAACCATTATTTTTTAAAGCATCTTAATAAAACAGCTATGTTATTTAATGTAATAAAATTTTTAATTTTGACATTATTTGTCAAATTAAACAGAATTCAAATTCTTGTTCTTTAAAGTTTTAAACCCACAACTTTGCAACAGTTAAATCTGAAGAGAAAAGCTGTGGGCTTTCTGTAATCACAAAAGAAAAAACATGTTTTCAGTATTATTTTTTCACAGCTTTTGATTTGTTGTGGATAAATGTTTTCCTTCTTTTGGCATGCAAGAGAGTTGCTGAAAAAATAGTATGTGATAAAAAAATCTGGGTGAGTAAAACAGCAACCAGCTGCAGAAATGCTAGCTGCTGGGAAAAGGAAGCTACCATGCAAAATTAATTCCCAGTCTACATAGGGCAAAAATCACCTCTGGAAATTATATCCTATGTGTAAACTCTGTGGGTGTTCACATATGCACATAAAATACAACAAACCAGAGATTTGTTTATAAATGCCAAATCATCCTACTGTAACCCTAGTGGTTTATAAATAAATGCTTGATTATAATCCTGGAGTGGGTTTCTAGGAGCAGAGAACACTGAAAGTTGTTTTGAACAACCTTTGGCCTCAGTTTGCAGTATTCAATAAATGAAATGTCATACACATCAACATCAAACACAACATTTCAACAGAAACCCACTTTACCACTAAATCCACCATAAAAATCACTCTGATTTTTGCATATTTTATTTCCCCTTTAAAATTGTGGAATAATAGCATTTTGCAGTAGTGGTGTAACAATGATAATTCTCTAGATATAGAAAAAGGACAGGCCACATAAAGTAGTGTTGCTTTTTACCAGGCACATGACTGTACCTGGAAGAAAAAGCAGAAATTTTCAGGCATATAAACTTTCCAGATGATATTCAGGTGTAGAAGTAACATAGTTCAAGCTAAGTATAGGCTGAGAATAATTGCTCTGTTTAATTTAGTTATGTTAATTAGAAGATCCAAGACGGAAAGTAGGTGTTTGGTATGTATGAGATATAGGGGCAAGGGGAAGAGCCAGTGTTTGGATTGCTGTTAAAGAGAGATACTGCCTTTTGCAACTGAAAGTAGCACAAATAAAAAATGTGTCATGAAGCCAGTGTTTCCACTAGGTCAAAAGGTTTTGGAGTCCAGTGAAATAAAGAATTATAGTTCAGAACCTCTTCTGCGGCTGAAATTGTTTTGAGTTTATGGCTCTTCCTTAAGCTGAGAAGCGAGATGGTGGGGATCTTTAGTGAAAAGTGTCTCTTCCCCTGGTTGCTAAACAGCTGTATCAGCCCTCACGTGTGTCCTTCTGTGAGCTTATTCTTCTGTGCAGGAGTTTGTCTTCCTTCACAAGAGACATTTTGATGTGTCAGATAAAGCATTTCTAAAGTATGAACACCCCTAGCTCTTTTAGGGTTGGAGTGGACACTCCAATGGTATTGGATATGGACTGAACAAAACCAAGACAATGAAGTTAACTTTCCTTCTCTTTTCCAGTTGACTATTATGTAAAGGAAAATAACATTCATAAATTAAATTATTTTCGAATCTTCAAGTCTTTCCAGTAAGCAGAAGTATTTTACTCGTTATGTATTACTCTAAACAAGGTGGTAGGTTCTGCACACCTCTTTTCATTTGAGTTGATTGGTATTTTGGTAGTGGTGCAGTGTTGCATATCCAGCCTAAATTTGCCTTGACTGTTTTCTCCATTAGTTTGTTCGTAACATTAAATTGAACAAAAATTATTGATATTTGATAAGCAGCTAAGCCAGAGGGAGACTGGTTTATGATCACTGATGTTAGGCTTATACTATTTCTGTACATGGGGTGTTTCTTCCTTGGGAGTGCAACAGACAGCACTTTCTTAAAAAAATTGATTAGAATAAAAAAAATGTTACAATTCTACTATTTATAAATCAAAAATAAAGAACTTGCTTCACATGAACTTTCCGATTGTTGTTTTAAGCCAAATAATTGTAATTTTCTCTTTCAGCATCACATTTTATGCTATCAGTGATATCAATATTTGAGAGGAAATAACTTAAATGTGTGAAGATAATTTAAATGCAGTAGAATGTTTGTGCCCTGAAGTAACTGAAAGAATGAAGAAGACTCAGTATTTCCTAAAAATACATGCTATCTAATCATATAGACCTAATAGTTAAATCAATGCAGCAATTGAACTTTTCAAGAGAATGAGGAAGGGCACCTAAACCAGAAATATTGCAAAGGAGCACCTTGGAACATTTAATAGAACAGAACAGAACAGAACAGGCCTATTTCAGTTAGAAGGGATGTACAATGACCATCTACTACACCTGCCTGACAAATTTAGGGCTAAGGAGAAGTTAAATTATGTTACTCAAGGCATTTTCCAATGTCTCTTAAACACTGACAGAATTGGAGCATCGACTATCTCTCTAGGAAGCCAATTCCAGTGTTTGACCACTATCTTGGTAAAGAAATTTTACCTAATCTAGTCTGATCCTCTCCTGACACAGCTTGGAACCACTCCCATAAATCTTATCACTAAATCCCAGGGAGAAGAGTTCAGGACCTCCCTTTCCCTGTCTTCACTCCTCAGCAAGGCATAGAGAGCAGTGAGATCACTCCTCAGACCCTTTTTCTCTAAACTAGAGAAACCCCAAGTCCTCAATTGCCGCTCATAGGACTTTCCCTCCACCACTTTTACCAGCTTTCTTTTCTTCCTCTGGACACATTTGAGAGACTTAACATCTTCCTCAATCTGTGGGGCCCAGAACTGAGCACAGCACTCAAGCTGAGGCCACACCAATGCTGAATAGAGTGGGATAATCTACTCTTTTGACCATGTGTTGATGTTGTGCTTGATGCACCCCAGGATGGAGTTTGTCCTTTTGGCTGCCAGGACACACTGCAGACTCACATTGAGCCTGCTGTCAGAGAGCACCTGCAGGGCCCTTTCTGCAGGACTTCTTTCCAACTGCTCCTCTCCCAGTTCACATTTATGCCTGGGATTATGCCTTCCTACCTACATTATTTTAATAATATAAATATCATTGATATAATATTAATAATACGATATTAAACTTTATCCCATTAACCACAGTCTAATGATTCAATCTATCTAGATCCCTCTTGAAGGCAAGCAGCCCTTTCCCTTGTGAACCCATGTCAACTGAGTTTGATCATTGCATTGTCCTATAAATGCTTTTCAATAGGATCTGTGTGATCTTCTCCATAATTTTTTAAGAAAGTAAAGTTATAGTAACAGGCCTGTAGTTTTCTGAGTCCCTTATGCCATTCTTGTAAACTGAGATACCATTGGCTGGCTTCCAGATAGCAGGAACCTTCCCAGACTCCCAAGACCTCGGCTGATGGATGATGGAGGGGTCCTGCAGTAATGTCCATTATCCTCTTCAGTACTCTAGGATGAAATCTATCTGGTTCTTTGGACTTAAGAACACTTAGCTCATACAATTTCAGGGTTCAAAACCAGCCAAAAGTTCCCACAGTTGTGGTGCTCCACCTCAGGTGACCGAGCAGCCCAAGGTGTACAATTAACACCAAAAACTGCAGGGAAAAAAAAAAACAAACCATAGAATACTTCTGCATTTTCTTAGTCTTTATTGGCCAGGTGGCTATCTACAACATGTATGAGGCTAATATTTTCCTGAGATCTTCTCTCACTAAAAAACATACTTTAAAAAGCCTATTTTTGCACTGGATAATTGTACTATTTTGTGAAAAAAAACCCAACCCTATATGTCCCATGAGGATGTTTTTACTGAATATTCATTAATCTTTCTCCCATTGAATAAACATGAGGGGTGATATTTAAATAACCAAATAAAAACATCTACATCTGACCTTAGGTCTCTTTTGTACTCAGTGGATACCTATTTGTTTTCAGAATGAGGTTCAAATTATTTAAGCTACCTATTTCAAAACTTTTAGGGCACAAAACTGTGCCCTAAAAGTGCCTGTTTTTTCTACCAGCTATGAATGGAGAATAGGATGAATCAATCAGCTGAAGAGATCTAGAGTATCCGCATCAAGAAAAAAAAATCTCAAACAAATAATTTTTCTAGCCCAGAATTAGATGCTTTACTTCCATCTCTGGCAAAACTTCTGTAGAAAAGCTGTCAAACTTGGATATAAGTGCAGGGAGAAATGTAGAGCTATATCCTTTTCTACTGCCTTGCTTTGGGTGCATTTTAGATAAGAATTTTTTAAAAAATTAATATATAGAAGTATTTTCATGAGCAAAGTCCTCAAGATATTTGACACAGTCAGTGCACTCCTTGAGAGGATGCAGTACCTAAAGGCACATCCTGATGTCTCATACTTAACGTCATCTTGCTCCTCTGTTGTTCCATTATTGTAAGTATATACATTCATAAAATTAAGATCCATTTAAAATGAGTGAAGTGTCACAGTTTGTCCCCTACTACCTCCATTCCTTTATGATCTGTAAGAAATCAAATTCCTTTTCATGGTGCTCTGAAGTGTCAAACACCTCTGTTATAGCAGGGTGTTTATGTAGTATGTGGGTTTCCTTAAATGATCTAAAATAAATTTTATAAAATATTAATGCACTGTAAAAGTAATTTGTAATCTTTCCTGACATTTCTTATTGAAAGTGTCATGCAGGTAAAGGTCAGCTTCCAAATATTGCCAATAAAATTATCTTCAGAAGATTAAATTTAATAATTTGCAACAAAATAGCTGCAATATTTTATTATATCTTAAATGTTATGGTGACACATAAGAAGTCTGCCCAAGCAATTCCATTGTATAAATCAACTAAAGCCTGTAGTTTCCCTTACATTTTCATAATCAAATACAAATCTCACACAAGGAATAAATGTCAGCTAGTAAATTTTTGAATGTCATAAACATATTCATGAGTTCTATTTTAAATATTTTAGTACATAATAAAGGGAATAGATACACCTCTTATCCACAAAATACAGATTTATGTCAAAGCAAACCCCTCAGCTTTATAACCCTACTAATAGTGCTTTAAATCCAAGCTGAGCTATGATACATAATAAATTATTAGCTATGCCATTAGATCATGCCAGCTGCACCACAGTGTTAAGGTCCAATAAGAGATGACTGTAATTGGTGTAAACTAAACACATTAGCTAAAAACGGCAATAAATATTTAAGTTATGCAAAATATTTAAGTTATGCACTTGACATTTTTAACTTAATTAGCACAAATTCTCCATTAAGATACCTGATTTTGTACTGACTATTGTACATTAGATTTCAGGTCTTTTCACTTGTCTGGTTGTGCAGGTAAGGCAATGACCAACTATTATCTTATGAAGTTAGCTCTGAATTTCAGTGATCAAATTAAATTCCGTGGGCAGACCCACCATACACATAGCTTAAGCCTGACTTAAGGGCAGTCTGCAAATGCAGATAAGGAAATGAACTTACAGATAATTTCCAAAGAGGATTCACAGGACAGTCTTAAACAAACACGTGAGATGATTAACAAGCTACCCGGCATTCTGGATAGAATGCACCTCACAGATATAGTTGCTGGTATCCTGCCTAAACTGCATGCAGTAAAAGAAGCCCCATTAGGAAAGAGAAAGAAAATAAAACCTGAACTTATCCAGATGGTTAAGAAATATCATATTGAATAAATTCAGAGACCAGAAGACTAGTCTAACTGTATGCCTACTGTTTACAACTAAATTGACTTGAAGACTGAAAAAAAATCATCAAATATGATCCCAGTAAAAGGTCACTTCAGTCTTAAGAATGCAGATTATGTCTAGCATTTTGCATGTACCAAGAGTACTAGAAGTCTCTTTTTTTTTTTTTTTGTGGAAAGAACCCAAGATACCTTATCTGCAGAGACATTAGTAAGACTGATTTATATTTTACTTCATATTTTATTTTAAAATTTGATGTAACATAATCTCACCTCACTTGCTTTGTATTTATTCAGTTTTTAAGCTGGTCATCTGTAGGGGGTTAGTATTCTAACAAATAATATATACTGACAATAGTGAGAAAAGAGCAGATTTTTTTTATCTTTATATCAGCTGGAGACATTTTCCGGCAATGATGGTACAAATTATTTATTTGGCCCTTGACAGAGGTCTGCTAAATCCAGGGACTGGTGCTTGGTCCTGGTAAGATAAAGCACTAATGTCAAATTTCTGACTGGCAGCAGGCCCTACGGGGATGCACTGAAATTCCTCTGTCAGGGCAATATATCAGAATGGTCAAAGAGCTGCTTCCCATCATGTTGCATCAGCTTCCATCAAGCAGGCACTTCTGGTTCCTTGTGGAGAGGTGTTGTAAAGATGACATGAATCATAGAATATATGAATTATAGAATAATGGTTTGGACTGGGAGGGATTTAAAAATCTAGTTCCAAACTCTGTTCTATGGACTGGGATACTTCCCACTAGACCAGTTTGCTCAGAGACCCATCCAGCCTGGCCTTGAACACTTCAAGGGATGAGACACCCACAACTTCTCTGAGCAATCTGTTCCAGTGCCTCACTACCCTTATAGTGAAGAACTTCTTGAAGTAAGTCTGAAAGACATTGAGAGACCTACCAAACATCTCTGAGTCAAAGAAGGACTGGGTATCAAATCTGGACATATCTGTTCTAAGGTCTCATAAATCTCAGAAAATCTCACAAGTAGAAGGTTAAGACAGTTTCCTTTTATTTTTGGGATACTCCAGATATGTGATAAGATGAACCACAGCTACAAGATTTGTTATCAGGACCTCTCCCTGTTTAAGAAAACTGAAATGTTTACCACCAGTAACTGTTTTGCACATTTGGAGTAAAGAAATTTCTCTATGTGTCTATGTGTATCCTTCTGCTGTCTCTTCAATAGGTAGAGACAAAATTTTATGATTTAGCTATGGATTGTATGCAAAGAAGAAATAGCGTTATTGTGGTTTTCTCAGCATCCAGAATAGCTCGGTGTGCATTAGAGACATGAGAAAATCAGCCTAGCTTGTTTAATCTTCATGAAAACTAGCTGGACAAGAGGTGACAGAAATTCTCTAAAACATCAAAAATCAGACTTAACTTATTAAAACCTTTCAATGTAATTGATACTTGATACTTAATACTTCAGTATTATTAAGTATCAAGCATACTTTATACTTAATAATTCAGTCTACACAATAACAGCATATTTTATACTGGCTATTGTATCTACACAAATTAACAGGAACAGGAGAACTATGTAATCTTTGCAATTCTTCGTGTAGTTAAATGTTCTGTCATTCAGAAGGAAACTTTTTCCAGAAATAATCAGAATTATGTGAAAGTCCTTACATTTTTTTTTCTGATGTATTTAATATTTTCAGGCATTTTTCTTCTGCAAGGAATAAATTATCCATTAGAAATTTTTCATATAAATTCTTTCACTTGTGATACAACAAGTGCTGTCTTTTAAAATTAAACTTGTTTCTAATGAGGCTCTTAGTGTCTCTTTGATAAAAACTACCTAATAATTTTGCTGCTACCATTACAGGCACCACTGTACAACTTCAGTATTAAAAAGTCATATTGTGAAGTGGGCTTAAAAGTACCTATTCTCTAATATTGTGATAATTCACATAAAATTAACAAAAACAATTTAAATGTGAAATTGCTGTCAATTGCTTAGAATAAAAGGTGTTACTCTGTTGAATCTTTAGATATAGAGTTTATATTTCTGCATTTGAATTGGCAGAAGGATATTCTGCCAATATTCTGCCAATATTCTGCCAATATTCGCAGTCACAGCCGTGAGTGGAAGTTAATTTTTGTATCCTTAGTCATTTGGTCCTCAGAGTTTTTTAAGCAAATGTTCAAGCCTGAATCTTTTTGAATAACTTTGTGTTGAGTTCAATCTTCATCTAAGAAGGAATTTTAAAATTTTGGATATTGCTTAATCATTACCTCATTGATTAAAGATTTCATTGGTGGATGAGAGACAGCCACATGTTCTAAGAACTTGGTTTAAATCAGAATTCAAGAATCATAAAACTGTTGAAGCTAAATGACTTTTGTTTATTTGTTTGGGTTTTTTTCTGGATATGATAAAGCAGACATTCAACATTTTATTTAAAATCAGGAACACAATTTTATGGACAAAAATTTTGTCTTACAGTTGGATGGTCTTGGTTTTAATTTCTTCTTTTTTTGATGAAACAAATTCAGAGAGAGTGATCATGACGAGTGGAGCAGAGCCAGGTACTAGCAGGGAACAGATTATTAGAGCTCTGTGACATAGTATTTGTGTCAGAGAGGTCAGGGGCAATTGAAGACACCATCATCAGTGCTCTTTTAGAAGACCATTAACACTCACAAATTTTACACAGATGTACCTCCAGGTATGGTCTACACTATCCACTATACTAAATATGCTAAAGAAAAATATGTGTATGGGATCACACAGCTTCTGTGTGCTAGAAAAGATTTGGCACACAGAGACAATAATGGACAGTAGAATATTTTTCAAAACTAACCACTGGCCTACCAGACCTGATCCTCAGGGAATCTGCAAAGACCATCACAAGAACAAGCTGAACACTAAAAGTCGTAATTTCAGTGTGTATGTATGAGCTCAAGGCACATGCCAGTTTTATAGTATACTCATTTTCTCATTCCATCCCAAACTCAGCTTGATGCTTCTCATCAGTACAGACAGAATTTAAAGTTATCATCTCACCAGTGGTTTGGCTCAGTCTGTGGGAAGAGAAGTGAATAGAGAGGAAAATCTGGGACAGAGTTTATATGCAATCAAAGAAGCATCTGCAAAGAAAATTAGGTGTATCCTAGGATGTATCAGCAAGTGTAATTAAGATGTCAAGAGAAATTATTGATATCTGGCATTTGTGAGACCACTTCTGGGGTGTTGCCCCTAGTCTTGCACTCCACAAAGCAAGAAAACCTTCTGCAGTGAGGCCTGAGGAAGGCTATCAACATCAGGGGATGGAGCACAGAGGTACAAAGAGAAGTTGTAAGAAACAGGTTTATCCAGGTGAAAGAATAAAAGAATAAAAGGTACTATTTCTGCTTCTTCAGCTATCTAATTTGACCCTTCTCTGACTGGAAAGGTTAGAGGCAAAGGACACAAGTTGGGCTTTGGACATTCTGAGTAGGAATAAAAAAATTTTTGAACCATGAGGGTGGTCAAACAGTGGAGGAGGAGGATGCCCAGTGGTTGTGATTCTTCCTAATCAGAGATAATCATAACAAGATTGGGCAATGCTCTGAGAAACTTCATGTAGGCTCACCTTAAATGGAGGCCAGACTAAGTGACCTCCAGAGGTCCTTTCCAACATAAATTTTTCAGTGTTTTAGAGTTGGATGGTCCTGATTTAATTTCTTCTCTTTTTGATGAAATAAATTCAGAGAAAGTGAGTGATCATGACCAGTGGAGCAGAGCCTAGGAACTCAGCATGGTGTTTCTATCAACGATAAAGGGATGCATTGGCAATAGTAAAAATGTTCTATCATTTTGCCCAACTCTTGTATGGACAAATTAGAGCAGCAACTTTCTTTTTGCCACTCTTATTAAAAGGCTAAGCCAAACCAAAAATGTTTTCACTGAAATTTATGTTTTTCTATGTTAAATATTATGAAAAGACAGCCTTGCTGTAAGTTTTTTTTTACTTGCGACTATATGTGGCACAAGTTCTTGTTTCTTAGCCCTTTATGATATTATTTTCCTGCTATTATTATTACTATTATCAATATTGTTATTAATATCATTATTAATGAGAATTTTAAAAAGGAAAATAGTACCTGCTCTTTTGCTAAAATATAAATTATGTCTATATGGATTTATAATTCTTTGTAAAACATTTTCAAATCTTGAGATGGAAAGTGCTAAATAGATTCAGACTATTTCAGATATTGTTGAGTTAATACTTGTACACCTGATCAGCAAAAGCTGATCAACTTAAAAAAGAGTGTACAACTTACATATAATTTTATTATTATTGTTATAACTTTAAATCTAAAAATACAGAGCGCAAGAAGGATTAGGATATTCTAATGAGCAATCCATCCAGGATATTGCTATCAAGATAAAAATATTAGTTACATATTAAAATCTAAAATTAAATGAAACAGAAGCTTAAAGCTCGTCATAAGAAGACATTCCACAGAAGTGAATGAGACAAAGTATTGCCAAAGACATAATGATAGAAAAAGTAAGTTACCTTCTAAAATGACAAGCTGATAACCCTTAGATTAAATAATTTCTTGCTATGCTCAATCTTTACAAAAACTACTTGTTCTACAATTTCTGTATATCAGATCAGGATTTCAACATCATGTGTCTGGTGGTGATGTTACTTGTCATGTTTGGTAATTTTGTATTACTGTTTGAATGTTTTGGCTGCTGAGTTCTGTGTGAAATTCACCCTACATAGTGAACAGTCTGGGAGAGCTGCCAACAATAAATTGCAATAATCCAACCCTGATTTTGTAAAGGCATGAGTCAAAAGCTCAATGTCCTGCTGACACAGCAATTGTCTTAACCTTGTTATGTTCCTGAGATGGTAATATGAAGCCTTATCAATACCATTGATGTAGCTCTCTGAGGTAAGCTAAGGGTCAAAAATTACTGGAATTTATCATGAAGAGCATTTCTTTCAGTATTCTGCTGGACAGCAGAAGAACAGTGATTTAACATTAAATTTTCATTGGAATGAGAGAGATATAACCACTTGCCTGTAGAAGCGCAGCAGGATACAAGCAGAAGGAAAAAATTACATAAACCCCAGCAAAATTAAGTAAAAGCTGATATTTACATTTTCACTGATGATTATCTGTTTTTAAGTTTGCCCTGTAGGTTTTTACAGACCAAATATGGTTTCTAGTCTGTTCCACATTCTCTGAAATCAAAAGTTTCCAGGAAGCTAGTATCTGGCCTTTTACAGTTAGCGCATCATAATGGATGGAAAAAGATCATATTTTCTTCTTAACAATCTCAGATGAAAGCAAATCAGATGAACCTAGATATTTATAAGTAACGGACACACATAGAGTTGTAGCTTCTTAATTGAGGTTTAGTTTTTGCTAGTTAGTTAGTTAGTTAGTTAGTTAGTCAGTTAGTTACAAGGACTGCTCTCCAGAAGTGACCCATGCTGGGGCAGATTGCAAAGAAGTGCAGCCTCTGGGAAAGACTCACGCTGGAGAACTTTATTGAGGACTCCCATGGGAGGGACCCACTTCCACTTCTGAGGAAGGAGCAACAGAGACACTGTGTGATGACCTGACTGCAGATCCTATCCCAGTCCCTGTAAGTTGCTGGAGAGGTGTGGACAGAGAAAACTGCTAGTAAAGTTGAGCCTGGAGATAAGGGAGTAGGGGTGGGGAGGGTGTTTTAAAGTTTTTATTTTTTTATTTCTCATTACCCTACTTGGATTTGATTGGTATATAAGTGAAATAATTTTTCCCCAAGTCTGTTTTCCCTGTGACAGTTACTTCTGAGTGATCTTTCCCTCTCATCCCAACCCAAAAGCCTTCTGTTCTATTTCCTCTCACTATCTGGCTAAGGAAGGAAGTCATAAAGCAGCTTTGTTGGGCACCTGTTATACAGCCAGGGGCAATGTACCACAGCTGTGCATTTGCTGTTTGTCTTTTTACATCCCTATAGCATTGGAAAAGGATTTGGAGGTTAGGGAGGCGATAATTTTACTCAGGTTCCTCTTAATCTGTGTGGAGGCAGGTGCAAATGGGAGCAATTTCTGCAGTTGCTTCATTGAATCTTCAGAAAGTTTTTACTCTCTGAAAGACACCTGCCTTGAATGATATGGAATTGTCCAGAGAGAATATTTATGTTTAGAGGATCACTATCCCCTCCTGTAACCCCAATTCCTCTGGGTTTCAAGACATAATTGAACCAAAGCCTGGAAGCTCCCAGCAATGTTTATTCTGTGATAGATGAGTGAGTTACTGGATGACATGTCTGTTAGAAGGTGACTGGCTATGTCTCTTCAGGGAATGAGCACCTGTTTAACCTGCTTTTTACTTTCTGTAAAAACTGCCATTACAGGAAGCCTAGTAGATACTCTGTTCCTTAAGAGCAGTCTAGTGTGGTCTCATCAGATTGAAGAGATATGTTCCAGGCAAACTGGATGCATCCAGCTTCTGCAAAGCTGTGGGGAAAACATTGAAGAGAAAATGATGCTGGCAGACTGCAATAGTGACCTTGGCACAGACATAGATGGCTCTTTTGACTTGTGCCCTAAAGACCTTCAGCTGTGATCAGATAACAGATATGCTGAATTTAAACAGAAACCATTGGAGTATGACAAAGCTTCTTTAAAGGAAAAAGTTCAAAAGTCATTTAGAATAACATGAGAGCACATTATTTTAATGAAAATGTGATGTAGTTACATCACATTTTTGCACATCAAAGAGACACAGTCATAAGCTCCTGAGATGTGGGCTAAGGTTTTCAAGATGAAATTGAAAGTTCTATCAGTTTTCTTTTCATATAGAGAAACAAACTTCTCTGTGGTACTGAGATCAGAATTGTACTAAAAGGCATTTAGTAAAATCTTTGCAATCAATGCCTAAAATAATTATTGTTTTTAAAGGATGCTAAACTTGAAAACTACTGACTATCTTCCTGATGTCTTCTCAGGATAAGAGATACAGAAAGAATTTGGTTGGCTCAGAACAATTTGCTTCATCTGTGGTGCTAATAATTTCTGGGCCATGTTAAGAGAAAGCCACCAGATCACTGTAGAAGGAAGGAGGTGACTGAATTTTGCAAAAACTCTCCTTTTGAAAAGTGGAGCTTTTCTTACTACAAATGTCCTTCACCTTTACTCCACTGGACTAATTTAGTCCACAGATGGCAGACCTTCTTGACAAAAAGTGAGAGCTTTTCACTGGCAAAAGCATTCAAGTCAAAAACTGAGTTATAAAAGAACAGAACTTGACTTCAGGCACTAAAAAAAGATTTCAATTGCTGTTGAAAGCCACACTGTAGAGAGGTTCACATGACAGACTTTATTTATGTGGAAATAAATTGGAGATTTTATTTTTGAATAAACCAAGTTTTGTACAGGATACAAGAGAGGTTATAAAGAATTTATTCAATATCACTTTCTAGGGGACCTGTGAAATATTATTGTTTACCTTTTGATTTGAATTGCAATGGCATACTGGTGTTAGATACACTTATATGACTGTTTTAATGGAATAGTTGATCTATAATTTTTTGTTCTTAATTAGTTACATTTTATCATGTCCCTGTGTGATTTGGTAAATAAAAATGAACATAAAAGTGTTAGAACTTTGTTAAACTGTAAACTTGCTTTACTTCTTGGTTGCTTGTTAAATAATATGGATAGTTACTTGGACAAGGCCTAAACAAGCAATGCTCACGTACATTATCAAGTCAGAGTGAAGGAGGAAATGAACTCTTACCTTCTCAGTTTTTTGGGAAAAAAAATCATAACCAGATGCAATTGGTAGGAAGGAAGGAGCTTCAATAAATATATCAGAAGGGTAAAAAACCTGTCTGTTTGGCACTGTTTTTTTGGGAGGGAGGGAGGGTTGTTTGTTTGTTTGTTTGTTTGTTTGAATGAATGAATGAATGAATGAATGAATGAATGAATGAATGAATGAATATAAACCATTTTACCTCTGGAAATACTGGACACAAGAGAGAATAAATTGCATAATCTTTCACCATTGAGAAGGCAATTTGCTGACCTCAGGTCAACGGTTGGATAAAGCTGTAAGCTCCATGACAGCTAGTTGCTTTAATTCCAGCGTATGGACACAGGTGTCATCTCAGAACAACATCATTTTATAATTTTTTTAATAACTGCAAACAATGATTCAAAAATATATGCCTATATCCATTAGTACTTTTTAGGCCAAATAAAATATACATATTGCATTGAGTTATTTCATGTTGTATCTTTTGACTGGTATAGAAATAAATAGCAAATTTGCAGACCAATATTTCTTTTAATTAATTCTGAAATCTGTGAGAAGAGGGAATATGAAATAGTAATGCAGAAGAGCCTGTGTTCTAAGTATAGCACTTTTTTCAACTTATGTGTTTGCAATTTATAACTGATTTTGGATAAAAGGGGATAAAGTCAACGACCTGTTAGATTCTGTGTTTCCAGTAAACTGCCTGCCAATTCCCACTCCCTGAATGTGTTACAGCAGCACAATGTCCCCAGATGCTGTCTGGAAAGCCAAACTACAATTACTTACCAAGCAGAGAAACTCATGAGATACAGTTCAGTATTCTCTTTGATTTTTGTGGGAAATTATTAAAGACCATAATAGAAGTAGGGACCTGTTTATGGTTAAGCTATCCAAGGATTACATGTAATTCTTCCTGTCTTTCCTTCTGGAATATGTCATGTTTATTTTGACTTCTATACCACTGCTTATAAAAGAGAATCCCTTCTAAAATAGCATTCCAACAATCAGTTCTATTGTTCCAGTAAAACCAGGCTTTCCTAAAGGTATTAACAACTGTAAAGACTGTAAGCAAAAAGTATGCTCTGCACACATATGGATTATATGCTGTCTTTGCTTTTATAGGCAACAGGTATTGTGAATTGAGCTAATCAGGACCCCAGGGTCTCTGGATACTGACTGAATAATGCCTCAGTATCTAGGGTCTCTTTCTCATCTGGAAACAGAACTGAAAATCATTGCTGGATTTTCTTTAAATTTCCTGATGGGTTTAATAAGTCTGTGCTACTTACATTTAACTACACTTATAGTTAAACTGATATATTTTCAGATATTTATACAGTATTTTCTTTTCTGGAAAAATTTCTGGAAATTGAGTAGTGACTCTCAATTTAAAAAAGATATTCACAGCAGGGTCACAGTATTGCAGTAGGATCAGATGGGATAATGAAGGGAATATGTACTCTTGGAAAGATCTGGTGGTGCTGTGGATTTTGGGAGGTAAAAGCAAAGCAATATTACGGGAACTCAGTGTAATTTTTTTACTGGCACATAATTCACCTAAATAGCTCATTTCAGAGCCTGCAGAGTGCTTAGACAGTTTTGGTAAACACAGCTTGATGCTTAAGGCTTTTGTTCCTCATACCTTTGATTGAGGGCATTAGCCTCAAGAAGTAATTTATGGATTTTCTTCTCTAATCTAATTAAATGGAAGAAAGATTTCCATTATTCTTCTATTTTTAAACAGAAACATGCATTTTTACTTGCCAGATTATTTTGTGTTTTGGTGCTCATGAGATATCAACATCTCAGACTTCTTATGGGACATACTCTTGGCCTATTGAAAGCCTTCTTTGTATCTTCACTTCCTACCTGCCCCTCACCAGGAGACACCCATGGTTCTTGTCCTGCCAAGCTGCTCCCTTCCCTCTTGCTGCAGAGTGCAGGGAGGAAAAGAGGTATGAAAATGTGCCTTCCATCTGATTTGTTCATAACTTGCTTTTCAATGAAGAAAGAAGGCCCTTGTTACAGTGATGGTTTTGACTGGGATAGAGGTAATCAGACTTGTGATGGAGCCCTGCTTTCCTAGGGACAGCTGAACACCTGCCTGCCCACGGGAAGTGCTGAATGAATCTCTTGCTTTTCTTTTGCCTATGTACATGACTTCTGCTTTACCTATTAAACCATGAATTCTCTCACTTTTACTCTTCTGATTCTCTCACACATCCCAGTTTCCTGGCTTAGCAAATGTGTGTTCAGTGCTGAAAATGGATTAGGATACGGCTTTGAAGGCAGAAAGTGATGTGACATCACGGTGACTGGATTTTGGCAGAGAAGGACTTTCCCAATCCTTCCCAATTTCTGACACTTTCTTCAGCTTGTGTCTGGTTAAAATCCACAGATGCTTCCAAAGGAAGTTTTCCAAAGAGGAGTGCTCTGGTATGCATTAAGGACTTCCTAAGAAACATTCTTGTGCAGAGGGAACAGTGATCTACACAATCTACATGGCAGAACATTTAGGTGTGCAATTATGGATACATATAATGTATTTTCAAACACTTGGAAGAGTCTGTCCTTTTGTTTTAACCTCAGGGCTGATGACGGAAATGAGCCATCCAAGCCTGCACCTTGGATGGAAGTTACTTGGTGAAATTTTGTCTTCCTGAATGAATGTAGAAAGCTAGAAAAGCATTGGCTAGCTCTAGATATTACCACTTTGGAGGATAGAATTTGACCTCTAACATTCAGGCTTATAATTCTCTGTCATAAAACCTCCCATAAATCCAGATGAGAAACTGGTTTTTTGGAGAATATGGTGCATGTATGTATATCCATTTGTCTTTTTCTTGCTTCTAAAGAAAGGAGCAAGCATTCTGCAATCCAATAAAGCTGTTAAGAGTAAACTCTGATCCTTGCAGTTTTCCTTTCTAGGGGACATCAGGGAAAAATCACATTTGTTTATTTTTATTTATTATTACTAAAGGTAGCTTTTACCTTAAAATCTACTGCCTACCAGGGATTGTGATGGCTCTTTGTATTCCTTCGGGAATCTCAGGCACAATCCAATTCCACTTCAATCTACTAGAATACTATTAATCAAGAATTTAAAAAAGGTAATTTCTGCAATTCTTTTGATTCTTTTCTTGTTTCAATTTTCAAAGGGTTCAGTGACAGCATAATGAACAGCATTAAAATTCAGAAGAATATTATTTTTTAAAAATAATTTTTATTTGTGTAGGGTGTTTTTGCTTTCTATGTAAGACCCATTTGGCCTACAAATGAGAAGTCTATTTGCTTAAGTTGCTCAATACACTGAGGATTTAGGAAGTTATTGTAGGGCCCCCTTATGTTCAGCATTCTTGAATTGGTTATTGTGAATGAGATAAAGTCTTTTGCCCTATTCATACCATAAGCACTGACATAGAAAAAGAGGAACAATCTCTTGTCTCTGCAAATGAATGAAAATTAAAAGATTTCAAAAGCTAAATCTTTCAGATCACAGGAAAGGAACACTGTTTTTTATACAGTGCCTGCATTCTCTGTTGTATTGCCTCTGTCTGGGAGAAAAGATAGGAAGTAAATCTAATGTTAGCTGGAATCCCTAAGAGTTTTGGATATTTTCTGAATAGTTCATCTAGCAGACAAATAAGTGAGTATACAGTTGAAAATTAAACCATATACTTTCACATGAAAAAATACCCCAAGTATTCTGCAACAAGAAATTTTTAACTTTCCTTTTTGAGCGTTCTGAGACACTAAAGTAGGAATGATAGCTTATAGTCTGGGCTTTGACACTAGAATATTTAATATTTAATTTCCTAAAACATGCATTCCTGCTCTTGACTGCATAGAATGACAACAAAATTAAGTACAAAGGCCTTGGATATAATATACTGCTCCCATAGTCCTGGAGTGGTCTCTGCAGGCTTCAGGGAAGTGCCAAAATCTGCCATGATATCAGATACAGCAATATGGAATTAATTTTTTCCATATTGCTCCCTTTAATGATCTTTCAGCAACACCAAACCGATTTCATTTCTACAGCTACTGTTCTTCCCTATCTCATCTTCATTCTTTCTCCCAGCTTGAATTAAATAAGAGAGGTGACAGATTTATTTTTGATAGCTCACTGTTATAAAGGGGATATCTCTGTAGCATTGTATAATACAAAAATCTTCATTACGTAGATATATTTGAGTACATTCTTCTCTAAAGAAAGCCATATAGTTGAATTAACTCTTAGTGTACAACCCTCAACACGTAAGTATCACTTTGATTGTGGTACAGCTCAGTAAGCACTGCTGGATGGCAACAGGGAGGGAAAGATTGCCAGCACTTCCAAAAACGTAGCAGACTAGAAGCTTGCTTCCTGTAGTCATCCTGACACACTGTAATAAAACTCAGCAATCACAGTTCTGATTTATATTTGAGTGACCACACAGTTCTACAGAGACATTTTAATACACAATCACTTGACCGCACACTGAATTCACATTGTGAATGCTTGTATATTGTGTCCTATGGAGATTTTGACTCAGAGGTGCCAGCTGCTCACTGCTAGACCATTAAAGCTGCTGGATCTTTTCTGATGCCATCTTCAAAGAAGGATAAAGTGCTTTTGGAAGGCTGTAGGGAGTAATGGCTTTTTGACATATTGGATGGATTGAGACAGCTAAGGAATTGCATTTTTCTGGGGATAATTTTATGATTTATTTGTGTGTATATATCCAAACTAATTAATATTCTAAATCTGTACAGCCATTAAGAAAAGTGCGTGCATTCTGTTTACTGTAATGAATTAGTGATTAGTCCGAATTACTAATAGCTTTGGATTAACTTGCACCCCTCAGAGCAGAGATATACAAAAGGATGGGAGAATTCTGGGAAGCAAGAGGCAGGAACAGGCATAGCAAAAAAGTTGTCATTTGCCCCAGCTGCATGGATTGCCGTGAGGAGTGGCATTGCACTGATAGCACAAGTGGGAAAGAGCTTATCGCTTTTCATACTGAGGTGGAAGGACATGCTGCACTCTCCCTGCTGAAATAGTGAGTCCCAACTCCCCAGTTTGGTCTACAGGGACCAGTGTACCTGTGCTCTGCCCTGTGTGCTCTGAGTGGGATAGAGTGGTCATATCACATTTCCTTCCTTGAAACATACTTCAGAAATCCCATATTATCCTTTATTTGGTTTTAATTGGAGTAAAGACTTCCTGAGCACTTGTTTGTATTATTAAAATTGTTTGTGTTATCCTAGTGCCCAGAAGCTCATTCAAGGTGCTATGTGGTTTAAGTTTACAATGATAGATCTTCCTTCAAATATCTTTCAATTGAAATGCAATAGAAAATTCAGCTGATATGGATTGATCAGTAGGGGATGAAACAAACTGCTGATTGAGAAAAATGATGAAACATTTTCATGCATGGCTTTCCACATGTGAAGAGAAACATGTAGAATCCCTGTAGTGTCTGTTCCAAAATGTAACCAAACTGTCAGATGGAGGGCCAACAATGCTGCTACTTCAAGACAGAGTTTGTAGAGTGAGGGTACAGCTAGAAGGACTTTGACATTTAAGACTATCAGTTGTGTTTGACATGAAGAAGGGACAAGTGATAGCAGGACTCAAAGGGAGAGATGAATTTATTAATCATCTTTGGAGCAATATTGTTCTACTGTTAGGAGAATATGGGCTGTATGACAAGGTGGGTTTCTGTGTAGAATAGAGAGAACCTAGAAATAAAATGTGTAAAGTTTATAGTCTGAAAACTTGAATTGTCACTGAAGCTTGAGTCAAAGACTCTTGACCTGAAAGGCAAGCAGAAGGACAACCTTGTGGAACAGATATGAAAAATTTAGGTTACAAAACTGAAGGAGTTAAAAATGAACTCATCTGATCACAGAATCTCTGTCATAAATATTTCCTAATATAGGAGTAGGAATAGAGGAAATAATGTCAAAGGTGAGCCACATCTAAAAAAAGAAATATTGTAAGGATTGTAATATTGTAAAAGATTGAAATATTGTAAAGGATTAAAAGAAAAGATAACTGGAAGAATCAAGGGGGAGATTTAAAGCAGAAGGGGAATCAGCAGGTCCATCATTAAAAGAGAGGAGTAACGAGGGGAGAGGAGATGGGTAAAAGGGAGGGAGGGGAAAGAGGGAGATCAGGCACATAGTGTGGCAAAGACATTTGTGATGTCACAGGAGGAGAGTTAAAGTAATCAACAAAAAAATGGTGCTTGGAGAAGGCTAAGGGAAAAAAACATTGTGGTGAATAGAGCTCCAGGCTGAATGATGTGATTAGAAACAAAAAAGTAGTTATGGGCTGAGATGATTTATGGACTGATTTCAGTAAGGGTGGTACTCAAAAAAGGTTTTATTTTCTACCCCAAGGATGATTTTAAATAGTCTTAAATCCAAACCAGATTTAAGCATAAAATGCATAGGTAACTTAATCAGGAACTTGGTTTCTCAAAAAGACTTTAGTCATACTCTCCACTCCATTTACTACTTATCTCTTGTTTTCTGAAAATTTAGTTTTAGCAAAATGAATGAAGATGGCACTTATTCAGGCCAGGCAATTCAGTGATCCCACCTAGACTTGGATCATATTTGAAATTCAGATATTAACATTCCCAGAATAAACATTTCTGTAGATGATTATACACAGTTAGGCAAAGTCCAACAAAGTTTGGGACTAAAGAGAACAGCATCTAAAGAGCTTATCTGCCGAGGGAATATGGCAGGCCCAGAAGGAAGTTAGGTAGATGAGACACATGACTAAGACTGTATCTCACTTGAAGTTTTTGTTGCATTGCAATTCTATCCATATGATTGTGATGCTCAGTTTTTAATTAGTGTGACTATTTTACATGTGATCTCAGATTGGTGTGCATGACTCATTATAAAATGTTGTGAAGTAGGATTTTGAAAGTTACTGGTTCATATATTTTAATAATTATTTTAATTATTTAAACACAGGAAGAAAAGGATCATTGTCATTGAACTGCACAGGCTAAGAAAGTAGTGCAATGTTATTAAACATTATAGCTTACAATATAAGTAAATTGCTTGTGCAGAGCAGGAAGATTTTTTCTTTCTATTATTCTGAATATTAAGTACTGGCTGCTGCCCAAGAAAAGGTAATAAGCAAGATGGGGCAGTGAATTTATCGGATATGTCAAATTCAGGTTTCCTTTGAGGGAGAGAGCTCTGACCTATGTCTCTCAACTCCCATAAATACAAGGACCCATATATTTAAGCACTGAGCAGTTATTTTTCTCTCCTTGAGTATACAGCATGGCATCATTTTGACATTTTGTCTAAGTACTTAAATCAAAATGGTTGTCATAAGGTATCTGGCACTCCCTGCAGCACAGGGGCGGTGTGTTTTTTCTGATGTGGTAAAGCTGTTAAAGAATCCCTTTTTAGTTTAAGTGTATTTAGCCATATGGTATAACAAATAAAATTTACAAAATGCCTTGAGCTTTTAACCACGTGAACATAAGATGCTCAGTAAACAAACAGATTGGGTGTATATCTATACCTGTGTACATACATGAGGAGCAGCTGAGGAAGCTGGGATTCTTTAGCCTGGAGAAGAGAAGGCTCAGAAGAGACCTTGTCTCCCTTTAGAATTAACTGAAAGGAGGTTGTAGCCATGTAGGGACCTGCCTTTTCTCCCAGGCAACCAGCAACAGAACAGGAGGAAATGTCCTCAAGCTGCACCACGGGAAGTTCAGGTTGGAGACCAGGAAGAGTTTCTTCACTGAATGTGTGCTTACACATTGGAACAGGCTCTCCAGGGAGGTGGTGGAATCACCATCCCTGGAAGTGTTCCAAAGGTGACTCTATGTGGCACTTAGTCCTATGGCTTAATTACAAGATGGTGGTTTTGACCAAACAAAAGGCTGCCTTGTTAATTGACTCAAACATAATTTTGGACCTCATTATCTTGGAGGTCTATCTATCTATCTATCTATCTATCTATCTATCTATCTATCTATCTATCTATCTATCTATCTATCTATCTATCTCTGTAAATAGCTCAGCTAAAACCAAGGTAAGTATTTTTTCTTCTGAAGATTATCTACATGAACAAGATTTTTGTCTTACTCCAGGGAAAAATGAAATAGCTATGTCTCAATGCATTCGTACACCTATTTCAGTTCATTATCTAAATTGATACTGTGATTTTCCCTTTGCCAATTCATTTTTATTATCTCTTACAGTTATTCATATTTTCTTTCTTGATATTCATATCATATCATGTTCATATTCACTTACACTATATCTCTGATATTCATTGCTATCCTTTAGAATACAGCTATGATGAAAATTACCAATTGTTTTAATTTTTTCTCTTCATCTAAATTCTAAATTCTAAATTCTAAATTTTTTAAGCTTAAAAAAGGTGATGTGAAAAAGCCAGTCCTAATCTGTGTTTAGACTACTGACAAACAATATCATATTTCATACTCCTCTAATTATATTATATCCAAAACAAAGACTAAAATATTCTTCAGTTCTCTAAAAATACAGCAAATTCATAAGCAGAAATAGGATAATTATTTCCCCTTAATTTATTTGAACCCCATATTTTAGCTATTATAGCCTTCCTTACTTTCTTTCATAGTCTCTCTGCTCCATGGATGTCCATTTTAAACAGCAGTCTCATAGTCCCATGGAAACACTGTGAAATCTTGGAATTACCTCTCTTCCCACCTACATCTCCAGTGCAATGGCAAATCTCATTATTTTTAGCAAAAAGTAATAACTTGTGCCAAATTTGTCATAATTCATTTCCTCCCCCAAAATGAATTAAAGAGCAAGTTAGTGCTGCTCATAGACAAGTGATCTGGATTTTGACAACTCTGAACTCCAGTGCTGGAAGTTAATCAATCTTATTACCTTCTCAGAAGAGGCCTCTGCAGAAATGGAAGAGACTCTGCTACTCTGGTACCTGGTCAATGTGTCTTTGGTTGTCTGAAGCACAAAAATATAGGATTGATTTATGTCCAGGCATGGGTAATTTATCTTTTTCCACTGAAAAATTAAATTTCCTGTAAAGTTTATTTCAGCCCCTTAAACTAGACTATGGCAAAGATGGTCTTCTCTTGCAATACTGCAATGTGTCATGACAAAATAACTGACCTCGTTCACTGCAGTAGAAAAATACATATATCTCCTTTTATTCTGGGGTCAGGGTAAATCATAAGCCTGTTTGTGAAACTGAACCTGTATACATGTGTATGCATGTATTGATTCCTGCATAGAATTCAGTTTTAATTCTCAATTACACCTTTCACTACTTGTTAAAGTAATAATTATGAAGTTTATCTATGTGATTACATTTCAAGGTAGAAGTCTCTTATGTAGAAGGTAGATGATTACTGATAGAGGAAAGGGAAGAATTTACAAACAAAGAAAAACAATGTCTTAGGCTTTATCCTGTCAAAATCTGTTGTGCAACAAAGATCTTCAGAAGTGTGTGATATTCCTGTTGACAGTACTGAGTGTTTATACATGGGCTGATTACTTTCCAATGTCCCCTGCAGACAATAGTGACAACTGTGAAGGAACTGACTCATCTCAGCATTTAAGTCTCAATGTTAAATTCCATCCTTTGAGTTCAATGAATCAAAACTCACTGCTGATAATTATTGTATTTGCAATCCCAGAGACTTTACAGCCCTTGAGACAGAGCAGTAGCATTCAGCTGAAGAGGAATGAGACTCAGAGAACTGCCTTGTTAATTGACCCAAATATCATGCAGTTAATTAAGTATTTTTAAGGATTCTGTAAGCTCATGAGATGTCTGAGTGATACTGGACACTCTTAAGAAGCGGAGAATATTTATCAATGTCAATGAAGGCAAATTGTCTAGGCAAAAATACTGGCATGCATTCCCATCATGGCAATGAACATAACCTTGATTCTCATTTTCTCATTGTTTTCATAACTTTTTATATGATCTCTTCTGTGTAAACTTTTTTGACAAAGTGGAGAAGGTGCGTGGCAGTAAAACCTGCCCATGGTACAAACAAGTTAAATGGTTGCGGACCCGCTCACACTTCCTTATAGCCCAGCATCACATACAAAATATCAATAACTGGAGAAGATTCTCCTGCTGCTCTTTAATAGCTCGGTGTCTGGGGATGATCATTTGCTTTCAAAGAAGGTGAATAGGTGAGATTCCAGATTTGCAAAGGGAAATACAAATGGATCTGTTTTTAACGAACAGCAAAGTGCACCTCACTAAGAGGAAGCCTAAACATGAGACAAAGCTTGAAAAAATTGGTATTTTGTGCTTTTGTCTACACAGTGTTTTAAAAATGTTCAGCAGTACAAAATGAACTGCACAACCCCTGGTGATAACCATTGACTAATATTATTTCTGTCCTTTTTTTTCAGGCACACTGTACAAGTCCATTCGTTGATATCAAGAATATAACCATCAAAGAGCAATTGGAAATGGTTATAAAGAGGATTACTTTTTAGCCTCTGGTTAAGGATATATGATCCAGTACCAAGAAGTAGTCTAAGTTATTGAAATGTACAGTCTCCCCTCTTAAAAGAAAATCTTCCCTTTCTTAACTGGACACAACTGTAAAATACATCATAAAATAAAACTTAGACAAGAATGCAGTATTGCTATAAACAAGAGAAACCATCAGACTGGTAAAATATTCCTAAGCCTGCAATATCTGCCTAATTTTGCTCCCATGAATATAAATTGCAAAAAAATCTTACTGCCTTTTCTTGGGGATAAAGTTTATCCATCACTAAACAGCTTTGAAAATCCCACCTTTGGTGCCTTGAAATCTCATTATATTAGTGAAGGGCAGAAGTAATTGCTCATAGTATAAAGATAAAATTGAGCTGTAAGAAAAGATGCAATTGCAAAACTGGTCAAACCACTGTTTAGTAGAAAACATGGAAATATTCTGTGAGTTGAGGATGCAAGTTTACAGTTTCTGAGTGCATCAGAGGATTATGCCTAAAAACTGAATTGCAATTAAAAAAATGCAAAACAAAAACAAACAAAAATCCCAGATCAAAACAAAAACCTCTAAACTAAAGTCCACCAAACTACACCCTGTAAGTGATTAAAAGTTTAGTCTACAAATAGATTTTTAAAACAATGCTAATTTGAACTTTGTATCCCTGTGCTTGTCACAAACATTCGTCTGGAATAATTAAACACTTTGAAATGTAATTAAAATCAATGTCTTCCTTGGACACAAACCCATTACATAAATTTCTTTTTGGTTTCCTTAAAAACACAGTACTTTCTGAGAAGCCTCAAACCAGCATTTGCAGGCAACAAGTGGTGTTTGAATAGTTTTGATAGCAACAGCTATCCTCCTTCCAGGGAGAAAATATTTGATCATTGTGGCAATTTTTGTCTTTTTTCATATTTAATTTTATTTATTTTTTTTTAATTTTTCAGCATATTTTACAGTTACTGTTGTACATTTCAATCAAATTCACAAGCTGCCCATCTAACTGTTTAGTGAAAATTGTTATTCAATGTAAATAAGGGTGTTTAACTCATTCCAAGAGAATAAAGCTCAACTGTGTAGATTTTTTTCATTCATTGAGTGTGATCTAAATTGTCCAGGCAGATCAGCCACTTTTAGGTATTTCTTGAACAATGGACATTATTTGAACTTGTAATAAAATGCCATTTTTAAATTTTGAAGCCACATGTGCATTCATGGATCAATAATTTTAAATCAGCCCCACATATGACAAAAAAATCAATGAAAAATGCAAGACTGCATAGACTAAAGATAAATAGTGCTTGGTAAAGTGGGAATCATGTCTCGCCTCCACCCCAAACCATGTGGCAACCTCTAGTTCACATGTTGAAGGCTAATCTAGGTGGGCACAAATTGTTCAGTTGCACAGCAGAACGCTTACATTGCTTAACTTTGGCATTTCAGTCAGGCAAACTGTCACCTCATCAAAGTCTCTTACAAAATGTCAGCATAACAGTCTGCTTGAATGTTAGTCTTCCAGCCATTTGGGATCAAATGTGTCCTTCTTTATGCCACTTTGTGTATTGTTCCTTCACACTTCATTTTCCTATCCTGTTAACACTTGTGAGGTACTCTTGACATTTTTGGTTTGCCATGTGGTCTGAAAAGTAATTTTTTCCCATTTCCTGGGGCATGCTGAGACTTTCCTGCAAATTTTTTTCCTTTTAGTCCTGGAAAAACATTTGTTGAAAGAGAGGCTAAGTTCTGGAGGCCCCTTAGCCCTTGGCTTTGGAGGTCAGTATTCTATGTATCAAAGGATGGAGGAATAAATCCCTGTGGACAAATACAGACTCACTTTCTGCAGGAGTTGTTTCTTCCTATTGCATCTAATGTCTACACTGAAAGAGGAAATCTATATCCTGGCTTTTTTATTTTTCTTTTTTATTTTCTGAAAGTTATCTATTGTCATCTGTGTAACCAGACAATGGTTATTTTTAT